>NC_135817.1:48600887-48968004 GCF_964213995.1 Mustelus asterias
AGGCGAGAGGGACGGGAGGGAGGGAGCGGAGGGAGGGGGAGGGAGGAGCGGGAGGGAGGGAGAGGAGGGAGGCGGAGGGAGGGAGGGAGGAGGGAGGCGCGAAGGAGGGAGGGTGGGAGGGAGCGGGAGGGGAGGGGGAGGGAGCGGGAGGGAGGGGGCGGGAGGGAGTGGGCGGGAGGGAGGGTGGGGGAGCTGGAGAGTTGCCAAGAAGGGAAATTGTGGAGCGAGAGGTCAGTAGAATGAGTTCGCATATTTGCTTATGTTCTTAAATTATTTAATTTATAAGTTACTTCATTTACAAATATTGTAAGCTCGGGATATACAGTATCTCAACCTATAGGGCATTATGCTTTAACGTCTTTTTGACAAGAAAGTCCTACAGAACCTAAATACAGCTTTTACATTGGTTGTAATGGTAAAATCTTATCTGTTTAACATTATTTTCTTTAAAGTTGCACATCTCAGGAATGCAACTACAATGTTAAGGAAGGAATTGCTTTGCTACATTATTGAAAGTAACCTTAATTGTCGGAACAATTGCAAATAATTTATCCATTACGCTAAAATCAACATGAACAAATTAATAACTGTAATTGGGAATTTGCATCATTACCTATTTTGTGAATGAAAACTCATCCATGTAAATGATATCTCCCACTGCACAAAAAGATGGCTGTGTCTGAACTGGAACATCAACTGGAGGTTAACAATTTAAAAAATGCACCTTAAGCCAAGGATGGTTGAGTGCTTCATAAACAGTTATCCTTTCTGCAGGGTCCAACATGAGCATTCGGCGGACCAAATCCTTTGCACTCTCTGAGATATGGACCCATTGCCTTGGGTTCATCTGTATGAAAACAATTGAGAAAAATTCAGCTGACATTGTGACTGTTACCATTAACTGTAAAATTGCAACTTTCAATCCATCACAGAATTAATAGTTACATAAATATAATTCTCATAACTACATTTGTAAGATACTAGATGATTAGAAAGTTATTTGCGAGTTATTTTTAATAGCAGTCGGAATAATAGGGGGTAATAAGAATCCAGAAGCACAAAAATAATGAAAAAGATAAGAATTCTATTAAATATTCTTAAGAGGGAGCATAAAATGTGTCTGTATCATGTTTGGTGGAGCACCCCAGAGGTAGTGGATACCATAAGAGATTTTTAAAAAAAATCAGATTTACCTTATGTTTTCCTTTAATAATAGCATCAAACAATCTTTCCTTTGTTCCATAAAATGGCAAACAACCACTAAGAAGAATAAAAAGTATAACTCCGCAACCCCAAACATCGACTGGCTTTCCATATGGTTCTCTTTTGACAACTTCTGGTGCCATGAAATGTGGTGTTCCGACACGCCCTAAGTGGAAACAAAAGGCCAACTTTGAAAGCCATATCATTTACATTGCTGGTCTCCTTGAAGAAAATGGGCAGCGTGTCAGATTGAAATCATACATATTGATTAAAATAGAAAGTTAAGGATAAGGAAAAATATTAACATAAAATCATTATTTGAAATTCCTCTTATTTTTGTTGCAACAACATCAATGCATTAGTTTTTAGCATCTGTTCAAACAGCAGAAAGGAGAAATTAATCGATGAACATGTTTACGCAGTAGGTATTCCACAACATAAATTCAAGAGCTAGTTTCTTATTTTTTCTGCCAGAAAAGTCCAAAAAAAAACTAAATGAATTTACCTGAATTGTGATCTTAGAGGATGGCAAATTATTCTGTAATGATTGCTGCAAAATTTTTGTTCATGGTTCATGGGCTTTAGAATATAACTTCTAGAAGTTAAAGTTTTAACTGCAGATAAATGGAACATTTGATTGAGAAACTGCTACAGAACCCTGGAGTAAGTGCAATTTGAACTAGAGATATTTCTAGTTAAAAGCTAACCCATGTTTATCTTCAAGATCAAAGTTAAAAGTTCAAACACTGAACAGACGGCCCATTTCTGGACCTCTTGGTAGAGCCAAGACTACTCTCCTTTCCTTAATAGTAAAGAAACTGTGTTGATTTTGTTATCCCTTGCAGTTTTCTTTATAACACACGTACTCGTAGCTCTGTTTTTCAGCCTTTGTTGTTTTATGCATGTCTCGCATTGGCGAGGGTCTGTGGTGTTTCTGCACTTTTTGTTTATTTTTCTCTTGAGTTTCGTGCTGTCTGCCTCTGACCTCTCAGTTTCGTGCCATCTCTGATCTCTCAGGTTTTTTTTGTCACTTCTTTAGTCATGGCATTTTTGGCACGTTTTGCCTCTTAGGGATATAAACTGGTTCTGTATTGCATTAAATTATTTTTTGGACACCTCCTGCCTTCTGTCATTTTATCTATTAACATATTTGCCCAGTTTACAGTAGACAGTCTCATTCCACTGAGTGTCTCATTCCACTAAATTTAGAATCTTAATAGCTATATTGTGTTTCTCCCTTTCAAATGCTACACTGAATTTGACCATATTCTGGTCATTAAAGAGATGGGTATGGTTTGGTATACATACAGCTTGGTATGGCTCCTGCTCTGCCCAAGACCGCAAGGAACTACAAAAGGTTGTGAATGTAGCCCAATCCATCTCACAAACCAGCCTCCCATCCATTGACTCTGTCTACACTTCCCGCTGCCTCAGCAAAACAGCCAGCATAATTAAGGACCCCACGCACCCCGGACATTCTCTCTTCCACCTTCTTCCATTGGGAAAAAGACACAAAAGTCTGAGGTCACGTACCAACTGACTCAAGCACAGCTTCTTCCCTGCTGCTGTCAGACTTTTGAATGGACTTACCTTGCATTAAGTTGATCTTTCTCTACACCCTAGCTATGTCTGTAACACTACATTCTGCACTCTCTCGTATCCTTCTCCACGGACAGTATGCTTTGTCTGCATAGCGCGCAAGAAACAATACCTTTCACTGCATGTTAATACATGTTTGCGGGTCTCCTAGCAGAGATATTTGAATCATCGATAGTCACAGGTGAGGTGCTTGAAGATTGGAGGGTGGCAAATGTTGTGCCTTTGTTTAAAAAGGGCTGCAGGGAAAAGCATGGAAACTACAGGCCGGTGAGCCTCACATCTGTGGTGGGTAAGTTGTTGGAAGGTATTTTGAGAGACAGGATCTACAGACATTTAGAGACGCAAGGACTGATTAGGGACAGTCAGCATGCTTGTGAGAGTGGAAAATCATGTCTCACAAAATGGTAACCAAGATAGAAGAGGGCAGTGCAGTTGATGTTGTCTACATAGACTTTAGCAAGGCCTTTGACAAGGTACCGCAAGGTAGATTGTTGCATAAGGTTAAATCTCACGGGATCCAGGGTGAGGGAGCTAAATGGATACAAAATTGGCTTGATGGCAGAAGCCAGGGGGTGGTTGTAGAGGGTTGTTTTTCAAACTGGAGGCCTGTGACCAGCGGTGTGCCTCAGGGATCGGTGCTGGGTCCACTGTTATTTGTCATTTATATTAATGATTTGGGTGAGAATATAGGAGGCATGGTTGGTAAATTTGCAGATGACATCAAGATTGGTGGCATAGTGGACAGTGAAGGTTATCTCGGATTGCAACGGGATCTTGATCAATTGGGCCAGTGGGCTGATGAATGGCAGATGAAGTTTAATTTAGGTAAATGTGAGGTGATGCATTTTGATAGATTGAACCAGGGCAGGGCTTACTCAGTTAATGGTAGGGCGTTGGGGAGAGTTACAGAACAAAGAGATCTAGCGGTACAGGTTCATAGCTCCTTGAAAGTGGAGTCACAGGTGGACAGAGTGGCGAAGAAGGCATTCAGCATGCTTGGTTTCATTGGTTAGAACATTGAGTACAGGAGTTGGGATGTCTTGTTGAAGTTGTACAAGACATTGGTGAGGCCAACTTGGAATACTGTGTACAATTCTGGTCACCCTATTATAGAATGGATATTATTAAACTAGAAAGAGTGCAGAAAAGATTTACTAGGATGCTCCCAGGACTTGATGGTTTGAGTTATAAGGAGAGGCTGGATAGACTGGGACTTTTTTCTCTGCAGCGTAGGAGGCTAAGGGGCGATCTTATAGAGGTCTATAAAATAATGAGGGGCATAGATCAGCTAGATAGTCACTATCTTTTCCCAAAGATAGGGGAGTCTAAAACTAGAGGGCATAGGTTTAAGGTGAGAGGGGAGAGATACAAAAGTGTCCAGAGGGGCAATTCTTTCACACATAGGGTGGTGAGTGTCTGGAACAAGCTGCCAGAGGTTGTAGTCGAGGTGGGTACAATTTTGTCTTTTAAAAAGCATTTAGACAGTTCCATGAGTAAGATGGGTATAGAGGGATATGGGTCAAATGCGGGCAATTGGGACTAGCTTAGGGGTTTAAAGAAAGGGCGGCATGGACAAGTTGGGTTGAAGGGCCTGTTTCCATGCTGTAAACCTCTATGATTCTACGTGACAATATTAAATCAAATCAAAATATCCCTGAACCACCAGGCTGTTAACTAAATCCAGACTATTACCCATCACAAAATCTAATATGGCATTCCCTATTGTTGGTTCCCAGTAAACTATCTGGATTTATGCAAGAAATTTAATAATTTTTGGACATGCGCTTGATTACATTCCCAATCTCTATGTAGGTTAAAATTTCCCATTAAAACCATCCTGCCTTTATTGCACACTTGTACTTATACAGCCTACCCACTTCACAGCTCCTGCTGGAGGGCTATACATAACTTCCACAATAGTTTTAATTTTTTTTCTATCTCTTTATTTTACCAAAATCAGTAAGTACCCCATCTTTTCTCTAATTTCTATCATCTCTCCTGTAGATTTTATAACTTGGTACATTTTGTTCCCAGTCCCATGGCTCAATAATGGCTCCCAGTAAGAAGTCTTCTGACAAAGTGTCTCTGTGCACTGTTTGAGAGCACATTTCCACTCCATCGGACGAAGGAGCAGCGCTCCGAAAGCTTATGGTATTTGCTACCAAATAAACCTGTTGGACTTTAACCTGGTGTTGTGAGACTTCTTACTGTGATCACCCCAGTCCAACGCCGGCATCTCCACATCAATAATGGCTGCCATGCCATACCTTCTGCGTTAAATTTGCACCTGCAGTTCAGTCAATTTTTCCCGTATATACTCTGTGGAGCTGGAATTTTCTGGCAGCGGCAGTGGGGCGTGCACAGCCGATGGAGAGTGAGTTTGGCACTCAGCCAAATCTTTCACTGCAGCGGGATGGGAGAATCAAGGCTGCAAGCGATGTCGGAGAATTCAGCCCTACATGTTTGAATAAAGAAGTGATTTGAGCCACAAACTTTAACTTGTCCTTCTTGCTTTGCTCACTAATGTTTTCTGGCATGGACATAATGGGTCAAATGGTCTCCTGCTATGCTACAAATTTGTGTTTCTGCATGTTTCTTAGTTCTTTTTCCTAGCTAAAATGCATCTTTAACAAGGCAATTTTCAATCTACATACATCCATGAACCTTTGCCATAATTTTCTAAGAACGGTAGACCAATTGGTTAACTTTTGGCAGATGTCTGAAACAAAAGCAGGATATGGATATGGTGTAAGTCAGCTTTCTAAGAGCTGAACAAAGTAATATCATATGGATAGTATATGATTGAGGGGAAAGTCCTGTGGCTTTGCCACCACTACATTATTGCATAGATTAGGGTTACTCTACCAAAAAAGTATTAATGACTTCCAGTAACACGTGCCTCAAAGAACACGGAGAAGGAAAATTAAAATGTTTTGTCACGTCTATGGGCGGCACGGTAGCACAGTGGTTAGCACTGCTGCTTCACAGCTCCAGGGACCTGGGTTCGATTCCCGGCTTGGGTCATTGTCTGCGTGGAGTTTGCACATTCTCCTCGTGTCTGCGTGGGTTTCCCCCAGGTGCTCCAGTTTCCTCCCACAGTCCAAAGATGTGCGGGTTAGGTTGATTGGCCATGCTAAAATTGCCCCTTAGTGTACTGAGATGTGTAGGTTCGAGGGATTAGTGGGTTAATACGTAGGGGTATGGGGGTAGGGCCTGGGTGGGATTGTGGTCGGTGCAGGCTCGATGGGCCATATGGCCTCTTTCTGCACTGTAGGGTTTCTATGATCTAAACAATTAAGAATACAAACACACACGAATCTGCTTCTGAACTCAGCTTCCCATGATAAACTAGAAGGCTCTTATTCTTTTTCCTCCAAAAAAGGAGACATCCGGGACTTTGTTTTTAGCACACCCTATGAACAGGTTTTTCATATAGCACTCCTTTTTAACTAAAGTGTTCTTTTACAAAAACATAAACTTTGGACACAAACATAACATCTCCTCCACCTTTAGGCAGGAGCAAATCGATCAGTGGTTTGCAAACTCACTTTGCTCCAAAGAGAAGTCTTTGTTTAGGTATCTCAGTTGGTTTTCTTGGACATGGAAGATTCTGCTGTTCCACTTGTTTCTATTCAGGTTCAATAGTTGCAGCTACAGGTACTATACGTTAGTCAACTGAATCAAGTTGGGTTTCACCAACTGGAGTAAATGTTTCCCAGAAATCTTCCACTGTGACTGAAGATCCCTGGAAATTTGGTTCTTTGGATTAGATTTTTCTAATCTGATCAGTGTATCTCTTCCAGATTCCACAACAAGATTCAACATCATAGGTCAGTGGTCCTCTACACTTGATTCTGTAGGTCCACAGTTCCCTAAAAGTGGCAACACAGGTGGCCAAGGTGATTAAGAAGGCATATGGCATGTTTGCCTTTATTGACCAGGACATTGTGTACAAGAGTTGGCAAATCATGTTGCAGCTATATAAAGCCTTGGTTAGGCCGCAGTTGGAGTATTGCGTGCAGTTCTGGTTGCCACACTACCAGAAGGATGTGGAAGCTTTGGAGAGAGTGCAAAGAAGGTCCACCAAGATGTTGCCTGGTCTCAAGGGCATTTGAGGAGATGTCGAATAAACTAGGATTGTTTTCACTGGAAAGAAGGAGGCTGAGGGGAGACCTGATAGAGGTCTACAAAATTGAGAGAGGCATCGGCAGGGTGGATAGTGTCAATTACAAGGGGGCACAGGTTCAAGGTGAGGGGGGAAAAGTTTAAAGGAGATGTATGGGGGAAGTTTTTCACACGGAGAGTGGTGGGTGCCTGGAATGCGCTGCCAGAAGTGGTGGTGGAAGCAGGCACATTAGCAACATTTAAGAGGCATCTGGGTACATGAATAGAGAGGGAAAAGAGGAATATGGTCCGAGTAAGGGCAGAAGGTTTTTTCCAGTTTAGTTAGGGCATCATGATCGGCATGGGTTTGGAGGGCCTGTTCCTGTGCTGTACTTTTATTTGTTCTTTCCAGGAGTCACTTTGGTGTTTCACAGTAATTTCTCACCCGAACAGACAGATTCAGATTAACTCATGAGCTGGTTTACTTGTGTTATGTGACCTTTACCGATCAAGTTGCTCTGAACCAATCTTCCCTTTCAAACCTGGACACAGCAAATCCATCCTGGTATGCATTTGTCTTCCAAACATTAGCTCAGCAGGAGATACACTTGCTGTTGAATGTGGAATGCTACAATCTATTATCAAGACGTTCTTCAGCTTCAACTTCCAATCAGTTTGTGTCCTCTCCATTAATATGGCCATTTTGAATGTCTGGACAAGGCTTCCCTCTCTGCAGTCTGTACTCCATTTGCTGGTCGTGTCACAGAGCCAGACGCACTACATCTGGTAGTGTTAATGCTTCACCATTGAGGATGGGTGGTAAGGCGAGATAAGAATCTGCTTGTTCTAAATGTTTTTCAGGAATGTTCAAAATTCGCACGATGTGAACTGTGTGCCAGTCAGACACAATATGCTCTGCAAAGCCCAAAGTAGTGAACAGAGTCTGGGGAGTAACAATGGTCTTTGTTGAAGTAGTCAATTTTATGGGAATAAAGTATGGGAGATGTATTTGCATTTCCATGATTCTCGGTAGGGCGAAATGTAACTTTGTACTGGTAAGCAGATAAGATCAGTGCACACCTTTGTAGGCATGCAGTGGCAAGTCCCAAGTAACTTTGGACGAAGCAAAATTGAGATTCCTGGTAAACTTTAAAATAGTAAGAAGTTTAACAACACCAGGTTAAAGTCCAACAGGTTTATTTGGTAGCAAAAGCCACACAAGCTTTCGAAGCTCTAAGCCCCTTCTTCAGGTGAGTGGGAATTCTGTTCACAAACAGAGTTTATAAAGACACAGACTCAATTTACATGAATAATGGTTGGAATGCGAATACTTACAACTAATCAAGTCTTTAAGAAACAAAACAATGGGAGTGGAGAGAGCATCAAGACAGGCTAAAAAGATGTGTATTGTCTCCAGACAAGACAGCCAGTGAAACTCTGCAGGTCCACGCAACTGTGGGCGTTACAAATAGTGTGACATGAACCCAATATCCCGGTTGAGGCCGTCCGCGTGTGCGCGGAACTTGGCTATCAGTTTCTGCTCAGCGACTCTGCGCTGTCGTGTGTCGCGAAGGCCGCCTTGGAGAACGCTTACCCGAATATCAGAGGCCGAATGCCCGTGACCGCTGAAGTGCTCCCCAACAGGAAGAGAACAGTCTTGCCTGGTGATTGTCGAGCGGTGTTCATTCATCCGTTGTCGCAGCGTCTGCATAGTTTCCCCAATGTACCATGCCTCGGGACATCCTTTCTTGCAGCGTATCAGGTAGACAACGTTGGCCGAGTTGCAAGAGTATGTACCGTGTACCTGGTGGATGGTGTTCTCACGTGAGATGATGGCATCTGTGTCGATGATCCGGCACGTCTTGCAGAGGTTGCTGTGGCAGGGTTGTGTGGTGTCTTGGTCACTGTTCTCCTGAAGACTGGGTAGTTTGCTGCGGACAATGGTCTGTTTGAGGTTGTGCGGTTGTTTGAAGGCAAGAAGTGGGGGTGTGGGGATGGCCTTGGCGAGATGTTCGTCTTCATCAATGACATGTTGAAGGCTCCGGAGGAGATGCCGTAGCTTCTCTGCTCCGGGGAAGTACTGGACAACGAAGGGTACTCTGTCCACTGTGTCCCGTGTTTGTCTTCTGAGGAAGTCGGTGCGGTCCGCACAACCTCAAACAGACCATTGTCCGCAGCAAACTACCCAGCCTTCAGGAGAACAGTGACCAAGACACCACACAACCCTGCCACAGCAACCTCTGCAAGACGTGCCGGATCATCGACACAGATGCCATCATCTCACGTGAGAACACCATCCACCAGGTACACGGTACATACTCTTGCAACTCGGCCAACGTTGTCTACCTGATACGCTGCAAGAAAGGATGTCCCGAGGCATGGTACATTGGGGAAACTATGCAGACGCTGCGACAACGGATGAATGAACACCGCTCGACAATCACCAGGCAAGACTGTTCTCTTCCTGTTGGGGAGCACTTCAGCGGTCACGGGCATTCGGCCTCTGATATTCGGGTAAGCGTTCTCCAAGGCGGCCTTCGCGACACACGACAGCGCAGAGTCGCTGAGCAGAAACTGATAGCCAAGTTCCGCACACACGCGGACGGCCTCAACCGGGATATTGGGTTCATGTCACACTATTTGTAACGCCCACAGTTGCGTGGACCTGCAGAGTTTCACTGGCTGTCTTGTCTGGAGACAATACACATCATTTTAGCCTGTCTTGATGCTCTCTCCACTCCCATTGTTTTGTTTCTTAAAGACTTGATTAGTTGTAAGTATTCGCATTCCAACCATTATTCATGTAAATTGAGTCTGTGTCTTTATAAACTCTGTTTATGAACAGAATTCCCACTCACCTGAAGAAGGGGCTTAGAGCTTCGAAAGCTTGTGTGGCTTTTGCTACCAAATAAACCTGTTGGACTTTAACCTGGTGTTGTTAAACTTCTTACTGTGTTTACCCCAGTCCAACGCCGGCATCTCCACATCAAAACTTTAAAATCACAGTGTTCTGCTAATTTGCTCAACTCCGCCAGGAACAGGAAAACAGACTCACCGTCGTGTGGTTCTCTTCAGAGAAACTTGAATCTCTTGGCAATAACTGCTGGTCTGGAATCAAAGTGTTTTTTGAACATGTTCATAAACTCTTTAAAGTGTTTATCTGCTGGCTTTTCGGGGCAATGAGATTTTTCAGTAAAGCAAAGTTTTTAATTCGATAACTGTAAAAAACATTGAAGCCTGCTTTTCTTCTACAATCTCATTTGAAACAAAAAAACGCTCCACCTACTCAACATAAACAACAAAGTCCATAGTAGTTGGGTCAAAAGCCTCCAACGCTCCTAATAATGATGATCACATTCTTGTTGCCCTTGAAGTGTTTTGTCACTTCCAAACAACTAAGAACACAAACACACACGTGCCTGCTTCTGAATTGAACTTCTCATAAAAAACTGGAAGTTGATTTTATTTATTTCCCTCCAGAAAGGATGCACTTGGGACTTTGTTTTTAGCATACCCTTCTGGTAAGTTTTTTTTAATATAGTGCTTCCTTTTAACTAAAATGTTCTTTTACAAAGCATAAACTTTAGACATGACACAATGACACAAACTCTTGGACCTGGAAGGACTTTTATAAACATTATACTGAAAAGTGTTCCATTAGACTACAGTTCCTATATCAATTTGTTCTAAAGTTTGGATACAATACACATAAAGCAAGGAATCCAACATGCAGAAACAAACTAAGCAAAGAACGAGTAGTAAACAGAAAGGATTGCTTCAGTTTTTGCCATTTTGTCCTTAGGTGAAATGTAGTTGAAATAAATAGACAGATACCTCAAAACATTACCCTAAACTATATTCCAAAGGGTGGTGACACCTGAAGTCCATATTAGTCTACCAGCAGGATGCCAAACTAACTTCAAGTTGTCCCAGATGTATCAGCTGAATTCAAAGCGGGAATGGCCTTATTCACTGAAAAGTGACAATTAGTTTCAAATTGGGGAGCAAATGGGGCCATGGAAAACAATAAGGAATGTACAAAATAAATTACAAGATCCAAATTTACTTATTGACATATTTTTTCAAGTCAATGGTCAACAAAAATGACCCAAAATATAAAAGTATAACGTTTATTTGGAAACAAGTGATTTGCTAGGTTATATTAGCAAACTGGACATAATTATTAAATAGAAATGTCAAACAGCAACTTCTTCCTGCTTTATTCCCCCACCCCATTGCATCATGCAGAGAAAACAGAAAACAGAGAATTTGGTAAGACAACATTGGTCAAGTAATTTTTCACATGGCTGAACGAAGGATCATCTGACTTGGTTTGGGTGGGAAATATTCCTTCAAGTCTAAAACATCATCACATTCAAAGATAATCTGTTATCATGTGGATAGGTTGCTTCCCCTCTTCATCCTGTCTTGCATTATTGGACAGCCAGGAGTAAGATGACAGTTATAACACTAAAATCACTTTGCAAAATGGATGTACATCAACATTTTCCTACAGGACTAGATGATATGCTTCAAAGTAGCATGCACCAGCAAAGGTAAAGAACATGGTGTGAGCAGAAGGAACTAAGAGGCATATTACCAGCTAGGAGAAACAAAATGGGGAACATAGGGAAGCATGGGAAAGGGAAGCCTAGGGAAAGAGGAGAAAGATCGGTAATTAATAATTTACTCAATCTGTTATGACCAAAATAAAGAGTTATTGATTGTAGCCATATTGTCCCAATTCTTTAAACATTATTGTCCTTAATTTCTCCCTGTTATTGTTCTTAATTAGCAAATTTTAATGAGGTTTTTGCGATCCGTCGTATAAAAAGTTCAAAGTTTTCCCCATTAGCCTTTTCCCTCTAAAACAGTGGGTCTCAAAGTTGGGTATGCGAATCCTCTTGAGGTATAGTAACTTCTTTAGGGGTACTGAAAAAAATTACATAATGGCCAATTTTGTTTTAATGCTTTATTTGCATTTATTGATGTATTTATTAGATAGCATTATTTACAGCATGGTCAAAATTTTATAATTAGCCTGTTCTCTCATTTAAAAAATGGAGCTACCATATTTGAGTTATTTTCAAATGCGCCAATAAGAGTGTAGAGAACGCAGAAAAAAAATTATGTACACTGCATTCAACAAGCTTACAACATAGCATCAAATTGAAAGCCACTATTTCAGTATTTGCGATTATACCTTTTTCATTTGTGCAGGGTAAATTAAAACACGTAAGAATGTAATCATCCAAAATGGAGAAATGGCTAAAAACAAGGTGTGTTTTAAAAAAACACTAGCAGTGATGAGAATGAAACTACAAACAGTGATAACGACTGATTTCACATGCAAATTCTGCCCTGGACTGCAAAGCGAAAAATAACTGACAAAGCAGGATGTGTATCAAAGAAACAAATACAATGAAAAATACATTGACATTGGATTCAGTTGGACTAGACCCAATTGCCACAATGCATACCATACAGAGAAATGCTTTGGAACAGCAATTTAAGACCTCTCTTTTAAGCAGACATTTAGAAACGAAGCATGAACAATGACAAACCACGAAAAAATTTTCAAATGAGCAACATCACAACTTTTGATTAGCATGCAAGTTTTACATTTGGATTCAGCAGATGACAAACCAAACACCCTTGAAACATCATACCTGGCGAATTAGAATGGCAAGGTCAAGGAAGCCTCATATCATGGCTGAGGAACTAATGTGGCCACAGACATGGTTGGCACTAGGCCAAAAAAAAGCTCCTACGTTTGCACGATTGCCAAACACATTGTGCCATGATTCATCGATGACATGGTCCCCAGATGATGTTCTGACTCAAAACAGTGAACTGAATAATTAACAACAATCATTTGCTCTGCAACTAAACAAGTCTACAGATTTGGGAAAACCTGGCTCATCTCTTAGTTTATGTATAGTAGATTTATAAAGGGCAAACATAAGAGGACATATTTTATTTTGCAAACCACTTCCTGGTCGAACAACAGTTGAGGAGATTTTCCAGCTGTTTAACAGCTTCATCAATGAACATGGAATTTTGCGGTCAAAATATGCTGGAATATGCACTGTTGGGGCTACCTTAATGACAGAGAGGCTCTGAAAGCAGTCAGCATGCAACATGGATGCACTGCAGCATATACCGAGAGGCACTTGCCATTAAGAACATGCTTCCAAAGCTACGGGAAGTGCTGGATAATGTTGTGATAAGAGTTAACTTTATAAAAGCCCATCCCCTAAATTTGCCTGGCTTTTCCACTTTATGTAGTGAAATAGGAAGCAAATAGAAATCACTGCTTCCCACAGGCATTCACTGGTTTTCACAGCAAAGTGTTGAAAAGGCTCTTTAAACTACTCTTGAGGTTTAAGATATTCTTCGGAGATCATCCATTCTATGTTTGCATGATGCAGTGGTTAGCACTGCTGCCTCACAGCGCCAGGGACCCAGGTTCAATTCCAGCCTTGAGTCAGTGTGTGTGTGGAGCTTGCACTTTCTCCTCGTGTCTGCGTGGGTTTCCTCCGGGTGCTCCGGTTTCCTCCCACATTCCAAAGATGTGCGGGTTAGGTGGACTGGTTATGCTAAATTGACCCTCGTGTCAGTGGGTTTAGCAGGGTAAATGTGTGGGGTTACGGGGATAGGGCCTGGTCGATTCAGACTTGATGGGCCGAATGGCCTCCTTCTGTACTGTATGGATTCTATGATTCGGCCTGGCTTTTAAGTCCAGGCTACTTGTCAGATATTTTCTCTCACCTAAACGATCTAAATATAGGACACCAAAGGCTGAGGGCAACAATATTCAATGCTAGGGCAAACGTGGAGACATGATTAAATTGTGGAATTTTGGGCTCGTTGTGTGAGGGAACAATGTTAAAATACTTCCAAGTCTGCACGAACTCTAGATGACTAATGAACTAAACTCACAAGGCAGCATTAAAGGCAACATCAAGCAACACATCACTAAATTGGCACAGCAGTTACATGATTATTCCTCTCCCCCCCACCCTCCCAAACGATGGACAACACAGAGCTGGGTTGCTACCTTTTCTCAAATTTTCCTGCAAATTCCCATGTCATAGGAACAGCTGACTGTAAAAGAAAAAAGAGAATGGCTTTGATGCAATTCGCCACAACGTACCTTTGTGAAAGAGGATTTTCGGCACTCACTGGAATAAAATCAAAGTATCGGCACCGTATGTGTGTTTGCAACTGAAATCATCACCCACTTCTCTCAACTTCTTGAGCTTAAGGTCCAATAAACAAGCTCACCCATCATATTAATGGTAAGTAAAAAAAAATCAACATATGTTTACCTGTAATATGTAATTTATAATGATTTACAAAATGCGTGGTGATTGGAGGGGGTGATTAAAAAAGAAACTGCCTCTAGGTATGTCCAAAATGTTGCTGAACCTGAATGAAAGTATGTAGCCAAAAAGGTTTGGGTACCACTGCTCTTCTTCATTTCTCTGCCCCAAGGCATGTCCAACCCACAGCACTGCGTCCTTCATCATGGTTAGGCCAAAGAGGCAGATTCAGAATCCACCCCAGCCAGAACAGGAATTGAATCCTGTGCTGTTGGCACCAATCTGATCCACACTGGCCCCCAAGGAGTGCGAGTTGCTGTGGAAATATCCACTTTTACATGCATGTTGTAGTCTGGAATCATGAATAGTGATGGTGGAGGTTCCAATTTTCTTTCCATCACATGGATGACCAAGAACCTCTCCCACTGTTGTCACCTGCCATGACATTCCTGAACTAGCTGAGGTGATTCCATTCCCTGGTTCCTTCATACCTTGCTATGGGGAAGTACCTTTCCTTTGCTCTGCCATTTTTTCTCAAGTTCCTTTGTTACCAAGTAGACAGTCTTACACTCGGAGGTTTGGTTGTCTTAACCCTATTCTGTTTAGTTGCCTCTGTTTTTATAATAACCTTTTCTAGCATACAGTCCATTCTCTACCTATTGTTGAGCTTCTGACTGTACTTCAATGCATTCCTAGTTTCTTTTCTGCTTTACAGATACTGAACTGAAATCCACTTTGCTGAATTTTGTTACAATCTCCATTGCTGCCATGTGCAAACACTGTATTCTCTCTGGTTGTATTACAGTATCTGGCTTGACCCACGTCTTCAGATTTCTGCTGCTCACTAAGGACATTTTGGGCTGGATTTTCATCTTTGACGTATGAATCAAAAAAGTTAGGAAATTTCTTGATGTCGCAATTCTACCTCTATCCTGGCAATGCCAACAGATAGGGGACAGACTTGAGTTGGGCCTGTTACCTCCCGCGGCAGCAGTGAGGCACAGACAGAGGCGTATGTGGAAGAGAGTCTAACCTATTGTGGGGCCAGTAAAACCAACATTTTACCTACAGTAAAAGGGTGCCTGAGCTGCCATATTTGTGTACAGGAAATACAAGGAGGTCCCCGCTGAAGTCTTCATTAGCACTGGAAGTACTGGCTGAACTATGAAGAATATTTATTGCCTTTGCTGGCTAATAGCTTGATGTCCCTGCAAAAACTGACCCAGCATGAAGGAACCCTCAGTTATATCACAGTCATTACAGGATTCTTTGACCTGTGTCTCTGCTGCCTGAGAGAATGCTGACCTGACTTGTCTCTGCATTCCTCTGCAAGTAGCTGCACACTCTCATTTGAATATGCAGCAGGTCACAGCACAGTGCTATAAGTGTGCATAGCTACCTTGGTGGAATTTTAACTTGTTTCCCCTTGAGCATTAGCCTGGGGACATCATCACAATGCCACCAACTTCCCTATGGTTACACACTAGCTGGACAATATTGAAATGGCAGCCCATCCTGTTAATAAAACTATCAGATTTGTTGGTGGGTGCCTTGATGGGAACGTGTGTGTAATCAACCACACCTGAATCTGAGGGAAGTCAGCTATTGATGCGAGGCCTGTTGCCTTCTTGCACTGGAGAGCCTGCATCCATTTGAAAGCTAATGAAGTCAGCTACTCTTGCAAAGAGGGCATCTGTGAGAACGTGAATGTTGCTGTGAGCAGCCAATTGAGTGGTCCCACACAGCTCAGCAGCAGAGCCCTAAAATGAACAGAAGGCAAAGAAGCTGAGGCCACCATCACCTACATGGCTGCTGGGAGGGTCCATTGATTGGTGGTTCTAGGGGATAGTTCATCATGAAAGGAGAGCACATATGTTGGTCACTGTTTCCCTGGACAGTCAGTCTCCTTCTTGTTCACGGGCATTTCAAGGTAAGTAAACGTATTGCAGTAGATCAATTGCTCAGGGTATTCATGGGTCCTCCTCCTTGGCTCCTGAATTTCAGCCTCAAGCCCACCCAGGATTCTTCCTCGTAGCACTTGATATAGCTGCTGCACCGCCCAATTGGTTGCAAGTGTGAGGGAGTTGTAACTATTTTCAGTGGCAGTCTTCCTTTCTTTCTTTATGGAAGCTTGGCTGAATGTCCTTTTGGTGAGAGAGTTTTCCCAATGAATACACTCCTGCCTCTTGCCTCCTCATTTGTGCAACTCCAACATTTTCCCTTTCCAACTCACTTAGCATCAAAGGTCTGCTTACTTGTACATTTTTCAGAACTTGTCTGTCCTTGAAAATTACCTCCGGGTCCATTTCCGGCTGTACTATGCTGCAGTGATTTAGAAAGCCTTCTAAAACCCACCCAATATGGTCTTTGGTCTAGTTCTGCAATCAACTTAATGACACATCCAATGTCTCTCTCTGTTCAAGCCAGCTGCCATCAAGCCTCTTTCCTGCATGATGAAAATAACCAGCACTGAAAATGGGGGCGAGATTTCTGGATCCGTACTGCCACCACTATTTTCTCCCTTCCCACCCCATCTGTCCCACTTCAGTGCTGGGTTGGAATTGCACAATCTGGTCCCTAAACCCCATAATGATCTGTTCCTGTGGGGTCCCATACAGTTTTTGATTCTGCTTTGCCTGACTTTTGAGAGCAAGAGAGTGCACTTGCGTGCGAATGAAAGAAAACGTGAGCACGAGATTGTGCGCCTGAGAGATCGTGCACGTGAGAGAGAGACTGCACGCATGCAGGAGAGTGAGCTCTTAACAACAGGAACAAGAAGTCTTGTTACAATTATAGTGGGCTTTGGCAAAACCACACCTGGAGTAATGTGCACCGTATCGAAGGAAGATACTCTTGTCTTGGAGGTGAAACCAAGTTTCATTAGATTAATTCCAGGGATGAGGGTGGGATCGGTTGGCTATGATGAGAGGCTGAGTAATTTGGGCCAATTCTTTGGAGTTTACAAGAATGAGAGCTAATCGCATTGTGACATACAAGATTTTGACGGGGCAAACACAGAGGTTGTTTCTCCTGGCTGGGGAATCTAGGAAATGGGGATCAGCCACTGGGTAAGGTTTGATTATTTAGGACTGAAGTGAGATTTCTATTCACTCACAAGGTTGTGAATCTTTGGGATGTTCTACTCCAGAGGTTTGTGGATGCTCCATTGTTGAGTATCAAGGCAGAGATGCACAGAGTTTTGATTTCCTGGGGAATCAAGAGGTATAGAGAGTAGGCAGGAAAGTTGAGTTAGGCTGAAGGGCATAGCAGACGCAGGGGGTGTATGGTCTACTAGTGCTCCTATTTCTTGTGTTATGCAATATTCCTTTTTGGTTCAATGTCAATTTTTTCCTGATTATTTGTCCTTGAAGCACTTTGGCGACATTTTTCTATTGTAAAGACACTCTATAAATGGAAGTTGTAATATCAGTACCATGACAGCAAGTGATATTCTAAGTTCCAATTTAATTTCAAACTCACCAAAAAATATAAGTTCTAATGAACGGTAATCAACCTAAGTTAGCTTTTTGCTTCTCTTGCCACAAATGCTGCCTGTCCTGAGTCTTTCCAGTATTTTCTGTATTTATTTCAGATTTTCAGCAACTGCAGTATTTTGCTTTCGAAGGTATTAAAGTAACTGCTCTTACCTCCAGCAACAAGCCCAGATTCTCCTAATTGGATGGCCACTCCAAATCCACCGAGTTTCACAGGTGCAGAATTTTCCTTCGAAGCAAGTAACACACAGTGCGGCTGCATGGGGAAAAGAAGCATTGAATAGCTTGTGCATAAATAAAACTGCTATTGACAGACACTGTTATATGTTTTTTGAGATTTATAGTAGAAAAAGAATGAGCTGTTGAATTTGAAACTTCTACTTCGAGCTCACTATCATAACTACAGCCAAATTAAACATAAGTAGAGAAGCAGTCATATAATCTTATTTTTCATTTTTTTTACAACATTCTTAACATTACAAAGCCAATGCTCAGAATGGACAGTGTGGACTTGAATCCATTCCTTGCCTGTTCCAAAAACCAAATTCAAAGTCCAATTGAATCCAATTCATGGTCCCCACAAGAGAGACAAGTAAGATCCAAGCTGACAAGATAAGGCACTGCACCCCATCTTGGGCTTGATCTGACACTTGATCTTAGCCAAAAGGCAGTGAACAGCCATACAATCTTTAATTACAAAAGAATGATGTCTACACACATATTGGTACAATTCATTCCAAAGGTTCTTTGTACTTTATGCTTTTAAAATGCGAGTTTGAGTTAGTCTAGCAGAGCACTTTGTGTAGAACCTCCTCAGTGGAAATTTCATGGAAATCAGCAAAATTTTGCATTCTTTCATTTATCCCTCTATTTCCATCCATTATGTTACAATGCTGTCACAGAAAAGTTGCTTCTGAGCAAAATATCACTTAAGTAGTTCTGACCATTGTATACCTATGCTCCTGTATTCAGAGACAAATCATAAGGTGTACAGTATGTACGATTGTGTGTCATTAAGTGAACATATAATTCAAAGGAATATACCAAGCTAAGGCCCTAAAATGGCATTATCCTCAAGTATATCCAGTTAAAATATAAGCATTTGAGAACCTGGTCCTCCAATGATAAGTGCTGAAAGCCAAGTCAGTGCGTTTCTGAGCTGCATTCCGAAAAGTAGAAAATCATTTTTTAAAATATTATGCGTGGGCATTTTCTTATTAATACAAAGCAAGACCTGAATCTAAGCACAGGTTCATAATTTGGAATATCCCTTTACTTTGAAATACTTCCCCATTTGGGTGATCTGGAAAAGTTTAGCATACGCAACAAATACAAAAAGAAATTCTGGAGGCCACGCTACAAGAAAAGGGAAGTAGCATCTCAGACAAACTATGTAAGCAAGCAGAAACATGTCACAATAAGATATTGGTTTGGTTCCATCTGTGGACTAGGCCTTTTAGGAGCCCTAAGCTAGATTCTTGATCTGTATTTTAAAATAATGCCTGCATCTGTTTTAAAAAAGAAACAGCTCAGAAACATGATACTGCATTGCAAGATTGCACTACATAAGTATTCATTACAACGACCAAATGGATAAGTACAAACTGAGATGTAGTGAGAGCTTAAATTTACCAACACAGTTCAGAAATGTAAAAGTTGCAACCATGTGCATGATGAATGATCTGCAGTAATTAAATGAATTAAGGAAGGTAGGGTGGCCTCCTGTGCTGCATGTTTGGTATGATTTTGAATGTCGACCCAAGTTAGTGCTGTTTGCTAATGACTCAGTGGCTTTTTGGCACTTGTGCTGTTGTTGAGCTGACTGTCCGTTGGTTTGGTGAAAAACTAAGCTGCAGTAGTTTAAGAACCATTGAACTTTTTCAAGCTTCATATACACACTAATTAGAATAGCTGAGCAAGCCCCATATATTAGAATTTTAATTGACCTATAAGGCAAACCACATCCACACCAAAGCACCTCTAATACTGTAAGCTAACTGGCTGCAGATTTGTATTTTATTTTGAGCAAAAATTACAAAATCTCCAAGATAACATGAGTACTATATTAAGAAAAATATTCATCCGGGGTTGCTGAGCTGCTAATGGCATTAAACCACACTTATCAGTTTCCTCCAATCAAGAGCAAAAAACCCAGTGTCATTAGCCACAGCACTAACTTGTGTCAACATTCTAAAACATACTGAAACATACAGCACAGGAGATCACCATCCCACCCAGTGTTTGTGTCAGCTCTTTAAAAGAGCTATCTAATGAGTCCCACTTCCCAGCCAATTCCCCAACGCTCTGCAATTTTCTCATGTTCAAGTGTTTATTTAATTCCCTTTTGCAAATTACTATTGAATCTAATATTCCAGATTGTAACAACTAACTGCATAAAAAACCACCTTATTTCTCCAATTCATTTGGTTTTGCCAATTATCTTATATCTGTGCCCTCTGGTTATTGACCTCCCTGTAAGAGTTTTAACAACACCAGGTTAAAGTCCAACAGGTTTATTTGGTAGCAAATGCCATTGACCTCCCTGCCAGTGGAAACAGTTCTTCAATATTTACTCCATCAAACCCCTACATAATTTTGAACACTTACATTCCCTTAATCTTCTTTGTTCTTGAGAACAATCTCAGCTCCTCTTGTTTGTCCTCATAATTAAAATCCCACATTCCTGGTACAATTCTGGTAAATCTGCTTTAAGCCCTCTCCCCATGTCCTTGACATCCTTCTTGAAATGTGATATCCACAACATTACAACTGAAATCTAACCAATGATTTATAAAGGTTTACAACAACTTCTATAGCTATGGTTTCTCTTCATGTATAGCTGCCCAAAACTTGGATAATGAAAGTCTACGTGCATTCTTCTGACCAAAATGGGAAGTTAGCAATGTGCACTTGGCTTTGGCCCCATCCCAAAGATGCAGTATAAGCAGACTATCATAGCCATCACAGAATCAGACTGTGTTAAAGTCCATGGAACATGTAGACATACAACCCAACATAAATTGTGTGCAACTTTGCTCATAATTACCAAAAATATCGAAACAATAGCTCTTGTGATGATCAGTGAAAGCATCCATAGCCATAACACCACTCTGAAAATGGATAGTTTGGACTTTCATGGTGCTATTGATATTTTTCTAACAACAAATAAATGCCCATTCGCCTTCCAGTTGCTGATGTAAGAAGGCTGTAGAGATATAGGAAATAAATTAAAGTATTTGGTACAGCAATGATAACTTGGTGTTTGCGAGTATACAAAAAAAACCAAGAAGGAGAATCATACCACACATCTGTTGCGGAATATAGATCACTTGAATTGATTAAAACCAAAGCCAGGGCTATGGACATCAGAAAGCTGTGGCACTCTGCACAAATGTAATGCATTAGTTTCAGGAGTGGAGGGATCAGTGATGTTGCCTTTTTTCATTAACCTCCTTAAGGAAAGCTCTAGAAAGTCTTTGCTATCCCTTTAAGAAATGGAGCTGAACTCCAGAATGTCTAACTAAACGTACAATCTATATTTAGCTTTTTTACTTAGTTTGCAAAACACAGTTTTTGCATTAGAGCTGCAATCAAGCTGCCACAAATTAGCAGACATAAATTAGGTTCCATGTTCCATAAACTGTTTCATTTCTTAAAAAATTCATACTTAACCTCCTGTTCTTCTGTCCATTTCCAATGTTGATATGTTACGGGTTTGCCATTCTTCTAAAGTTAAGTCATATGTATACAAGGCAAAATGAGTTACCACCACTTTACAATTCACCCCACCTCCCTCATTTGCCAATTGGATGTCTGTCTCCAATTGACTGAATTCAGGTAAATTAGCAGCAACCAGGAACTGAGTCTGGAAATGTCTTGATCTGTGTGGATCAGTTATGCAGTAAATGAACCCAGCTGGATCACTGGGGATAGATAAACAAGCAATTACTTACATTTTCTTGTATTGCATTCTCTTCTCAATTATAAGTAATTTGGCAATATTATGGTCAATTTCAAGAATAATGTTCCAGTTTGATTCAGTGCAAACTTGTCCTTTGCGCAGATAAAATTTCTAGTGCGGTGTCAACTTCCGAGAATTAGTTTCATGATCATTTTGGTATGGGTGTTTTTCTTCTGTTACTCTGTTTATGTCTAGCTATGTTAGCCAAATAATATTTCCGAAGCCTCTACACCTTCCCATTGGTGTTGGCAGATTTTAATGGCTACTACTTAACTTGGAGATACAGAGTCAGATCAAAAGAGTGTTGCTTTTTTTGGATTGGGCCTTTCTCCATGACTTTCACCTCATCCATGACCCAAAACAACATGGTGCCACTTTTCATTCGGCCAGATGGAAGCTAACTCCTCTCTGGACCTCACCTATATAGTTAAACATGGAACCAAGTGAGGGGAAAAGCACTGAACCATATAGAAGAGACGTTTTGAAGGTGCAATGCGTGGCCAAGTACCTACAAGGAGAGATAATGGACCACAGTCAGTCACAGAATTTTTGTTTGCTTGGCAAGAGCATCATATCACCAACTCTCATCAACTTTTACAGATGCACCATAGAAAGTATTCTTTCTGGTTGTATCACAGCTTGGTATGGCTCCTGCTCTGCCCAAGACTGCAAGGAACTACAAAACGTCGTGAATGTAGCACAATCCATCACGCAAACCAGCCTCTCACCCACTGATTCTGTCTACACTTCCCACTTGGCAAAGCAGCCAGCATGATTAAGCACATACTCTTTTCCACCTTCTTCCGTCAAGAAAAAGATACAAAGGTTTGAGGTCACGTCCCAACTGACTCAAGAACAGCTTCTTCCCTGCTGTCATCACTTTTGAATGGACCTACCTTGCATTAAGTTGATCTTTCTCTACACCCAGCTATGACTGTAACACTACATTCTGCACTCTCTCATTTCCTTCTCTATGAATGGTACGCTTGGCTGTAGAGCACGAATCAATACTTTTCACTGTATACTAATACATGTGACAATAATAAATCAAATGAAAATCATATTGTTTGAAGTATCAAATTTGGATAAAATGTTAAGTAATTGTGTTTAAAAATTCTATGGCATTAACCAAAGAGATGCAAGTGCTCTGAGAGTAGAAATTTCCTTTTTTAAAAGTTATATCATATATGCTGTATTTTTGGGGGTTTTAAAGCCCATTTAATTCTTATACCCAAGTTCCACTGTCTATGCAATTCCAACTCAAATTCATGAGAATGTTATCATGGAGAAGATTTTTAATTTTACTGTAAAATGTGATTTAATAAACACGTCCGGGGGAAGGAAACAGATGCAAACAGGAAAATGTACAGCGTCAGCAGATCTACCACAATAGAAAGGAAAGCCACAAGCATTAAGTCGACGAGAAGTAAAACATTTCAGTTGAGTCTTTCAAGATCAAGAAGCTCTTAAACACTGTGCACCTCCTCACAAAAAGCTCAATTCAAGATCCTTGCGCATTGTAAAGGAAAGGTTAATTGATTTGATAACGAGCAACATGTCCATTTATGCACAGGATTAAGACATCTTCACAGGTATGTGATGAGCTTCATTTATACAGAACTTACTTTGAAGATACGCCATGAATTTGAATGTTTCTTGACTGTTTACTATATAAGCAAAAGAAAAAAAATACTGCATTTTTAAAAAAATGTATTTTTAAAAGGTAATTTAAAAAAAAATGCAGTTTATGCTAAACAATGATGAATTAACTCAGGAGAAGCTGAACTTTAAGTGGTATTTGGAAATGTTGAGGGCAGGGGAGGATGCACAGTTAATGATAACTGGCCAGGGAAAGACCCTTCCTCCAAATTACTCATACAGAATCTTTGCAGCATTTGGTTTGAAATTCTGACATTTTAAGAAAACCAACATTTCACATATTAGTTACAGTGTATAAAATACTGAAATCAATTGAAAAGCATTCTAACAATTTGCATCAGTAAAATTACTTTGCTGGAAGGGTCGGAGGTGGTCAAGAATTGAAAGGGGAAATCTTCAGGAATTCTGGATGGATAGATTTCTATACGATATGAAATGTTCAACTGCAAATGCTCGAAGATTCTTCCTTATTTATTGAAACTTGACATACAAAGAATTGATCTGTTTTAATATATTTTTAGTTCTCAGGATGCCCCAAAACTCATCACAACTAATTTCCTTCTGACATGCAACAATCATTGTTTTTACAAGGCAAATGCAGCAGCCAATTTGTATATTTCAAGATCCCACAAAAAACAAGGGTGATAAAATGACAAGAAAATTTGATTTAATTGTGTATCAGTGTTGCAAATTTGGCAAGGACAGCTGGAGAACTAGCTCGCTGCTCTTTTTGAAATAGTACCATGGAACATTTTAAAACCATTGAATAGACTAGCTCTCAGTTAAACATTCGTATGAAAGCTGGTATTTTCAACAATGCAACACCCCTTCCATAATGTGCTAGAATGCCAACCTAAGTTCCTTTGTTCAAATTTTGCAGTGCAAATTGAACCCACATGTTGAACTAAACAGGCAGCACGGTGGTGCTGTGATTAGCACTGCTGCCCCACAGCGCCAGAGACCCAGGTTTGTTTCCCGGCTTGGGTCACAGTCTGTGTGGAGTCTGCACGTGGGTTTCCTCCGGGTGCTCTGGCTTCCTCGCACAATCCAAAGATGTGCGGGTTAGGTGGACTGGCCATGCTAAATTGCCCCTTAGTGACAGGGAGATTAGCAGGGTAAATATGCGGGGTTACGGAGATAGGGCCTGGGTAGAATTGTGGTCAGTGCAGACTCGATGGGTCAAACGGCCTCCTTCTGCACTGTAGGGATTCTATATTCCATGTTCTAAAGTTGAGATTAAACCATGGAGTCAAATTATTAAATATGTTCAAAATGAATCAGAAAACTGGCTGAGTTCTTTATGGAGGCTTGGTACACTAGTGAATTCTCATCATCTTGACACAATATGCTTGATATTCCTGTGAGTCAGGAGTCTGTGGAATGTGAAAATGGCAGCTGGGATCCAATTCTGGGATTCCCGGCCCATTCTTCCCCACCAGCAGCCACTCTTTTTTTCCCCCACTAGCGGCAGTTGCACTCCACCTCCCACTTTGCTTTCTCTCAGTAATCCCTCCCCCATCTGCTCTATGGTCCCTTTGTCAAAGCTTTGTGCTTTGACAAAGGGTTATCTGGACTTGAAACGTCAGCTCTTTTCTCTCCTTACAGATGCTGCCAGACTTGCTGAAATTTTCCAGCATTCTCTCTTTTGGTTTCAGATTCCAGCATCCGCAGTAATTTGCTTTTATGCAGTATCTTTGCATTCGCTTACCAGCATTTTAAACCTGGGCTCCACAAGCAGGATAGAACAGCCTGGAGGGCTGCATAGTGCCCCGCAAGTTAGACAAGCCTGACATTGTCATTCAGAATATTACCTTGCCTTTTGAAGCAGATTTTTAAAAAAATCATCTAACAGGATGTGGGTATAGCTGTCTAGGGCAGCATTTATCGTCCATTTCAATTGCCTTGAGGTGGTGGTGGTGAGCAGTCTTCTTGAACCACTGCAGTCCATGTGGTGCAAGTACATCCAAAATGTTGTTAGGAATGGAGTTCTAGGATTTTGACCCAGCAACAGTGAAGGAACAGTGATATATTTCCAAATCAGGATGGTGTGTAGCTTAGAGAGGAACCTGTAAGTGTTGACTTATCCATGAATCTGTTACCGCTTTCCTTCTAAGTGGCAGAGCTCATGGATTTGAAAGGTGCTGCCAAAAGATCCTTGGTGAGCTGCGGCAGTACATCTTGTATATGGTACACCCTGCTGCCACTGTGCATCAGTGGTGAAGGAACGAATGTTGAAGGCTGTGGATGGAATGTCAATCAAGCAAACTGCTTTTCTCGGATGGTGTTGAGCTTCTTAATGTTGTTGGTACTGTACTCATCAAGGCAAGTGGAGAGTATTCCATCACTCCTGACTTGTGCCTTGTAGATTGTTTCAAAGGGCCACTAATATATGCAATTAGATAAAGTTTATTCAATTTTATGCAATGTTTTGATTTTGACTTTATCACATTCCAATATTTCCAGCCTTCTGGTCTTTGCAATCCATATATCTACTGCACTGTGGCCTCTAATAAAGGTTCTGACATTGGCTGCTAGAAGGTCTTAATCAGCAACATTTTTTGATTTTTCAGTTCCTCCATAGTAAAACACCTACCTTAGACTCAAGGATAATTATAAATAGAAACTCAGTTTACAGATACTTGGGTTGTGCACTCTCCATTAGGATGCAATAGTGCTCTTACTATCATGTTGTGGAATTTATACCCAGTTTAATGTAGATGATAGAATTAGTGACAGTATTCTTAGTAGAAATTTAATAATGTAAATGTACAAATTATATTGGACATAAATGCAGAGGAAATAGACGATAAAAAAGGTCCAACACTACATTCTAAATCTAGTTTTATTATTTCATGGCCGTAATCTCTGAATCAATGTGGAATAAGGAAGATCAGACCAGCTAAAAAGTTGCAAGCCTGCTCCACCATTCATTTTGATTATGGCTGATCATTGAATTCAATATCCCGATCCTCCTTCCCCCATATCCCTTGATTCCTTTAGCCCCAAGAGCTATATCTAATTTCTTCTTGAAATCACGCAACGTTTTGGCCTCAACTACTTTCCATGGTAGTGAATTCCACACATTCACCACCTTCTGGGTGAAGAAATTTCTCCTCACCTAGTTCTGGACTCTCCCACCATTGGGAACATTCTTTCTGAATCTATCCTGTCTAACTCTGTTAGAATTTTATAAGTTTCTATGAGATTCCCTCTCACTCTTCTAAACTCCAGTGAATATAATCCTAACAGATTTAGTCTCTCCTCATATGACAGACCTGCCATCCTAGGAAACAGCCTGGTAAACCTTCACTGTACTCCCTCCATAGCAAAGACATCCTTCCTCGGATAAGGACACCAAAACTGCACACAATATTCCAGATGTGGCCTCACCAATGCCCTGTACAATTGCAGCAAAACATCCCTATCCCTATACTCAAATCATCTCACTATGAAAGCCAACATTTGCCTTCTTTACTGCCTGCTCTACCTGCGCGCTCTACCTGCGCGCTTACTTTCAATTGCTTCATAATTGATAACATTTCCACGCAACATCCAGACACAAGAATAGTAACAATGTAGTTAAACAGAGAGATCACATTTAACTGTGATCTGTTGACAAATATTGTTAATCAAATTTTATCCTCTCTCCTTTTTAGAAGAAGCTGCCATTGAAACTAAAACAGATTTGTAAATAATGCTTCCTTACTAGGCCAAATAAAGCCATCCATTAAAAATATTCAACCATTTGAATGCCAGAAGAGACAGGAGTACCCTGAAATAAAGGCAGTACTTGATCTAAATTGCTAAATTGACCCTTGGTATCAAGGGGACTAGCATGGGGTTATGGGGATAGGGTCTGGGTGAGATTGTTGTCAGTGCAGTCTTGATGGGCTGAATGGCCTCCTTCTATAGTGTAGGGATTCTATGATTGACCTAATATGGCTTTAAAGAGCTCTTAAAAAAAGAACACAATGGAAGTCAGGTGGAAGATTTGCCAATGGTTGGGGTAATATCTGATATGCAGGACTTGACCAGCTCATTCAGTAATGTGCAAACAAACTCTTGGGTTTGAATTTTTAGGATGAAGGGGTACACACCCCATTGATTTTGATGACCAGTGCCATTGTATACTCTAACGAGCATTGATTGGCAGAAGGTGGGACTTCCACCTCTCACTCAGGTGGAAGGCCCACATTTGAGGTTTGCCAACCGATCAGATTGGCTGGCAGCTCTCCAGACCCTTCAGCAACAGCACTGCAGGGGTCAGAAGAGGAACTTTCCAGGGAATTCCAGGGAACTGGAAACACATGCAAGTGAAGGGGGTTTCATGGCAGTAGAGAGTAGGGAAGGACTGGGGATTGCAAAAGGAGCAATTGGGGTCCTGGGGGAATAAGTCAGCAGGATAGAGGGAGGACCTCAGACCTCTGAAGGTCATCAGGCCTTAAGAGTGCCACAGTAAGAAGAGGCTTCTAATGGAGGTACTCCCCTCCTTTCTGCCCAAGATCTAACACTCCTTATTTCTGGATTTCCCTCATGCTCCAATTCGGCTGCTGGCCTAAAAATTGAGGCTGGGCTGAAAACAGCCCTTAAAGTGGGCATTAATTGGCTATTTAAAGGCCTCAATTAGAGTAAAGGCAGGCAGGAACCCAAAGGAAATCCCGTCCAAGTAATTTCACATACTCCCACATTTCCTCAGATATCCTGTCGGGTGGGCTGGTGTCGGTGTAAAATTCTGGCCTTGATGACTGATATTGAAATTGTCCATCTAGACTACGTTGTGCCCTTCCTACCCTCAGTCCTTCTTCTAAATAGTATTCATCATGAAGGAGTAGAGATCATCAGCTCAGAGAATGGTGGATGGCAATCAACAGGAGGTTTCATTATCTATGTTTTACCTGATGCTATGAGATTTCAATAGGTTTGGAGTCAATGTTGAGGACTCACGGGGCTACATTCTCAACTTATACCACTGTTGAGAGTCTATCCTGCCACTGAGATGGTCATGGGAGAGTTTGAGACATTGATTGTGAGTACACCTATATCAGGCTGCTGTTTGACTAGTGTGTGGAATAGCTTTCCCTATGTTGGCCCAAGTTTCCAGATGTTAGTAAGAAGGTCTTTGCAGGCCTGACTAGGTTAAGCATGCCTCTCTCATTCTGGTGTCAAGATCAATGCTGATGGTCCATTTGGTTTTATTCTTATTACAGCTTTGTGTTATGGTTTAATACAACTCAGTAACTTGCTGGGTCATTTCTAAGAGCAATTTAGAGCCAACCATATTGCAATGGGTCTGAAGTCACATGTAGGCCTGGTCAGGCAAGGAATAACGGGCATTAATTCACCACATAGATTTTTATGATAATCTGGTAGTTTCACAGTCACTATTACCATTGTGCAGTTTGTTAAACTTAATAAACCATAATGGAGTTTGATAAACCCTGTTCCATTATATTACCCAGTTCAAATAAAGTTACAGAAGTCAGTGCAATATTACACTTGCTAAACAAGTTCTTAAACAAGCTTGACCCTGAGTCACTGGCTGGCAATTTTTATGATATATTCTGTCATATGACACTTACTTGCTTTTGAAAGCAACAGTCAACGATATAGTTTAGCTCATCAAAATCTGATATATAGAATCAAAGAATATTTATGGCATAAAACTTATTTGCCACAGATTTGACAACAGTTGGTTAATCCCCTGATTTAACTGTACCTGTTAGATCAGGGGGTTACCCAGCTATAACCACTAGTACAGGGGATTGTTGCACAGACGTTTATCCAAAGTAATTCACCACATCTACCTAAAGGAAGTGAAAGAGCAGAAAATGGAAAGTCCAAAAGCCAGTAAAACAGAGGCCGCAGACACAAGCTAAACACCAGGGATGTACCAATTTAAGGATGTGATTTTTTTACCAACTATCTGCAATTTGCTTGAACGTGCCATTTATTGGGCCTCAATGGTTGCGCCAAATCTCAGAATCATAGAAACCCTACAGTGCAGAAGGAGGCCATTTGGCCCATCGAGTCTGCGCCAACAACAATCCCACCCAGGCCCTATCCCCATAACCCCTTGCATTTATCCTGCTAATCCCTCTAACCTACGCATCCTGGGACACTAAGAGGCAATTTAGCATAGCCAATCAACCTAACCTGCACATCTTTGGAGTGTGGGAAGAAACTGGAGCACCCGGAGGAAGCCCACGCAGACACGGGGAGAATGTGTAAACTCCGCACAGGCAGTGACCCAAGCCAGGAATCGAACCCGGGACTCTGGAGTTGTGAGGCAGCAGTGCTAACCACTGTACCACCCCAGTTGAAAGCCTTCTTTGTAATTTATTACATAATCTACTTCTTCTGTGCATGCATTGAAAATCACACATGTACAATGGATGGAGTGCCAATCTAATCGATCTACAAACTCCACTGCAAAAAATAAATTTGAGGCTTACTCCTTAAATTCCCCCAATATCCTGGAATGACAGTCAAAATTATTGAACATAAAACATAAAAAATGCTGCAGCTGATCATTTTTAATGTTGCAAAACACTCGTTTGAGATGTTATCAAAAAGAACATATTTGGGACCAAACCACAGGAGGATAATTCAGGTCAGATGACCAAACTCTTGGCCAAAGGGGGAGATTTTAAAAAGAGACTCTCAGATGGGGAGCTTGATGGGTTTACAAAAGGAATTTCAGAGTTTAGGAACAAGGCAGCCAAAATAATTTCTATCTACCTTCTCAGATCCTTTAATCAACTTATCAATCTCAATACTCAGATCTATCTTTTCAGGATCAAAGTAGACAACCTCAAACTTTCCCACACTGAACATATGTGCCACAGGTTTACCCAGAACAGAGTTAGTTAATCTCACCAATGGTGGGCCAATTAAAATTAGGGATGTGCAAGAGGTCAGAATTGGAGGAGTGGAGAGATCACTAACTTAGTTATAGTCAGAAATGATTATATCAGAAAATATTGTGTAGTCTGTTTCAATTGAAATATGCCTAGATGGAAAACCTATCTTCAATCAATTGATACAATGTTCTATACAATGCTTTGAAGAAATGATGGATAATGTACACCAACTAATTCAGTAGTCAGGATGCAAGCAATACTGGTAAGGCCACATTTATTTCCTATTCCTAGCTGTCTTGTGATAATGGTGGTAGGTTTCCATGTGGAATTATTTTTAGAAATGCTAAAACACTTTGGAGAAGGTAAAGAATGAACCAAGTTTTGTGGCACTGGAGTCTATATTGTGCAGGCTGTCAGGATAGGATTTGTGGGTTTTCTTTCCAAAAGGACACTGGTGAACAAGATTAGATTTACAGCAATCTGGTAGTTTTACATGGTCATTTTCTAATGGTAGGTCATAACTTACTGAACTTCCCAAATTGTCACAATGAGATTATTTGAACTCATAACCTTTGAGTCACCGATATTATGGCAGTGTTCAAGTTGAAGCAGAACTAGAGGATGACAAATATTTGCCAAAGATGGAAAGAATAGGACTTGGCCTAACACCTTTTTAAACAGGAGACCAGGAATTAACAGATTAAGTGAATATGGGTGCCGAGAAATTAAACAAAACCGTTAAGGTAAATGGAATGGTAAGCTTGGTTCAGTTCATTTTGTAATACCAATTCGTGTTGTGTAGTCACCAAAGAATAATTAGGTTTCTCTCAAAGACCCTCACGATAAAAGTAAAAATACTGTAGATGCAGGAAACATGAAATAAAAATGAAGTATTGGAAATACACAACAGGTCTGTCAGTTTCCATGGAAAGAGAAAAACAGTTTACATGTGAATTGAAAATGACTCTTATTGAGAGCTGTTGTGATATTGTCATCAACACAAAGTGAATTGCCACAGGGCAGAAGAGGAGTGCACGTTGAACATGAAGCAGGCCTAGATGTTGAAAAGCACAGCATCATCTAACTGAACTGATACCCAATATTCAAGTTAGGGGGTGGAGATAAATCTGTTGTTGCAGTTTTTAGGATTATTTATATTACTGCTGCAATCAATTCAGCACTTTATTGGAAAAACTAAGACACTTAGACCACACATACATATTGTGGCTTGAGTTACGTATTTCAAACATTTGGCACATCTATATGCAATAATAAAAACCCTCAATTAACAGAATTAAAGCCCATGGGTTTTGTTATTAAGAACTACACCAAAAAATGTTAACTTAGCATTTCTACATTTGCTTTATACTTATAAAACATGACGATTATTCCTTTAAATGTAGTAAAACACCAAGGTTCAAACTAAAGAACTCCTGTAAAAATATTTTTAAAAGGAATAATTTTTTATTTATTTCTCGGCACCCATATTCATTTAATCTGTTAATTCCTGGTCTCCTGTTTAAAAAGGTGTTCGGCCAATTCCTATTCTTTCCGTTTCTAGCAAATATTTGTCATTCTCCTAATTCTGCTTCAACTTGAACACCACCATAATATTGGTGATGACACAGCATTGGTAACTCAAAGGTCATGAGTTCAAATATATGGAATCACACAGCGCAGAAGCAATGTTAGATAGTCAATTCATTTTCCAAAGTTCAGGTGATTATTTTGAGAGAGGTTCTCTGTGATTCGATAGATCAAAATGGAACAAGAGAAGAGCAGTCCCACCCAGCTAGATGACAGTGGAGCATGAAATGGAAGATGATTATGTGGTCAATAATGTTAAAGGCTTCAGACACCCAAAAAGGCACAGGAGGAATTGTTTACTTTTGTCAGTTATATAGGATGTCATTTGTGACTTTAATTGCTGGTTTGGTACTGTGGCAGGTTCCTGATTAGAGGGATTCAAACATAGATTTGTGAGAAAGATGGGAACAGATTTGGAAGGTGACAACACATTCAAGGAAATTGGAGAAGAAAGGAAGATTGGAGATGAAAGGGTATTTTGCAAGGACAACGGGGGTCAAAGGTTATGAATGCAGAGTGTTCCTGGCATTACTCTCGACATTTTTTCTTGGATTTATCTGTCAACAAATGTCATGATGTGGAGATGCCGGCGTTGGACTGGGGTAAACACAGTAAGAAGTTTAACAACACCAGGTTAACACTTTAACCTGGTGTTGTTAAACTTCTTACAACAAATGTCATGTCAGAGGTTCCTTGGGAAGGTCTAAAGATATACTGTGTCTCTGGGAGGATTTCCTCAGTCACAGGATGCAGACAATTCAGGAGAATGTGTATTATAATTTTCCCCATGAACAATAGGGAAATATCCTGATAATTTGTACAGCATTATTTATCGCCCTTCTTGAAGATAGTTAGTTGTCATTGTCATGTGAGCCACTAGGACAATGGTGATTTGTTAATTTTGAGAGGCCAACTGAACTGGCATCGCCACTATTTTTATCTTCTCCATTATCTCTGCTCCCTTTTCCTCTACTGTGACATTAATTTTATCCTCTTCTTTTGTGAAGATGGATGCAAAGTACTCATTCAGTACTCAGTAATGTTCTTTGCCTCCACAAGATTATTCTCCTTTTTGTCCCTAATCTGTCCCAACAATCCTTTAACTTTCATCTATTTTGTATTTACAGAAAATCTATTATCTTCGTTTTATGTAACCCACTAATCTATTCCTTATTCTCTCCATTGTCCTTTTTACATCCCTTTTCAATTTCCCCCTTAACACACCATATTCTGTGTGGTTTTCTGCTTTATTTTGTATATGACATTTGTTATTAATACCCTTTTTCTGCTTTATTCCAACCTTTTATTTGCATTCTTATCCAGGGAGCACTAGCTTTGGATGACCAATCTTTCCTCTTCATGGGTATCATAGAATCATAGAAACCCTACAGTGCAGGTGGTGGCCATTTGGCCCATCGAGTCTGCACCGTCAACAATCCCACCCAGCCCCTAGCCCTATAACCTCACATGTTTACCCTGCTAATCCTTCTAACCTACGCATCCTGGGACACTAAGGGGCAATTTAGCATGGCCAATCAACCTAACCCGCACATCTTTGGACTGTGGGAGGAAACCGGAGCACCCGGAGGAAACCTACGCAGACATGGGGAGAATGTGCAAACTCCACACAGACAGTGACCCAAGCTGGGAATCAAACTCAGATCCCTAGAGCTGTGAGGCAGTAGTGCTAACCACTGTGCCACAGTGTCGCCCAAGGATATTAGTGAATCAGACAATCAACAATGGTTTCATGGCCATCAGTAGATTCTTAATTCCAGATTTTTGTTTTATTGAATTCAAATTCCACCATCTACCATGGCGGGATTCGAACCCAGGTCCCCAGAACATTAGCTGAATTTCTGGATTAATAGTCTAGCGATAATACCACTCGGACATTGCCTCCCCAGGTTAAATTTAAGTTCCACCAACTGCCGTGGTGGAATTTGAACCTTTATCCCAGAGCATTAGCTGGATCTTTAGATTACGAATACCAGTGAGATGACAACTATGCCAACTTTGTACATGAAGTACCTCTGTCCTGAACATTCACATTGGCCATTTAATTTTCTTTCCAGTCCACCTGTGCTATATCTATTCTCAAATCACTGAAGTTGATTCTCTTCTATGTGGATATTTTCACCTTTGATTTTTCTTTGTCCTTTTCCTAACTGCTTTACAAAACCTAAAATCACTGTTTCCAAGATGTTCAAGCCATTTAAACACACTTCACTTGCTTAACTTCATTTCAGAACTAAATCTAGCACCATATTATTGAGCTAGAAAAACTCTGGTTGAGAAACTTTTCCTGTACATATTTTAGGTAATTTTCAATCTCCTGGTCTTTGACTCTATTCTTGCACCAGCAACTTTTCTGTTATAATTAAATCAATTCAGTTTTTGATTCCTTTAGTATAGCATCCGTCTGTAGAACTATATGAACCTTGATCAAAGCTGCCACCACTCCTTGTTTCCTTCCTCTCCCGACTGAATACATTCAAGCCAGGAATGTTTACTTCCTACACATTTAAGACAGGTCTCCATGTCTCTGCTGTAACTGCTATTTATAATCCCACGTGATAGTTTGTGTCCACTGCTCACCAACCTGATTTGTGACATTCCTCACAGTAACACATTTACATTCCAACACCATTCCTGCTCTTTTCACACCATTCTTTGTTGAACAGGATTTGGGATTTTGTATGATCTGCGTCTTCCTAAACGATTAGCAGACAAGGAAATGCAATCAGTAGAAAGGGGATGAAGTTAATGATGGGCACTGAAAACTTTGGATTCAGGTTTCTTTCAATACAAATTGAAATGAAAATTTAACTCATCTAACTTGACGTCAAACAGGTAGTCTGACAAAGATAGGTAGTACAAAGATAGTTGTGGAACAAAAACAGAAAATACAGGAGCAATTCTGGAGGATCTGCAGAGAAAGAAAACAGAATTAATATTTTGAGTCCGTATGACTCGGCGGCACGGTAGCACAGTGGTTAGCACTGCTGCTTCACAGCTCCAGGGTCCCGGGTTCGATTCCCGGCTCGGGTCACTGTCTGTGTGGAGTTTGCACATTCTCCTCGTGTCTGCGTGGGTTTCCTCCGGGTGCTCCGGTTTCCTCCCACAGGCCAAAGATGTGCGGGTTAGGTTGATTGGCCAGGTTAAAAATTGCCCCTTAGAGTCCTGGGATGCGTAGGTTAGAGGGATTAGCGGGTAAATATGTGGGGGTAGGGCCTGGGCGGGATTGTGGTCGGTGCAGACTCGATGGGCTGAATGGCCTCCTTCTGCACTGTAGGGTTTCTATGATTCTATGATTTCTATGACTCTTCTTCAGAGATTTAAGACTGTTGTGTAGTCTGGAGAAATGGTGTAATGATACAGCTGGATATCATAAGCATTCATATGGGAGCCAATATGCTTATGAATTTAGCAGCAGTATGCAGGTGAGGAACAGGAGTTAGCCAAGGACAGATTCTTGAAGTAGGGCAGAGGTAACATTGCCATAGATGTGCTGGTTCTGTTTAAAATAGAACCACACCAGAAGAGTTGGACAACAGAGGCAAGCAAGGCAATGGAAAAAGAAAGTGCATCAAATATATCAAATGGTGTGGAGACAATGCTTTGTCTATATCACAGAAGTTGTAACTCACGCCTTTGACCAGGATTACGGCACTGAACAGGAAGAAGCTATGCTTTTTTCTGGAATTAAATAAAAATTCTTTCCAGCAATAGAGCTGCTCACTTCAGTGAAGTTACTTCAGAATGGAACATATAAGCCGGAATTTTACAAGAAAAATTCGAAGTGTCCAGCTAGCGTGAAAATGGGAGAATTGCAGATCTGTTTTTTGGGTGAATTTTCTTTGCCCAATCCAGTGCACAAAGTACATGAAAAAACAGGCTAGACCGTTCCAAGCTACGACAGGCAGTGGGTGGGCTTAATTCGATAGCCAACAGCAGAGAGCGCTATCATGTGCAGACCTCTGTGACTGCATAAGCGCAATAGCAACAGCAGAGGCCTGACAGAGAGAGAGAGCTGTCAGGTCTCTGCTGTTGGAGTTGGCCTCAAACCAACATTGCCTGGGGGGTGGAGGGTGTGGGGAGGGGGACAATCATGGGGGCCCTTGGCTGATCGTGACCCCACACCACGCAGACCGATTGCACCCCCTCCCACCAATCTGGAGTAGCAGCAGTGGGGGCCCCCTCTGCACCGATTGGGGGCCACCGTCTGACCCTGCCCCTCAAGCCTTGCCCCTTCAGGCACACGCCCATAGGTCACACCCCAGCAATGTCCAGTGAACAATGCCAAGGTGACAGACTGGTACTGCCCAACGGGTACCCCCCTTGCCCTGGGCCCCCCTGGGGTCCTCAATGACCTCCAGGGATACCAGCGAGGTCAACATGACTGTTCCCCATTCATGGGGACCAGGTGTTTTCCTCGCTAGAGAGAACCTCTCCCGGCGAGGCCATAAAGGCAAGTGAGCTTGGACGATTGAGCGCCAGGCTTGCGAATGCCACATGTAAGTGAGCATTATAATATATTTAAATAATTTCTTCAGCTTCTTGCCAGAAATCCGGCTCTGGTAAGATCCAAGAAATTGGGCGCAATCCTGATTTCTCGACTCCATTGCGATTTTACCGGCTTGCCACGCCCATAAATGGGTGGGGCAAATGGTAAAATTCTACCCATACGGTGCCAAAATGAACGTGTCGCTTTGCAGTAGTTACTTTTGTCACTTGCTGCAGGCAGGGATAAATATTCTATTGTTGAACATTATCATTTTACATTAACAAATTCAACAGACCCAAACTACTGTTCAGCCGGCTGTGTGTGCCCAGCAGTTTGAAAGAGCTTCCAATTGATCCGACTCCCTGTTTATTCTACACAGCCCTGCAAAATTTTCTATTCAAATATATGTCCAATTCTCTTGAGAAAATTACAATTATGGGTAGCATGGTGGCACAGTGGCTAACACTGCTGCCTCACAGCTCCAGGGACCTGGATTCCATTCTGGCCTTGGGTGACTGTGTGGAGTTTGTACGTTCTCCAGTGTCCAAGTCCGGTTTCCTCCCACAGTCTAAAAATGTGCAGGTTAGGTGGATTGGTCACGCTAAATTGCCCCTTAGAGTTCCAAGATGTGTAGCTTAGGTGGATTAGCCATGATAAATGTGTGGGGTTACAGGGAGAGGGACTGGGTAAGATACTGGTGAGTCAGAGTGGACTCGATGTGCCGAATGACCTGCACTGTAAGGATTCTATGAATTGAATCGGCTTCCACCAACTTTCAGATGGCAACTTGCAACATAAATTACATTTTCATCCTGCTTTTTTTGTTGTCAATTATCTTAAATCTACATCCTCTGGTATTCCACCTTTTTACGGTAAGAAGTCTCACAACACCGGGTTAAAGTCCAACAGGTTTATTCGGTATCAAAAGCCACTAGCTTTCAGAGCGCTGCTCCTTCATCAGGTAAGTGGGAGTTCTGTTCACAAACAGGGCATATAAAGACACAAACTCAATTTACAAAATAATGGTTGGAATGCGAGTCTTTACTACAGGTAATCAAGTCTTAAAAGTACAGATAATGAGTGGAGAGAGGCTTAAGCACAGGTTAAAGAGATGTGTATTGTCTCCAGCTAGGACAGTTAGTGAGATTTTGCAAGCCCAGGCAAGTCATGGGGGTTACAGATAGTGTGACATGAACCCAAGATCCCGGTTGAGGGCGTCCTCATGTGCGCAGAACTTGGCTATCAGTCTCTGCTCAGCGACTCTGCGTTGTCATGTGTCCACCACCAGCAGCAGCCATTCCACCTTTCTGCCAGTGGAAACAGTTCCTCTCTACCAAAATCCATCATAATTTGAACATCTCTATTAAATCTCCTCTGCTCTAAGGAAATCAATTCCAGCTTTTCTAGCCTCCATATAAGTAATGTGTCTCACCCAAGACATAATTTGCTTTTTCAAAAGCTGGACTGCCATTTCGTAACCCGTGTTCTTCCAAGTGATAATTAATTTTGTGCTGGATAAGGGAATCTAGATGTTGCCCACAACCAAATTTAGGCTGACTGGTCTAACTAACGTCTTACAAATGATATCTTATGAATTTGCCTTTGTGGTTTTGCCTCTAATAAGCTACATATTAATAGAGATTCTATTTTATTACAGAAATAAATGCTTACCACCAGATCAACCTCATTACCTGAAAAGATGGGAACGACCAATCTGCCAATGAGCTACTGGCAATCAGAAAATGGAAGTAAATTGCTAAAGGCAAACACATCAGCTGATCTAAACTGTTCCATAGAGGAGAGCTTCCTAATGGTTTTTTTACCTGTAGCATACTCATTCATTTTTCTAACTGGACTGATCAGCAACATTTCAGCACTGTGTATATTTTTCTTCATTCAAAACAAGAAAAATTCCATCCATATCTACCTGATTAATATGGCAATTGCAGACCTCCTCTCAATTTCCTGCCTCCCTTTCAGAATAGCATATCATGCAAATCATAACCAATGGGTGTTAGGAAAATTGTTCTGCAATATTGTAGGCAATGTATTTTACATGACTATGTATATTAGCATTATACTTCTGGGACTCATCAGTGTGGATCGGTACTTAAAAATAACAAGACCTTTGCAGCGCTATAAATTACGGAATGCCACCCAAAGTGCAGTGATTTGTGCTATTATCTGGTTTGTGTCCATTTTGATTGCTGTACCAATGCTTTTGAAGACCAGAACAGCTACCAGTTCCAACGACAATTCCAAGTGCTTCCATTATAGAGAAAGAGATCACTTCAAAGCATACATCAATCTTTTTATTGTGATATGTTTTTGGATTATATTTTTTTGCCTCACTGTTTCATATGGAAAGATTGTTAAAAAACTTTCAAAGCTCAGCATAGAAAAGCCTGGCTTTTCTAACAACAAAATTCTCAGCAGAGCTGCAACAAAAACGTACATTGTTCTTTTTATTTTCACCATATGTTTCGTCCCATATCATATCTCCCGATTCTTCTACATCGCATCTCAGCTCCGCAAAACAAACTGTTACTGGAGAAATGTGGCGAATAGATCAAATGAGATATCACTCTTGTTTTCTGCTTTCAACAGTTGTTTGGACCCAATCATGTATTTTCTGCTCTCTAAGACTGTTAGACGAACAGTACTGAGTTTAGTCAGTGAGAAATTCCAGAGAGACACGCGAAGTGAGAGCACTTAAAAGCTACAGTATCACTGGCCTTGATATTTATGGGTTTGACCTTCATTCAATGTTTCTAGAACCATTTCATTTCATAAATAGTAATAGCAGGAACCGATTGCACAAAATATATAGTTTGCAGCAAAAACAGAAAATGCTGGAAAATCTCAGCAGGTCTGACAACATCTGTGGGGAGAGAATAGTACCAACATTTGGAGTGTAGATGCCTCTTCATCAGAGCAGAGCATATAGTTGCTAGTAGCATATAGCACACAGTTTGCAGTTTTGCTCCAGTCATGTCTTAGTACAGGGATGGATTTTAATGTTGAAATTTTTACAACTGTTAGTTAAAACCAACATTTTCATGTTCCACCCTGCAAATACAATTTCATCTGCTACTTCCATTGGGAAAATTAAAGTGCAATATCCTAGCTTTTAAAACCATGGCACAACTGAAAACAAAGAAGACTGAAGATGAGGCGTATACGGGTCTAATAAACTAACAACCAGATTTATATGCAAAAGCACTTTTAATAAGGCAGGTAAAAACCATGTACTAATGGCTATGATAGTTAGTCCCCCACAGCTTGCCTCCTGGGGTTGTAGAATCTCACTAGCTGTTCTGTCTGGAGACAATACACATTTCTTTAACCTGTGTTTAATGTTCCCTCCACCCACATTGTCTGTACCTTTAAGACCTGGCTGGCTGTAGGATGCGCATTCTAATCAGTATTCTGCAACTTGATTTTGTCTGTTTGCACTGTTTGAGAGCACATTTCCACTCCATCTGACGAAGGAGCAGTGCTCCGAAAGCTTATGGTATTTGCTACCAAATAAACCTGTTGGACTTTAACCTGGTGTTGTGAGACTTCTTACCGTGTTCGCCCCAGTCCAACGCCGGCATCTTCACGTTATGATAGTTCTAACATTGATTATTCTATCTGTATGCATACCATTCTTCAGTTAGTTCTGCAGGATACACACAGAAAGGAGCCTTCCTTACTCCTGTAGACAACTGATTTGCTTTTTGGGAGAAGGAATGCGAGTTCAATTAAAATGAGATCTTTACCAGAAATGTCAGGAAAGACGAGTATTGGCAAAGCAGCAAATTAAATTTATATTGGATAGCACTAGTAAATGCTAAATAATACAAGCTTTATAAAATGCTGTGAACAGTAGGGATGGATCTTTCAATAAGTTATTTTTAAAAAATATGCTGATTGAAAGACAATGACCATCTCAAAACAGTGACCTCTACAATGATCACATCAACATTGGTAAAGAATAAATTGCCAAAGAATATTTTGGGTTGTTGTAAGAGAAGTTGTGAAGAGTAGGAATGATACTTTTAATGTCAGAAAGGGATCAACATTTAGTTAGAGAACTGGTGGTGGATGTGTAAGAACGATTCCTTTGCATTAATCCATTGGCAGAGTACTACAATTTCTTTTGAGAGGCTCCCTAGAAGTCTGCCATTTAAAATATTCCAGATCGTTCTGGAGTGAGTTAGCTTCTTTCAAATGGCAATATGGTCTCCACCCCTTAGTTAGCTTCCAGAGCACATGGAAAGGGCGACTTGGATGTTACAGGATTACAATCCAAAATACACTTCTCTAAAACCAGGGCAACGTATTGCAAGTCTTCAGCATGCTCTAAAATCTCTTCATTAGGTCAGAAAACTATGAAAGTCATGTCAGTATATGAAACAGGCAGTTAAGCCTTGCCAAATTGGAAAAACATGTTAACTGTAACATGCGCTACCTGCATATATGGAGGAGACTCAAATCCAAAATCAATGAGCATTCTGGATGAGGTCACAGTGCCTAAAGGATTATAATCCTCAAAAAGCAAGGTTTTATGATGCCTTGAACAAATTATAAAAATCATTTCACAATAGAACTAGTTGAAGATAAATATGCAGAATAGAAAAATATGGAACTCACAAAATCATCAGAATTGTTTCCCCCTCATAATTACAAAGAACAACAAAGAACAATACAGCACAGGAACAGGCCCTTCGGCCCTCCAAGCCCGTGCCGCTCCCTGGTCCAAACTAGACCATTCTTTTGTATCCCTCCATTCCCACTCCGTTCATATGGCTATCTAGATAAGTCTTAAACGTTCCCAGTGTGTCCGCCTCCACCACCTTGCCTGGCAGCGCATTCCAGGCCCCCACCACCCTCTGTGTAAAATATGTCCTTCTGATATCTGTGTTAAACCTCCCCCCCTTCACCTTGAACCCATGACCTCTCGTGAACGTCACCACCGACCTGGGGAAAAGCTTCCCACCGTTCACCCTCTTGGACTGCACTTAGAAACACTCTCATTTACATCGAAAATGTTGCGTTTAATACGTTGATTTTTAAAAAAAAGAAATATTTCGATTTTTAAAAAACTGTGCTTCAAATACATAAGGATAACCCCTTTTTGACCCAACTTGAGAAATAACTGTTCAGTGTTGCTAAATTATATTAAAAAATGTTTTAATTTCCTTCAACGTTCCCTCCTCGTACACATTTTCCTCTTCAGGCCCCCACTCTGACCACCTCATTTCTCTTTCAGCTGGAGGCCAACTTTTCTAGTTACTTACCAATACAACATCATGATCAAGATAAAATATGCATTTCTGTCAGGCACGATTCACTGACATCTACACATACAGAGCCCTTTACTTTCTGCTCAGCGGAAAAAACAAAATTCCACTGAGGGTAAGCTAGCTCAATTGTTTTTAAAACAAAATCACAGAATCATAAGCACAATAAAGGGTCCATCAGTCTGTGCAGGTTCTTTGAATAGCTATCCAATTAGTTCCACTCTCTTGCTTTTCCTAAGGAATTGAGAAATACAGAAATTATTCCACTTGTGAAAATATTTTGTCTAGGTGCTGTGAAAAAAATTTGCATTTCACAGTTAGAGCTTCTTTTTTGCTAAATTCGAAAAGTGTTAAGTCCAGCCTGTGCCAGGATAATTATATACAACTTGCATTTATATAGCACTGTTTACATGGTAAAACGACACAAGATGTTTCATAGGAGTGCGATCAAATATTATGGAGATTTTGTTAATATACTGTTGTGAATGATGTATATATAAATAAAGGATGCTACATTTATTTTGTTATAATTCTGCCTTTATGCAGTTTTACACACATCAGCAAAATTTCCTGACCATTGTTAATCTTGATGGTCTGGGTGAGATCATTAACCTGCCATGTTGAGAGAGAGACACAAGTGCAAATTACATACATCACCTAGTTAGAAAATTAAGAGTTTTTAAGGTCAACTCCAGGTCTTGAGTGCATCGTCTTTGCTGACATTGCAATATTGAATGTTATGTTGCAAGTACAGTAAGAAGTCTCACAACACCAGGTTAAAGTCCAACAGGTTTATTTGGAATCACGAGCTTTCGGAGCGCTGCTCCTTCATCAGGTGAGTTGAAGGACCAGTGCTCCGAAAGCTCGTGATTCCAAACAAACCTGTTGGACTTTAACCTGGTGTTGTGAGGCTTTTTACTGTGCCCACCCCAGTCCAACACCAGCATCTCCACCTCATGTTCTTAGTAGTACTGTCTTTTGGATGAGATATTAAACCACAGTCTTGTGTGCAGTTCAGATACCATATCACTGCTAAACAATAATTCTGTCTGTATCCTGTCCAATAATTCTCTCCTAACCAACACCATCAGAAAGTAGATTAATTAATTATTCAGCTTGTACTATTAAGAATCATGCTCTGCACAAATTTCCTCTATGTTTACTTGTGTAGTGGGGACTTAAGATACTTTAAATGCTTTAAGAGGTTTCTCAGAAAAGTGATAAAATGTTACACAAACTTTACACAGACCTTTACTGTGAAGAGTCTAAAGAGTTTGTGAAATGAATTTGTTAGCTAGTGGAGGTAATCAGGGCAGTAATATAGTTGTCTGAAGTGACTGATACCAAACAGAATTTTTCTGCCACATCACTTAGATTAAATGCTTTTTGCAAAATCAAAAGCATATAAGGGAATATTTTTAAATACAATTTCCTGCTCTTGGTTTTTTGGATTCTTTTTGTTCTCATTCTTTAGTCACTTCTATTTAATGTAGAAAGGTGTCTCGAGAGAACTGCTGGAAACACTGCAAACTAACGGCACAGAGACTCTAATCCATCCAATAGTCTAGCTATCTAAAGCTGTTAACTGGTCATCTATTTAAGGAATATAATCCCAAATTAATGTAACCATTTTATTTCAATTTCAGGCACTTTGTTCCAACAATAAATTGCTATAGTGCAAATAGTGAGTTATTGTGATACAACCAAACCACTCCATGTAATCCGCGTAATTCATTTTGTTAGTTAAAGCTACCTTCTAATCAGTTGCAAGCCGAATGTTTATGTTCAGATGTTGCTAATTATGTTTCTGAGGCTAATAAACAATTGTTAATCATGAATGTCTATTTTTTCATTTGTCATTTGTCAAGCTCGACTATATTACAGATAAAGGTAAATGGTAATAGAATCCAAATAAATTAGGAATTTGGCTGGTGCTCTTGATAAAGGTTGTCTGGATGATGATCATAGTGCTCTTACAAATTTTGAAAGGGTCTGTTTTGAACCGTAGCTAGTAAGTTGCAAGCATAGTTCCCTCATAATCCATGACAGAGTTCATGTGCAAGGTTCACCAGTTTATCTGAGAAAATGTTTCAGTTCGAATAATGAAACAAAAAATGCAAATGCTGGAAATCCATGCAGAAAGAGACAATAGAGGTTAACATTTCCTCATTTGCCATTTTTTCAGATGCTTGTTCGTTCTTCGTATTTTCCTAATTTTGTTCTTATTTAAGTTGTACAAGTTTGCTACTTACTATTTACTTACGTACATACCGGAACTGATGGAAAGTTCTTCAGTCTTGCCCACCTGATATCAAAGACAAAAGTGCACCAAGTCCTCATTAGAGTTGCTCTCCATGAATGGTGTTGCACTAGTCTTCCATACACTTCCAGAGGCAAATGGGCAGATCTTCTCACACCAGTATCAGGAACACAAAATGCCATGATCCAAGAGGTTACCATACCACCATCAATTAACACGGAAAATGTGAATCTGGAAGTTGTTGATAGCTTCATGTATCTAGGCTCCACTAGCACCAGTGATCCATCACTTGATGCTAAAATCAATATACACATTGTAGAAGTTACAGCTGTTATGTCCAAGTTCAGTAAGAATGTGTGGAACAAGAACAACCTGACTGCGAACACCAAACTGAGTGTCTACCAAACCTGAAACCTCACTGCACTCTTCTAAAGGGAGATCTGGACAACATAAGCTAGTCAGGAGGAAAGGCTGACTAGTTTCCATATGGACTCACCGTAGCTGCATTTTAATGTCACCAAACCAATACAATGATTGGGTGACCCATTGTATGCATTTAGTTTGGTTGTCATAGATTGCATCATTGACTCCCAATGATCCAGATATATATCCTTCAGGAATCTGACTGGTAGGACACTTACGCTTGCACCCATGTCAACCTTGGTTAAGAGCATGTGTTTGCTCCTTTTCTTTGGGTATACGATGTTGTTAGCAGCAGAAGCCTCTAACCGTTAGACTTCAACCACACATCATGTCACAATGGCAATGTAGAAAGCCTATTCACTTCCTGGCTGAAGATTCTTCCACTATTTTCACCCTCGTCTGTCTTGCCACTAACCTTGTGAATGTGCTTACATTTATGTGGATCTCTGGCACACTCACTATAGTTGCTTCCAGTAGGTTGCACATACTTTTTGGTCATATCTTAAAATAATCTCTGGTTGCATCTCTGGAATCAGATTTCCTGCATTGGCAAGCCCAATTTCCTCTTACAATGCATTTCTTGTGAAGGTCTTGGAATATAGGATAGCTTCGCAGTTGGTGTAGGGGACTACAATTCCTATATGGCTTGCTTGCATTCTGGTTAGTGTGTCAATACTGGTAGCTGCACCCAATATATTCAAGTATTGTTGTCCAGCCACAATGGCTTCATATTTTACGCCATCTTTTAGCTGTTTGTCAACATTTTGACTTTTCTTTTTCTCCAAAGGCCTTTTGGAAGGCTTTGATTGGTGTAGTTTCAAGTATTGTTGTCCAGCCACAATGGCTTCATATTTTACGCCATCTTTTAGCTTTTTGTCAACATTTTGACTTTTCTTTTTCTCCAAAGGCCTTTTGGAAGGCTTTGATTGGTGGTGAAACTATGACTCATTGGTAAAGGCATTGTTCTTGGGAATGCACAAGGGAACAGTTAAATGCCAAGCTGAGGCAGGTCACCTTTGATTGTCAAAGCACTGCCATGGGGAACGAGCTGGGGAATGGCTGTCTGTCAAGCTTTTGTTTAGTTGAAGAAACTGCAATACATGGGCAAGTTCTCTCTGTTTGCAAAGAACAGGACCCATGTGGAAATATATGTAGCTTCTAGCACACGTAAATGAGCCATGCTGCGAGCCCGACTGATAATCTTAAATTGGTTGCCAGTGTAATTCTTAGCACAATCAGGATTGTTTAGAAATGTTGTCCACTGGCAAAATTACATCTAATGTTGCACATTACGTTTGGAATTTTGCAAGCAAGGGTTGGTTGAGTATGGTCAGTACTTTGCCTGTTATGAACAATGAACGGGATGCGTTCTTGGATACAAACCCCCAGTCACCAAAACAAATGGCGACATACCTGGCATCATACAGACACTGAAGATAGGTTCAAGAGGTTGGAGCTACATTCATTGAACTTTAGAAAAAGAGGTGATCTTATTGAAACATATGGAATCCTGAGCGAACTTAATAGGATGGATACCGGGTGTTTCCTCTTGTGGCAGAGGCTAGAACTGGGGGACAGTTTAAAAATAAGATATTTTTTCCTCTGATGGTTGTTAGTCTGTGGAATTCTGTTCCTCAGAAAGCAGTAGAGGCTGTATCATTGTATTTATTCAACGTTGAGTTGTATAGATGTTTAATGGACGAGGAAGTCAAGGGTTATGAGGGACAAACAGGAAAGTGGAATTGAAGCCAGAAACAGATCAGCCACAATCTTATCAAAAGGTGGCACAGGCTCAAAGGGCTGGTTGGCCTACGTCTGCTCCCAAGTCCTATGAAATTGATATACCACATTACTCATTGGTGTGGTAGGCAGAATGTCTTTTTGGCAGCAACCTGTTAGTAGAGACTACCACTTGTGCTGCTACTACATTGTAGCTGCATGAAGCGGCTAGTTTCATCTGTTGTTCAAATCTTTGAGACATCTTACCCTTGCAGGGTAATCTGAGGCGGACAGGTCACTTTTCAGAACCAAACATGGCAACTTTAGGCTCTTTCATAACTTCGCGTGATATAAAGTGAGCAATAATCTATTGCACCGCAGGATAGCTTCGATGCACCTCATTTCAACATCGGCTTGCATGGTGAGTCAAAGGCGCAGGCCTTATTTACAAGATTGCCGATGACAGCAATCTTACAGCCTGTGGAACTGTAGGAAACCAAATACCAATATCGACCAAAGAAGGTGAGCTTGTCATAGACAGTAAAGAAACCATCAGCAAATTTCTCATTCAGCACATTGAGGAAAAAGAGCTCATTTAACTGCTCCATTTCAAAGGTGAATTTGAGAGCAGGCTGGAGCCCAATAAGATGTGTAGGGAAAATCTTGTGTAGCTGTTGATTCAAATATAGCAAACATATCATCTTCATATCAGAACTATGCAAGGTACAAATGGTTAAGGGTCATTCCATTGACAATGTATTCTTTGTGGAAACCAATGAAAATGATGGTGCAAGCTTGGCCTAGAAGTGATCTCATGGCAACACCATGCCGTTAAAACTGAATACAACTGTGCAAGTTGCTGAGTTCATAAGTTCAATGAATACTGATTCAGACAATGGCAGCTTGTCGAGATTGCCATGATACAGTGACATGGTGCAAATATCTATGGCTTCCTTAAATGGTACATTAGTGAATAGGTTAGCAATGTCAAATGAGTACATGCACACAGCATTGCTATTTATAAACAAGCCCTGTATGATCTTCGCAAAAGTGAAGGAATCCTTCAGCATGTAGATAGAATACTACAGCCAGTTCTGGGCAAGTTATTGCTCAACCATTTGGCCAATTCAAATTGTTCTGAACCAGTCATAGATAAGACCAGGCATAATGGAACCTTACTTAAGTGCGCCTTTGGCAGCCCACATGTATGTGGATGCAGTGAGCTGTGAAGACAACTCCAATCATACATACCACTTGGCAACTCATTACTCTTACACAAGTCCAATAAGTGTTTTTGTAACTTGCTTCCAAGCAGGGCTGTGTTGCCATTCCTAGGGGCAGTTTCAACGGATAAGAATTTGGAAACATCATTAAGAATGGTCTGCATTTTATTGAAAAAGTAATGCTTGTTAAAAGATGACTATTATATTGCCTTTGTTGGGTTCACAGATATGTATCTCTAGGTTCACCTGAGACCGCGCAACTCAAGTTGTTGGGTATCTTGCAATGTGTGCATGCTAGATCAGCTAGGCATGCTTTCAAAGACTCAGCATATTCCTTGGATGCGAGTTAGTGGCATTGTGGGTCAGCCCACAGAACATGGACTGCAGCGATTCAAGAAGGCAGCTCACCACCACCTTCTCAAGGGCAACTAGGGATGGGCAGCCAGCAAGGCCCATGGCCGACGAATGAATAAAAAAAAGCGGTGGGATAGCAGGGAATTTTTAACTCAGAGTCCACTTGCAAAACAATCAGTACTCTCTTCTCACACAGTATAAACTATTGTTCCCTTTGAAGATAGGGCATTCTTGCGAATCTGTCCTGAGGAATCCAAACGAAAATCTTCAACAGTACCTCTCTTTTTCAGCAATACTCATGTTCTAATTTTCAATCTTAATGACTACGTTGAAGCATTTCCTTTCACTAATGTGTGGTTACATGCACCTTGTTTTCTAGTGTTCAGCTTGCTAAAAACACCTACACTTGCAGTGAAATCATTCCATGATGCCAAGTATCAGTTGTTTCTTCAAAAATAGTTATCTACTATAATTCTGAGAAAAGATAATCAACCTGAATCATAGAATCCGCTACAGTCCAGAAGGAGGCCATTCAGCCCATCAAGTTTGTACTGACCACAAATCCACCCACACCCTATTCCCGTAACCCCACACATTTACCGTTTATCCCCGATACTAGGGTCAAATATTAACTGTTTCTCTTGCTACAGCTCCTGCCTGACCTTCTGTGTACTTCTGTTATTTTCTGTTTTTATCTAAGATTTCCAAGAACTGCAATATTTTGCATTTGTATCTATATCTATATGGGTGTTTTCAATGGTAACTGACTCACATTACTTAGAATCGAAGTAGAATAGAATCATAGAATCCCTACAATGCAAAAGGCAGCCATTCAGCCCATCGAGCTTGCACCAATAACAATCCCACCCAGGTCCTATCCCTGTAACCCCACGTATTTATCCTACTAATCCCACTGAAACTATGGGGCAATTTAGCATGGCCAATCAAGCTAACCCACACATCTTTGAACTGTGGGAGGAAACTGGAGCACCTGGAGGAAACCCACGCAGATATGGGGAGAATGCGCAAACTCCACACAGATAGTCACCGAAGGCCGGAATTGAACCTGAGCCCCTGGCACTGTGAGGCAGCAGCGCTAACCACTGTGCCACCCCAAAGTACCTTTGAGCTCCATGCATTGGCGTCTATGTATTACAGTACTTTTGAGTCCCGTGTATTTCATATAGATTCCATCAATTTAAAGGTCACAATTAAGTTAATGGAAACAATGAGGCTGTTGCGATGCATCTGCATTAATATATATCAAAAATACTCTGTACATTCTCACAAGTGGCAGAATTATTAAAAAGATTGCAAATTAATTTTACTCCTAACTGGAAATGAAACTTTGTTGCATCCCTATTCAAAAACATGCTACTTTTGAAGGAACTGAAAATACCAAAACTGTGGATTATTTGAAATAGCAGAAGTGTATTAACCCAGACAAACCAACTTCCTGTATCTGTTACGTCAAGACCACAAACTGTTTTCCCCCATTACAACAAGCTAAGGTGTTTAATTTGAACTGGCTATTGTTCATAAGAAAGTTTAAATCAACCCCGAGAACATTTACTGATGCTTCCTCAATCATACAGAATCAACATATTTCAGAATAACATGGCTTCCAAGACTGTATGATAATTTCAACTGCTCGTCAGTTCTTATTTTCATAATTCTAAGAGCATCACAGAACAATTTTCAGAGACGCGAACACAGTATCACAGGTATGTTGACTTCTTTAAACTCGTCTTGTCATGAGGCCCAAATTCAAAAATATTTGGGTAGTTTTATTTGTGACATTTCATCATGAGTGAATTAATTAATTGCTGCACGGACGGAAACAACACAACAGCGTTATTGCTGTGTACTTAGATGCTCAATTAACTAATTGGTAGCAGATCTGTTAGACCTTGATTTCAGCCTGGCTTCAGCCTGGGCTGTGGAAAGCAAGAGCCTTAGATGGGATTCATGCTCCTAATCACTTAAGTATTTAAATGATGCAGAGGTGGGAACCAGCGTGGAAGTAAAAAAGACCATAAATAGCCAAAATAGAATTTTTGGCTTTGTTATCTAGAAGCATGGAATAATAAAAGCAAGAAAGTGATGTTTAATTGGAGAATTAAGTAAAATTTTAGGAATTCCATTATAAGAATACTTTAATAAGCAATAGAAAAAGGTACAATGTACATTCCCTAGAATGTTAGCAAGGATGCGAGATTACAATTATGTTGAGAGGCTTGAGAGCTTATTGATCAGGAAGATGGAAGAAAGGGAATTTATTACAAAAAGAGCAATAAGAATTAAGAAGTTAGAAAAAATCTTCACAAGATGGAATTCGTAGTCACAAACCATTTTCAAAGCGAAGCTCATAAAATTGGACATTGCTTAAGATAAATAAACGCATTTTGGAGCGAGAAGATTATATACTAGGTGGTGCAAGTGGAGAAAAACATTTGGCTAAGTGGTTTGCATGTTTTATTACACTAATGGCAACAGTTCAAAAAATGTTGCAGAAATAATCCAATGCAAGAAATAAAAATCGTCTTTATTCACGAGTTTTTAAGGTAGTTCCAAAACTGTAATTTTAAGAAAAAAAATGCGTTCCATGTAGAGTTATTCTTTTATATTTTTTGAACCCATGTTTTCCATAAACTTTCATCTTAATGAGAGAATGAATCCCGTGTGGGTCGCCTGAATTTTTCTTTGTTTCACCTTACCACCCACCTACTCCAAAGTCTCAACCAATGGACAGCTTTTGGTTAATCAGCAGCATCCATGTTGTAGCAAACACTCCCTGTTCTGATTCTAATGAATGGTCTACATCCAGAACATGTATGTGTCATTTTTTTCAGATGGCGTTGGTTTTCTGCATCTTTGAGATTTTTATTTTCAGTATATTTTAATTTTATTGCATTTTTCTAACATTTGGATTAAAAAAATAAATTCAATCCTTATGATTCCCTATATTTTGATTCCATCTACATTAGTAAAGGCAGGTGAGAATAGGCCATGTAGTCTAATTCAGTCTAGATCTTGCTCAGGTTAACTTTAAAACTTAGAGTATCTATATTGAGGTAAGTGCGGTGCAGAATACAGGTATGTGTTAACAGCTGAGTTGAGGAAGTACTGCTTTAAAATAATTAATTCTTAGTATGTTGTGGTACATCACTAGTTATGGAAGTAAAGCTCCAAATGCAAGTGCTTGAAAAGATCCTTTTTTTGGATAGCAGTGTACATTAATGATCTAGCATGAATATGGGAGGTATGATCGGTAAATTTGCATTTGACACGAAAATTGGTGGTATGGTAAAAGGTAAAGTCACCATAGTCCCAGATGACTAGGATCCCATAATCCCAGGTAGCACAGTGGTTAGCACTGCTGCTTCACAGCTCCAGGGTCCCGGGTTCGATTCCCGGCTCGGGTCACTGTCTGTGTGGAGTTTGCACATTCTCCTCGTGTCTGCGTGGGTTTCCTCCGGGTGCTCCGGTTTCCTCCCACAGTCCAAAGATGTGCGGGTTAGGTTGATTGGCCAGGTTAAAAAAAAAAAATTGCCCCTTAGAGTCCTGGAATGTGTAGGTTAGAGGGATTAGCGGGTAAATATGTGGGGGTAGGGCCTGGGTGGGATTGTGGTCGGTGCAGACTCGATGGGCCGAATGGCCTCCTTCTGCACTGTAGGGTTTCTATGATTTCTATGACCATAGGATGCTCTCTCCTTTGAGGGGGTGAGCTAATTGGAGATGATTTAACCTGAAGATCACCACACCTCAGGTAAGGGACAAGGTTGAGAAGGTGGGTCTTCATGAATAACCTCAGCAGGTATGGGAATTGAACCCATGCTGTTGCGGTCACTCGGCGTCATGAAGCAGCTGTTCAGCCAACTGAGCTAGACAAACAAAGGAACACACAATGAATGGTAGGACAGTAGTACAGCGGAATCTTTGGACATGGGTGCATGTCCAAAGATCCCTGAAGACAACAGGACATGTAGATAAGGTGGTTAAGAAGGCATATGGGATGCTTGTCTTTATTAGTTAAGGCACAGAGTATAAGAGCAGGGAGGTTATGTTAGAGCTGTATAAACACTTGTTCGCCCACAGTTAGAGTACCGTGCGCAATTCTGGTCACCACATTATAGGAAGGATGTGATTGCACTATGCTGACACAGTGGTTAGCACTGCTGCCTCACAGTGCCAGGGGCCCAGGTTCAATTCCTGGCTTGGGTCACCATCTGTGTGGAGTCTGCACTCTCTCCCCGTGTTTGTGTAGGTTTCCTCCAGATGATCTGGTTTCCTCCCACAGTCTGAAAGACATGCTGGTTAGGTGGATTGGCCATGCTAAATTCTCCCCATGTACTCGAATAGGCATCGGAGTGTGGCGATTAGGGGATTTTCACAATAACTTCATTGCAATGATAATGTAAGCCTACTTGTGGCACTAATAAATAAACTTTAAACATGCAGGGGAGGTTCACCAGGATGTTGCCTGGGCTGGAGTGTTTCAACTATGAAGACAGGCTGGGGTTGTTTTCAAGAAAGCAGAGAAGGCTGAGTGGGGACCTAATTTAGGTGTACATTATTATGAGAGACATCGATAGGGTAGATAGCTTTCCCCCTTATCGAGGGGTCAAAAACTAGAGGGTATAGGTGTAAGGTAAGGGCGAGATTCAGAGGGGATGCAAGGAAAAATATTTTCACCCAGAGGGTGATGGGAGTCTGAAACTCACTGCCTGAAAGGGTAGTAGAGGTGGTACCTCAACATTTAGGAAGCATTTAGATGAGCACTTGAAATGCCTTAGTATAAAAGGCTATGGACCAAGTGCTGGAAAATGGGATCGAACAGTGCGTGATGGCTAGCACTGACATGATGGGCCGATGAGCCCTTTTCTGCGCTGCAAAGCTCTGACTAAATACGATTACTACTTAACATTTTACTCAGATAAAATTGTCAGTTTATCCCTTTAATATTTTTCTTTTTGAGCTCTGAATCCACTTACATCAGTGGAGTTCTCTGGTGTACCAAGCTGGAGAGAGAACATTATAATAACTATGGGTCCTTCTACAACTCTCCTGGCACTTTCTGAAACTATCCCCGTGATTTGTTTTCTTCTTTGTCCAGCTGAATTCCCTCCACCATTAGTACCTAATCCTTCAGGTAACATGCTCCACCTACTGGAACTTATTCCCTCACTTCCTCCATATTGTCATCACCTCCCTCCTTGGTTTCAAACATCTCAAGATTCTTCTTTTCCACTATGCATTGACCTCACCTAACCAGCTCCCTTTTTTTTCTTCCTTACAGCTTGGTTTTCACTCACTGCCACCCTGTAAATTGCTTTGAGACATTACTCAAACATAATGGGCGCTACAAAACCGTAAGTACTGTAGTTGTTGTACAAGATTAGTTTGGAAGTCATCCATACATGGATATAGGTTCCACAACAAAACGATATTCAAAACTATGTTCTTTTGTACTTCAGAAATTGTAGACAATTTGAAGCGTGCCCTGTTGACAGGAAATGGGCAACTTGCTGCGAAGTATATTCATTTTTGCTGCAGTTACATTTTCTACACATGATATGGGTAGGATACCCAATTTATTTGATTGATGCAAAAGTTCACAATGGGAACAGAAACAATTCCATCTGTTGAGAAGCAGAAGTGTGGGAGTAACGTCATTTTGCTCCAACTCCAAATTATGGTGGGCAGCATTTCAAGATCCTACAAAGGCCTGTTATTATTGAAATCTGCTTTCATGCAACTCTTCTACTGCTAGAGCATTGGGATATAATAAACCATTCAGTAAACCAATTCATCAGTTGCTGTTTTCGACGGTAACCTCAATATTATGCCACTAAAAACATTGCACTACATCAGTTACTGGACAGATTTTGTCTTACTAAAACTGAACAGTGAAGTTCTGGTTCAATTATAAGTGCAGGAGGACATGCCAGGAGCAGCACCTGGCAAACCAAAAATGAGGTGTCAACCTCGTTAAGCTGGAATACAGGACTACTTGTATGCTAAACAGCAGAGCATGCAACAGACAGAGCTATGTGATCCCACAAACAACACATCAGATCTAAACTCTGGAGTGTTGCCACATCCGGTTGGGAATGGTGGTGGGCAATTAAACAACGAACTGAAGGAAAAGCCACAAATATCCCCATTCTCAATTATGTTTTTGATTAAGAAAAACATCACGGCAGTACTGAGGGGGGATATTTCTGAGGATTAGCCCACTGAGTCTATACGAGTGGAACTGAGTATTAAGGGGGAGATCACTTTTAATAGGATTGTACTGTAGGCCCCCAAATAGTCAATGGGAAATTGAGAAGCAAAAATGTAAGGAGATTACAAATAGCTCCAAAGAAAATAGGGTGGTAATAGTAAGGGACTTTAACTTTCCCAACATTGACTCGGACAGCCATAGTATTAGGGGCTTGGGTGACGGGAAATTTGTTGAGTGTATTCAAGGGGAATTTCTCATTCAGTACGTAAATTTGACCTTCTCTTGGGAAATAAGGAAGGGTAGATGACAAGTGTTAGTGAGGGATCACTTTGGGACTAGTGACCATAATTCCATTAGTTTTAAGATAACTATGGAGAATGATGGGTCTGGCCCAAAAGTTCAAATTCTAAATTGGGGCAAGGTCAATTTTGATAGAATTAGACAGGGTCTTTCAAAAGTTGATTGGGAGAGTCCTTTGGCAGACAAAGGGACGGCTGGTAAGTGGGAGGCTTTCAAAAGTGTGTTAACCAGGGTTCAGGGTAAGCACATTCCTTTTAGCGTGAAGGGCAGGGGCGGTAGAAGTAGGGAACCTGATCAAGAAGGAGGAGGAGGCATATGACATGCATAGGCAGCTGGGATCAAGTGGATTCCTTGGAGTATAGAGGGTGTAGGAGTAGAGTTGAGAGAGAAATCAGGAGGGCAAAAAGGGGACATGAGATTGCTTTATCAAATAAGGCAAAGGAGAATCCAAAGAGCTTCTACAAGTACATAAAGGGCAAAAGGGTAACTAAGGAGAGAGTAGGGCCTCTTAAGGATCAACAAGGTAATCTATGTGTGGATCCACAAGAGATGGGTGAGATCCTAAATGAATATTTCTCATCAGTATTTATTGTTGAGAAAGGAATGATTGTTAGGGAACTTGCGGAAATAAATAGTGATGTCTTGAGGAGTGTACATATTACAGAGGTGGTGGTGCTGGAAGTCTTAAAGCACATCAAGGTAGATAAATCTCCAGGATCTGATGAAAATGCATCCCAGGATGTTTTGGGAGGTTAGGGAGGAAATTGTGGGTCTCCTAGCAGAGGTATTTGAATCATCGACAGCCACAGGTGAGGTGCAAGAAGATTGGAGGGCGACAAATTTTGTGCCTTTGTTAAGAAGGGCTGCAGGGAAAAGCATGGGAACTACAGGCTGGTGAGCCGAACATCTGCAGAGGGCAAGTTGTTAGAAGGTATTCTGAAAGACAGAATATACAGGCATTTCGAGAGGCAAGGGACAGTAGAAAATCATGCCTCTCAAATTTGATTGAGTTTTTTGAAGGGGTAACCAAGAAGATCGATGGGGGCAGTGCAGTTGATGTTGTCTACATGGACTTTAGCAAGACCTTTGACAAGATTCCGCATGGTAGGTTGTTGCGCAAGGTTGAATCTCATGGGATCCAGGGTGAGGTAGCCAATTGGATACAAAATTAGCTTGATGACAGAAGACAGAAACTGGTTGTAGAGGATTGTGTTTCAAACTGGAGGCCTGTGACCAGCGGTGTGCCTCATGGATCGGTGCTGGGTCCACTCTTATTTGTCATTTATATTAATGATTTGGATGAGAATTTAGGAGGCACGTTTAGTAAGTTTGCAGATGACACCAAGATTGGTGGCATAATGGACAGTGAAGGTTATCTAGGGTTGCAATGGGATCTTGATCAATTGGACCAGTAGACTGATGAATGGCAGATAGAAGTTTAATTTAGATAAATGCGAGGTGATGTATTTTGCGAGATCGAACCAGGGCAGGACATACTCAGTTAATGATAGGGCTATGGGGAGTGTTATAGAACAAAGATCTAGGGGTACATGTTCATAGCTCCTTGAAAGTGAAATCACAGGTGGACAGAAGACGACATTTGGCATGCTTGGTTTCATTGGTTAGAACATTGAATACAGGAGTTGGGATGTCTTGTTGAAGTTATACAAGACATTGGTAAGGCCACAGTTGGAATATTGTGTACAATTCTGCTCACCCTGTTATAGAAAGGATATTAAACTCGAAAGAGCGCAGAAAAGATTTACTAGGATGCTACCGGGACTTGATCATTTGAGTTATAAGGAGAGGCTGGATAGACTAGGACTTTTTCCCCTGAAGCATAGGAGGCGCAGGGGTGATCTTATAAAGGCCTATAAAATAATGAGGGGCATAGATAGTCACCATCTTTTTCCAAAGGTAGGGGAGTCTAAACCTAGAGGGCATAGGTTTAAGTTGAGAGGGGAAGAGATACAAAAGGGTCCAGTGGGACAATTTTTTAAAACAGAGGGTGGAGTGTGTCTGGAACAAGCTGCCACAGGTAGTAGTAGAGGCGGGTACAATTTTGTCTTTTAAATAGCATTTGTACAGTTACATGGGCGAGATGGGCATGGAGAGATATGGGCCAAATGCAAGCAATTAGGACTAGCTCAGTGGTAAAAAAGGGTGGCATGGACAAGTTGGGCTAAAGGCTCTGTTTCCATGCCATAAACCTCTACGACTCTACACCGCATAAATTGCAGTGATTCAAAAAGGCAGGTCACCACCACCCTCTCAAGGGCAATTAAGATGGACAATAGATGTCGGCCTAACCAGCAAAGCCCACACTTCTTGAGAGTGGTGGACAAACTCTTTCCTTTGCAAGTTCAGGAACAAATGTAACTCAAATAATTTTAGGCACCAATTTCAGATTAGGATTTGTGAAACATCTTGCCACATGGTAAAACAATCAAAGCACGCAGGCGCAACATGAGAAGATTCAGCAACTTGACATTTCAGACTAAATACTTATTAGTAAATAAACTAATGAGTATGGTTACTCAAGGAGATTTTAAAGGGGAAATAGACTAAATATAACATTATAGAAAGCATGTGGCTAAGAACCAAAGTACTGAGCTAGAGTAGTAGGAACCTTGCAGTATTCACCTAGCAATCTTCTGAACTGGCTATGCAGTTAAGTTTTACATGGGAAAAGGTGTTTAGGCTACTCTTGAATAAAACAAAACACACACACAAGATATAATTTTCTTTATCTTACACAGAATGTACATTATTCAACAGCTCAGAACATCAATTGCACTAAATCTGTTCAAGATGCAAATTATGGGCCACATGTTGTATCTTAAATCTAGCAATCTTGCCCATGGCAACTCAGTTCTACTGGTGGTTATTTCTTATTCGCTGGTTTGTACTTAATTTTATTTCCTTAGTACAATTGCCTGAATGGTTGGTAAATATGAAATCAAGATGTCAAGGTGGTTTTGGTTAGTATCAGCAAGTTGACATAAATTCGTGTCCCCATTAATTTGCATTTAAGTTTTGTGAATAATATTCCATATTATGTACCTATGTGAGCCATGAAGGCCAAAAAGCTCGGACACCCTAATACTAGTGCCCTTCCATCCATAGAGACCTATGTAGATATTGTCTTCCACTTTAACCAAATTTGCATTCACCAGTTAAGAATTTCCAGCTAAAGTTTTCCAGCCCTGTTCAACTAACAAAAATGCTTTTGCAATATTCGTCAATAAGAATGATGGAAGCATAGATTGGTTGCAGAACAGGAGGTTAATCAGCCCATGTTGTCTGTGCCAGCTCTCTGCAAGAACAAGATTGCTAGCCTCATTCCCCTCTCCTTCCCCATTAGCCCTGCAATTTGTTTTCCCAGATAAATTATACAATTCCCTTATGAAAGCCAGGATTGAATCTGCATCTACCACACTGCCAAGTGCTGCATTCCAGATTCTAAGCATGCTCTGTGTTAAAGAGATTTTCCTTTGGTTCAATTTCCATTCACCGTAGATCAGTGTCTTTGATTCCCAATCCTTTCGCCAATGGGAACAGTTTCTCCCCATCCAGTCGTTTAGACCCCTCATGATTTTGAATAGCTATATATAATCTCTCCTCAATCTTCTCTAAGAAGAACAATCTCAACTTCTCCAATCTATCCACATAACTGGTTTCCTCTCCTTGGGGGCATTCTCATGAACTGAACTCCCACATCCTTTGACCCATTCTCATAAACCCTTGCTAATGTTTTCCTAAAATGCAATGCCCAAAGGTGGACACAATGCTTAGGTTGAGTGAGTGTTATAGCAATGTTTACCATAAGTCCTTGCTTTAGTACTCCATGCCCCTATTCAGAAAATTTTATTACCCATTTTCTCAACCTGCCCCAACAACTTCAATAATTTGTGCACATATATCTCCAGATTCTCCTGTTCCTGCACTCATTTTAGAAGTGGAATGTTTATTTTTTATTGCCTTACGTCATTCTTCCTGCCAAAATGTGTCACTTCACACTTTTCTGCGTTAGATTTTGGGTTTGGAAGGTGCTGTCTAAGGAGCTTGCTGAGTTCCTGCAATGCTTCTTGTAGATGGTCCACACTGCTGTCCTTTTGTATTGGTGGTGGAAGGAATTAATGTTTGTGGATGGCGTTCCAATTAAGCAAGCTGCTTTGCTCTGGATAGTGTCAAAGTTCTTGTGTGTTGGAACTGCATTCATCAAGGCAACTGGAGAATATTCCATCACAATCCTGACTTGTGCCTTGTAGATATGTCTGCTCATTTGATCAGCCCATCTATATCCTCTTGAAGTCTTTCACTATCCTCCTCTCAGCTCATGATAGTTCCAAGTTTTCCCATTTGCAAATTTTGAAATTGTGCCTGCACACCTGTGTCTAGGTCATTATTGTACATCAAGAAAAGCGGTGGCCCTAGTACCAATCCCTAGAGAACACAACTATACATCTTCCTGCAATCTGAAAAATTGCATTTCCTTTCACTCAGTCAACTTTGCATCCATGCTGCACTGTTCCTTTTATTCCTTAGGTTTTAACTTGGTTGACATACCTGTTCTGTAGCACTTTATAAAATGCCTTCTGGAAGTCCATGTATACCATATCAATTGCATTACCCTCATCAAAAAAATTCAAAGAGATTAGTTACACGATTTACCTTTAACAAATGCACACTAGTTTTCCTTAATGCACAAAAGTAATTTATAGTTGATGCATTAATAGAATACATAGTGCAACAATGGTAATAGTCCAAGAATGGTAAGGTTCAGGCTTTCTGTTCTTCCAACAGCAGTATTAATCAACCAGGTTGAAACTAGTCTGCCATCTGCATGACACAAAAATAACTTCTCCATGCATACAGATGAATCATCATGTTCTGAACAAAATTTCTGTCTCACTTATTGCCACACTAGCAACAGGTTATCCCAGCTATAAAATTACTCAAACCCTGTTCAGCTGTTACCCGTTCCTTCTGTTCTTTGATCATTGTATCTTTGGTCGAGTTCCCCCAGTTGTATTGGCCCAGCCTATATCAATGTTACAACAATTGTAGGGAGTGAAGCAGACATGAGATTTTAATCCACTGTGACACTTGTAAATTATATTGAGTTTTAATCACATCTTTTGATTCAAGTTAGACACAAAACAATTTCTCTGGCAGTATACATAAAAAACAACTTATTTTTGTCTAATCAATGTTTTCTAAAATTGAGTAGTCTGCAACACTTTTCAACAACCAAATAGACTAGTACTCTGCGTTTACAATATAAAGAAAAGGTGGGGGCCCTATATAGAATGTCACTCTTCTTGGAGGGAAAAAAACTTGTTAATAAATAGAGTGCAACACATATACAAGAGCTATTACTGAATAGAAAGAGGCAGCAATATATAACAGGATCTGTTAATGAAAAAAACTGTATGGTCTTGTTAATAAATATAGGACTATAAGATTTAAATTCAACTTTTTTTTAACGTAAATAGTTTTCCACTTTTGATGCAATGCTCAGAAGTTTTGAGGTGGTAAAAGGCAAATACAATAGGAACTTTCAATATAGACTAGATCAATAATTGTGTTATTTGTATTTTTTTTGCAGGTTATCATGTACTCTTACTGCTGACAGCATTCACAGACAGATATTGGGAGGTCTATACATAACAGTATTTTTGATAGGAGTCATCAGTAATATTGCAACAATAAGGACCTTCAAACAAGCTGATAAATCTGCAACGTTCATTTACATGAAAAACTTAACTGCTTCTGATTTACTCCTTTCCTGCAGTCTTCTCTTTCGAGCAATATATTACTTAAAGAGCGATTTGTGGAGTCAAGAAGATTTTGCATGCATTTTAATAACATTTGTAACAATTTCAGTTTTCTATGTCAATATGTACTGCAGCATACTTTTCTTGTTGTGGACAAGCATCAGTAGATATGCAATAGTAGTAAAACCCAAATTTGTCCTTGTGCGTTATTTTATCAAACCTAAAGTTATCATATTTGTCTGCATTTTTACCTGGATTGTACCAGCAATGTGCATTTTACCTTTACTACTATCATACTTTACAGTCAATTCAATAACTGCAGAATCTTGCTATGATCTGATTATTAAGAGAGGAAAATTCTTTAAGAAACCTCACATTATTGGTACAGCCTTCTTTTTTCTAACATTACTATTTTTGATTGTTTTTTACACTCTATTGGCTTACCATCTTTACCAAATCAAGAAGAACAGTATGGTAGCCAAATGTCAGGCCAGCAACTTAAAAGTCCACAGAAAAATTTTTGCATCCATCATTTTATTCATTGTCTGCTTTGTGCCATATCATGTCCAACGAGTTATATTTTTTGCATCTGATGATGTAAATTGCCAATGGCAGGAGAAATTACACAAAGTGAAAAGTGGTGTGATTCTGCTTGCTGCTCTAAGCTGCTGCATTCATCCACTGCTACACTTATGTTTGCGTTTGAAGTTTTGCAAATCAAAGGATGCATCAAGGAAAAGTGTTATCAGCTACACTGACAATAACATTGGCCATAACATGACTCCAGAAGACATGACTAGACTATGAATAAAACTCAGCTTTCTATTGAATTGTATGTGAACAGTTTTTCCAAAGTTGCCGAAGTAATGAAATTCCACTTAACTGTCCAATTCCATTTGAAAACTGGAAGCAAAAATGCCCACAAAAACTTTATTGAAAATGTGTTGCCAGGTAGGTTTTGAAAAAAAATCATAATCTACAAGGCAATACTTATATTGTAAGTTGTGCTCACTGTTTTGGATTTTAACAACATACAAATAGGATGTTCAAGCTTCAGTAACTGCAGAGTGCCAGTAGTATTACAACCAGCAGCAATAACATTCCAATTCCATGTCACTATCATACCATCTTAACTAGAATTAATCATAGACGTTGCTGGGGTGGAAGGGGGATTTGTCAAGATGAAGAATCTATTGAAATGTGACAGGGAATAACCTGACTAGACATGCAGAATACCTCAAGTTAACAAAGTAGTTAAAACAGTTAAAATTTATACTTTGATTATGTCAATCATAGAAACATTTATAGTTTTAAAAAAAAACCAATTTGTTGTCTGAGCACCACTTGGAAAGAGCTCTGAAGGCAACAAGAACACAGGACCACATTCTGGGTGGAAGATTTCAATGTCCATCACAGAGTAGCTTGGTAGTACCACCACTGACTGAGCTGACCCAAGTTGTAAAGAACATAGCTGCCAAAATGGCCGGCATCAGGTAGAGAGAGAAAACATGGGAATCTTTTGAGTTTCCTCAAAAAATATACTTTATTCATAAAATGTTATTGAAGTACATAATGTAATGTCAAATTTGAACTATTAAAGTGCAAAACAGTTCAATTTCTTTCAATACGATCTGTGGCCCTCTGAGCCATTATATTTACAATATACATTTGTGAAACATTCTCTGGTGCATACAACGTGAGCAGTTTGCAAGGGTACCTGCCATATGGCATAGTATCATAGTACTATGGTACTATGCCATAGTACCATACTCTGGTACTATGGCAGCATGGCCTTAGATTGTGGTCTTTCTCCATTAAGTCTTTGGGACAATTTCCCCGGGCTTCAGTGTGTCCTTTAGCACATAGTCCTGAACTTTGGCATGTGCCAGTTTACAATCCTCGGAACTACTCTTTGCACTGGAAGACAAACTGATTTCAGACAGACCAAAGAGCGTCTTTCACCAAAAGGTGATGGTTTTCCAGCGGCAGTCAATGTTTATTTTGGTGAAAGTTTCTGGGAACAGAGCACAGAGTACTGACCCTTATATTAAGGTGCCGCTTAGGGTGAACCATGACAAAACTACTGCAACTCTTTTCAGACCTTCTTTGCAAAGGCACATTCCAGGAGGGGATAGCTTTCCCGATCAAAGCCACCTTGAGAGCAGTGTAAAGGTACCCCGCGACTCTGCATGTGCATGAAGGATCTAAAGTGGAGGGCTCTTCTTGGTGTTTGTTTGGAAATTCTGGTGGCAAAGTATGTTGACAAAGATTTTAACAGTTTACTGTTATGATCTCCTTGGAGACCAACAACTTGAAAAACACAATCCAAACTTTCAGTTCATAGATATAAAGGATGACAGCAAGATACGATTTTTACTGTAACAAATGACGAAACTCACCATTAACTAAACATTACTTTTGTAGGCAACTTACACTTTAAACTATAGAAAGGTTCTTCTTTTGTGCTTATCACATGCAGCATACTCCACAGAATTACAGTCCTTAGAGCAAACAGCCCACAGTCAATTCCAATTTCCAATGGGTTCATGTTCCTCCATTTCACAGAGAAGCAACTTTGAGTGACTGTCTCTGGTGCTTTCAACTTCGAGCGACTATTTCCAGGTGTTTTCCTTAGTTTTCAGTTTCCCAAATCCACTACCAGCAGTAAAGCTTGCTCCAAATTATTCTTCTCCAACCCTAGACAAATTTCCTGAATTCCTTAGAAGGCTGAGAGATTCATCTCTTCAACTAGAGACTGTTTCCCTCCCCTTCGGTCTCTTGCAATAAATCTGTAGCCTCTCCTCTCTGCCAATTATACCAAATTGCTGTCCTTTTGCTTGCTCTCTTTTCTCTTGCACACAGAAGCTTGGAGTTAGCATGTCTATTTACTGTTGGCACAGGTGCCCTTGCTCTTTGATTCCAAGTGTGAGAACTTTGCACCTAGCTTATCAGGTCCATCAACCAAGCCAAGGCTGTTGCCATAGGATTCAGAATAGCGATATGATCCCCTTCATTTTAACTTAAATTTAAAGACACAGTCCAAAACATAATCTTACAAACCTCATAATTGCAATACTGCTCAGAGAACCACCAGAGAGGATCCAGTAACTACTTTTTCTCAGGGCCTTCGGGATGTTACATGTGGATAACTGATGGACTTGAAGTCTAAAATGTTTCGCTGCACAAACCTTTTCAAGAGGAACAGGAGGTTATAGCATAGGCTAACTGCATGGAATGCTGCATAGCAAAATGGCCAGACACATCCTTCACAAAACAGGGGGCAGATAGAATCTCAGCATTTAGTGTTACTTTTTGTTTGTATTCAATGCATAGCTTGATGTAGTCATATACAAAGATGGCCATCAGGATGAGAGAGACATTGGGTACAGGCCAGATCTGCATCATGTACAACATCATCAAGATGACGTTTTTCTATTTGTTCATGGAATGTGGGCATTTCTGGCTGGGTCAGCATCCCAAATTGCCCTTGAGGGGGCATTTAAGAGTCATTGCTGTGGATCAGTAGGCCAAACCAGATAAGGATGGCAAATTTCCTTCCCTAAAGGACATTAGTGAGACTGATGAGTTTTTACGACAATTCACAATGGTTTCATGGTCGTCAGACATTTAATTCTAGATTTTTATTGAATTCAAATTTCACCATCTGCAGTGGCAGGATTTGAACCTGGATCCCTGGATTACTAGTCTAGTGACAATTTTGCTATGCCATTGCCTGGCCTAGTTATTAGGGTTTATTATCTAGGCTATTATCCACAATCAAGAGGGAGGGTCACTCATGCCCAATTTCTGAAAGACATTGGCTTTAGATTCCTCCTACTCTTGGAGTATGGCCTGGCTCCTCTGAACCATATCCTCAACACGGTTGGGTGGTCTGACTTGATAGTGAAGGGGACAAAGAGTCAATCAGTCCAGTTCCCAAAGAACATGGCCTTGCTCTCGCCATATTTTACTTTACTTTCTGAGGCCAATTTTAACTGATTGTAGATGTTCATTGGTTTGTGAACTGACATCAAATTCAAGCAGTAGATGGCAGAGTCATCCACACAAAAGGAGGTTTTGACCTGAGCATCTCTATGCCCACATCCTTCCTGAGGGACTCAGTAAAAGATTCAATACAGCATACAAATGGACACAGGAGTGAGATCAGTGTTGTCTGACTCCAGGTTTGATCAGGAAACTTTTGCATGCCCACCCATTGATTGAATTTGCACTACCGCTGTTTGTGTAGAGCAAAAGGATCCAATTGCCGATTTCTTCCTCATACCAGCCTTTGAGGAGTATGTATGATGTAGCCAATAAACAGTACAACACAAGAACCAGTCCTTTGGCCCACCTAGCCTATGCTGACACATGACATCTTTCTAAACTAAAGACCTTCTGTCTCCACGTGGTCCATATCCCTCTATTCCCTGTCTATTCATGTATGTCAAGATGCCTCTTAAATGTTGCTATTGTATCTGCTTCTATCACCTCCTCTGGCAGCGCATTCCAGGTACTTATCACCCTCTGTGTAAAAAAAAAAAGACGATGTGGAGATGCCGGCGTTGGACTGGGGTAAACACAGTAAGAAGTTTAACAACACCAGGTTAAAGTCCAACAGGTTTATTTGGTAGCAAAAGCCACACCTTTTTTAATCCAAAAGCAGTTGTCAAGTCCTACATGTTCATAGAACATAGAAAAACTACAACACAAACAGGCCCTTCGGCCCACAAGTTGTGCCGAACACATCCCTACCTTCTAGACCTACCTATAACCCTCCATCCTATTAAGCTCCATGTACTCATCCAGGAGTCTCTGAAAAGACCCTATTGAGTTCACCTCCACCACCACTGACGGCAACCGATTCCACTCGCCCACCATCCTCTGTGAAAAACTTACCCCTAACATCTCCCCTGTACCTACCCCCCAGCACCTTAAACCTGTGTCGTCTCGTAGCAGACATTTCCACCCTGGGAAAAAGCCTCAGAGTCCACCCGATCTATGCCTCTCAACATCTTATACACTTCTATTAGGTCTCCTCTCATCCTTCGTCTCTCCAAGGAGAAAAGACCGAGCTCCCTCAGCCTATCCTCATAAGGCATGCCACTCAATCCAGGCAACATCCTTGTAAATCTCCTCTGCACCCTTTCAATCTTTTCCACATCCTTCCTATAGTGAGGCGACCAGAACTGAGCACAGTACTCCAAGTGACACCCAACCTTTACCTCACCACCATCACCTCTCTCGGTCCTTCCACTAAGTCAAAATTATCAATCGCTTTGCTGGTTGACATCAAGCACTGGATAAGCAGAAATTTCTTTCAATCAAATATTGGCAAGACTGAAGCCATCGTCTTTAGTTTGCCTACTGCAAGCTCCATTCCTGAATCACTGACTCCACTACAATGCATGGTAGAGGCTGAACCATACTGTTGGACATCTTACTGTAGTTTTGAGCCAGCGATGAGCTTCCAACTCCCATTTCAACACTAAGGCCACCTAATTCCAACTCTATTACATTGCCAGATACTGCCCCATTTCAGCACATCTGCTACTAAAACCCTCATCCATGCATTTGTTATCCCTAGACTTTCAGTATTGAGACGCTCTTTTGACTAGCCTCTAATCTCGGCCCCCCCTCTGTAAATTTGATGTCCAAAACTCTGCTGCTGCATCCTAACTCTCAACAAGCCCTGTTCACCAATCATCCATGTGTTCAGTGACGCACATCAGTTTTTGATTACATAATGTCTCGATTTTAAAATTCTCATCCTTATTTTCAAATCCCTCCATGACCTTGACTCTCGATCTCCATAACCTCTCCAGCTCTACAACCTTCTGAGATATCTGTGCTCCTGTTTATGCCATGTTAATATGTCTACATTTACGTGTTTATGTATATATTCTGGGTAAGTAAGGAAAAAGTCACATCTTAATCAAAGGCGAGGTTATTTTAAATTTATTTTTACAGGATTAGAATGTTGTCGGCTGGGCCAGCATTTAGCACTCATCCTTAACTGCCCTCCATTTCATTGCTGTGGGTCTGGAGTCACACATAGGCCTGACCAGGTAAGGACAGCAGATTTCTTCCCTAAAAGACATTAGTGAACCAGATGGGTTTTTAAGATAATTGACAATGGTTTCATGGTTATGACTTTTAATTCCAGATTTTTACTGAATTGAAATTTCACAATCTGTCATGATGTGATTTTGAACGTGGGTCCCTAGATCTTGCACTGGGTCTCTGGATTATTAGTCCAGTGACAATACCACTGCGCCACTGCCTTCCCCTTTGGAGTCAGATTGTCTGTGGAATCTATGGGATGAAAGATTAACGGTGTTATCCCTCTGTATTTTGTAATGAGATCTTATGGTAGGCTTTAACTTTGAAATAAAAAGAGTAGATTTGAATTCTGCATTTGAAAATAAGTACTGAAATTGATATGCAGCTAAAGATGACGAAAGATGCAAGCCAAAATGAAAGGGGTGTCTATGAAGATGAAAGTATCTCTGGCTGCAGTGAATTGCTGTGGGGAATGGGTGGAGCTTAGGGTAGAGAAGTTGTTACATTAAAACCAGCTCCTGTGGTTTGCAGTGTGCAGAAGAGTGGTGAAAGTCTTTTAATTGAACAGAAACTCTTGTGTTGGGCCAGGAGAATATTTCTTGAAACAGTGCATTTTAAATCTCTCTTTGGAAGAACCACATTAGTGTGGAGTTGCTCTGGGAAGTTGAGGCTTTACTTCTGTTTAAAATGAAAGCAATTTATTGGTTCGGGTAATATTTCTTCGATTTTATGGGTAGAAATCTTTCAGGGCTGTTACTAAAAAGATAACGGTCTACCTTTGGTAAAGCAGTTTGGAGCTTTTTTGTAAGAATTTTCTAACTGTGTATTTTTTAGCTTGTGTGTTTAGGCTCTATCTAAAGTCCTGTACTTTTATGTTCAGTAGCTTTTCTCATTTTGACAATACAAAAGAAACCAGATTATGATCAGATGAGACAGATTTCAACCGGAGATCTGGTTACTTGAGTATTAACAAAAGTTGCAGACCGGAATTGCTCTACCATTGATGGCCATGCCTTCAGTTGCCAAGGCCCTGAGATCTGGAATTCTCCCCCCTCCCCAATTCTCCTTCATCCTTTAAGATACCCCTAAAAATTGACCTCTGACTTACGAACATATGTACACACGAATTAGGGGCAGGAGTAGACCATTTGGTGGCCTAATCTTACCTGATATCTCCTTGCGTGGTTTGAAGTCAAGTCTGGTTTGATAATATACCTGTGAACATTGCTGGGATGTGTTGTAATGTTAAAGTCACTATATGAATGCAAGTTGCTGTTAATATCATGCTCCAAACTTTAAGTTAGGTTTAATCAACAATTTAAATCTACTTTTAACATAGAAAAACATCCCAAGATGCTTTACAGAAGTATAATCAACCAAAAAACTGATGCAAATCTAATAGACTGAGAAGGGTGACCAAAAGCCTGATCAAAGAAATATATTTTAAAGAAGGTCTTAAAAGGAGGTGGGGGAGGTGGAGAGGCCGATCTATGAAGGGAATTCCAAAGCATAGGACCTAGGTAGCCAAAGATTTGGTTACAGATGGCGTGATGAAAGGAAGGGAGGATTAGTTCCTGAAGAGTTGCGAATACAGGGAGCAACAAAACCACGAAGGAATGAACCACAAGGATGATTTTCAATGAGCGGTTTGGAATTTCAAACCAATGTAGGACTAAACATGAGTGATGGTTGAGCGGAATTTAGTGCAAAATAAGAAAAACAAAGCAGAAATTTGGATGAGCTGACCATGGGGCCTGAGAGCCTGATCAAACGAATATCAAAATCAATTCAGTGATACTGACTTGTATAATGAATCTGACGTCAAACATCATAGTTTATGCAAATAATTATTTTTAGTTATGAATAGATAAATCTCATGGTGAAATGGTATCCTACTCATTCACAATTGAAATAAATTCATTTCCAGCTTTGAAAAAGGGTCATCCAGGTTTGAAACATTGGCTCTATTCTCTCTTCACAGATGCTGTCAGACTTGCTGAGATTTTCCAGCATTTTCTATTTTTGTTTCAGATTCTAGCATCTGTAGTATTTTGCCTTTATATTAAATAAAAGTATTTGTTGGTTAACAACTGTCGCTGCATATTTAGTCTCATTAGATTGTTTATTTTTCAAGTCAGCCTTCCAAAAAATACAGAAGAATGATTAAGTATTATGCACAAGATTACGGTACAAAGAACAAAGAACAATACAGCACAGGAACAGGCCCTTCGGCCCTCCAAGCCCGTGCTGCTCCCTGGTCCAAACCAGACCATTCTTTTGTATCCCTCCATTCCCACCCCGTTCATATGGCTATCTAGATAAGTCTTAAACGTTCCCAGTGTGTCCGCCTCCACCACCTTGCCTGGCAGCGCATTCCAGGCCCCCACCACCCTCTGTGTAAAATATGTCCGCCTGATATCTGTGTTAAACTTCCCCCCCCCCCCCCCTCACCTTGAACCTATGACCCCTCGTGAACGTCACCACCGACCTGGGGAAAAGCTTCCCACCGTTCACCCTATCTATGCCTTTCATAATTTTATACACCTCTATTAAGTCTCCCCTCATCCTCCGTCTTTCCAGGGAGAACAACCCCAGTTTACCCAATCTCTCCTCATAACTAAGCCCCTCCATACCGGGCAACATCCTGGTAAACCTCCTCTGTACTCTCTCCAAAGCCTCCACGTCCTTCTGGTAGTGTGGCGACCAGAACTGGACGCAGTATTCCAAATGCGGCCGAACCAACGTTCTATACATCTGCAACATCAGACCCCAACTTTTATACTCTATGCCCCGTCCTATAAAGGCAAGCATGCCTTCTTCACCACCTTCTCCACCTGTGACGTCACCTTCAAGGATCTGTGGACTTGCACACCCAGGTCCCTCTGCGTATCTACACCCTTTATGGTTCTGCCATTTATCGTATAGCTCCTCCCTACATTATTTCTACCAAAATGCATCACTTCGCATTTATCAGGATTGAACTCCATCTGCCATTTCTTTGCCCAAATTTCCAGTACTTATTATTAAAACCCCAGGTCGTGCTAACTGGATATTGGGCACTAAAAACACACGACATAAGAAATGTAGTTTCTTAACTCATCATTATTTGACTGACAAATTTTGGAGACAAGTCCTGTCCTCACACTGAGGATACCCTCCATCCTGTTGTATGGCATTGCAGTGGGATGGCACGGTGACAGTGGTTGGCACTGGTGCCTCACAATGCCAGGGACCCAGGTTCGATTCCAGCCTTGGATGACTGTGTGGAGTTTGCACGTTCTCTCCATGTCTGTGTGGGTTGCCTACCAGATTCTCCAGTTTCCTCTCATAGTCCAAAGATGTGCAGGTTTTAAGACCTAGGGATGAAGTCCAACAGGTTCAGGGGACGTGTCAGCTTTTAGTGCTAATGGTTTTTTCAATATCCTTTCTCTGTTGATTGTAATTACTTTAAGTTTCTCCCTCCTTTTAATCTCATAATTTACAAGTATTTAAAATGTGTGTCTTATACAGTGAAGGCAAACAAAATATCTGTTCAACACTTCTGCTATTTCCTTATTTTCTGTTATTAATTTTCCAGATACTCTTTGTAGAGGACCGATGCTCACTTTAGTTACGTTTTTTACCTTTTTAAACACTTGTCGAAACTCTTACTATCTTTTTATCTTTCTAGCTAGCTTTCTGTTGACACCATTGGTCCCTCTTTCTTTTAGTCATTACTAGTGGTTTCTATATTCTGTCCAATCTTCTGACCTAATTTATCGTTAATCTTCTTGCAATTGTAAGCTTTTTCTTCCAAACTGATACTATTTTTAAATTTTCTTAGTGCATGATGCATCCTTTCCCGAGTCTTTCTTTCTTATTGGAATGTATTTTTGCTGAATCTTATGAAATACTTCCTTAAATGCCTGCCACTTCATCTCTACTAAGCTACTCCTTCATCTAATTTCATAGTTCACTTAAGCCAGCTCTGTCTTCATGCCCTTTAATTGCCTCTACTTAGGTTTAAAATATTAGTCTCAGACCCACTTTTCTCTCAAACTGAATGTGAAATTTAATCATGTTATGATCATTGCTACCCAGGGGCTGCTTTACTATGAGTCCATTAATTAATCCGGTCTCATTTTATATTATCAAGTCTAAGAAAGCATCCCAAAAACACTCTTTGATCTCAGCTTCTTGACTACCTTTGTCAATCTGATCTGCCCAACCTACATGAAGATGAAAATCACCCATGACTATTGTTGTATATTTCCTGCATTGCAATTCTGACAGTTGTGGTTAGTTAGGGGACCTACTAACTGCCCATACAAATGATGTTTTATCTTTGCTACTTCTTATCTCTACCAAAATTGATTCTACATCTTGATCTTTGGAACCAATGTAATCTCTCACTATTGTATTAAAATTATCTTTAAGTAACAGAGCTATCTGACCTCGTTTTCCTAGCTTCTTGAGCTACCAAACTGTCATGTGCCCTTGAATATTCAAGTCCCCACTTTGGTCATTCTGCAGCCACATCTCTGAAATGTAATTGAGAGAGAGTAGAACTGGTGCAGAAGGGTGACATGGTGACACTGCCTCAGTGCCAGGGACCTGGGTTCGTTTCCCAGCTTGGATCACTCTGTGCGGAGTCTGCACATTCTCCCCGTGTCTGCATGGGTTTCCTCTTGGAGCTCTGGTTTCCTCCCACAGTCCGAAAGACGTGCTGGTTTGGTGCATTGGCCATGCTAAATTCTCCCTCAGTGTACCTGAACAGACGCCGAAGTGTGGTGACTAGGAGATTTTCATAGTAACTTCATTGCAGTGTTAATGTAAGCCTACTTGTGACAATAATAAATAAATTTTAAAACAGAATAAAATACACGAGACAGAGATTTGAATGAACTGTTTTTGCTGAGGATGGAAAGTGGAGGGCTGGGCAGAGAGCTGAAGTAATTGAGTCTGGAGATAATTACGACATTATGAAATGTTGGTGAGAGATGGGCTGAGTTGGGGAAGAGGGGGATGGGTGAGGTTAGTGTTAACAGCAGTAGAAATAGATTATCTTTTGTGGAGGATAATTGAGGTTGCATGATCTGCTCACAGTCAAATGGAACACTGAGGTCGTAAGCATTTGATTTAGTCGGTGAAGAGTGTAGAGAAATGTGGCAGGAACTGAAGGCAATGGCTGAAGTTTAATGGAACAAAGTTATCAAAGTAATCCAAGATTGGATTTAATAGGACAGAGGCCATAGAGGATTTGAGAGAGAAGGCAGGGGGTAGATTAGATGGGGGTGGGTTGACAATGTTATAATCATTTCCAGAGAAAACATTCATAACCTTGGTTAGATCTGTTTCTGTGATGTGGGAAGGGTGGAAAATCTGATTGGATCAGCTCAACTTGTTGTCGGGAATGATGGAAATAGATTTGAGGGGCAACTCATTCCTAGGCTTTGGAGAGAAATTAAAGATGCACAGTAGTTAGTAAGGGCAGGAGGTTGAGGTTGAGGCTGGATTTATGAAAAAGAGGGACAATGTCTGAGTGGGAACCATTTACAATATCATACATTATGGGGACCATAAGGGGAAAATGGTTTGTCAAATGTTTAATGGAAATAGAATTGGAAATGGAAGAAATAGATCTCTTAGATGAGAAGTCATGGATAGAACTGATGACAGAGACGATAGACAAAATCCTGTGTAAGACATGGTTTGAGGGAAAGGTCTGGCTTTGCAGGAGCAATGAAGTGCTGCTGAATGAATGTCTGTTTCACTCCTTACACTTCTAGGTGAGGATACCATAATTCATTTAGAAACAGATGAACAAGTAGGTCATTTAACCCCTCAAACATCTTTTGAAATTCACAGAGATCATGGCTGATCTATATTTATATGGTTTTAGATATAACAGCTGGTTTAAAGTTGAGTAATAATGATCCAGATTCCTCCAAGCAATCTTGAGTGAAATTGGTCTCAAGTGTTGATTTCAGTCCAAGAGCAATTCACAAGATTTTCATATGCAATGATCCAAAATTTCTTGTTTTAATTCATGAAAGCGCATTGTCTACACTGCAATATAGATGCGCATCATGATAAAAGTACTGGTATACTTAGGGCACCCCAATAGCATTTAGTGCCAGTATCAAATTGTCAACAAACAACATACAAGTTTCTTCAGTTGCAGTGGCACAGCTCTAGTAATGAGAGCTCAACAGGACTTTGATACTCGTGTAACAAACCTTGCAACACAGGAGAAATTAGTCTCTGCTCATAAAGAGAATTTCATTTGAAATCATGGATGTAGTAATCTATTTTTCTACTCAGATTAGATAATATACAATGTGCAGACATTTTAGGTTTGACTTGTAAATCCTTATACAAAATAGTTTCATTTTTGATGTAACATTTGTATTTGCCCTTGAACGTGGCTCTGTACACATCTTTTTCTGCAAAAAAATCATCACCAGTCAATTAACTTACCTTCACATCGCGATGAATGATATTATTGTCATGACAATAGCGTAGTGCTTCTAGTATCTGTCGCATGTAGTGACTACAAATACAAAAAAGTTTAGAATTATGCATATCTCAGAATTAGCAGTGAAAAACAGAACATATTAATATTTTTAACTTTACATTTGTCCCATAACACTTCGACATAATTCAACATCCTAGAAGTCAGTTAAGAGTGGTATAGTCAGAAATTTTCTTCCTTAGCAGAAAGTTCGGCCTATGTTTGATACCTTTCTCTATAGCATATTAAGACCATTTGAAGGGAATTTTAAGTGCATACTTGCATCCTATTCTATTGAACAGTGTGTATTTGCTCCAATGTGTTGCACCACCATCTTTAAAAACATGACTGCTGCATCATGAGGAACACCATACAGCAGAAAACAAACGTTTTTTCGCAAACCCATTTTAAGTGTTTATGCATAAAGAACATTAAATAATAAAAAGTTCACTTTGTATTAAAAATAGTTCTGTAATTCATTAATTAAACACCAACAATGATGTTTGCAGAATCATCAGTAATTACTTAAAATCAGATACTGCTGTGCAAGGGATGACAAACGTGATTATCTTCTGTTGAACTCATACACAAATAGAATATTCCCAACATCCGTGAAGAAACATCCAGGGACATTTTGACCCAAAAAAGTGGTAGCTACACAAGCAGACAGTTTGAATTTTGTCAGTGGTTCAGTGTTCTTGGGGTTTTCATGAATTATGCAATTTGCTAACCAGTTTACTAATAACAGGACTACCTAAAATCTCCTCAAATTAGATAACTACCCAGATTAGATGAAATTTCCTTCTAATTTTGTTTAAAAAAAAGTGAGAAACACTTCAGCATTGTGAATATAATACTATAGCTGGTTGCTGGATAAAATTTGTAACGTGCCAAAAAACAGTTGCTTTAATAAATTGTGTGGCTGATTCTGCCCATGCCTTCGAAGGAAGTCATCCAAGGAACAAAGTAATACCACAGTAAATCTCATTTTAACTGACAAATGTATTAAATAGTTATAAAATAAAAAACTAATAGCAATACAACATATACTTTTACAATAGCTGATCTTTACTAGCACCTCTTACAACAGAAAGTAATGGCTCATTGTTCTTGCATTATACTATAATCAGTTGTTATATGCAGAGCTTTTCATTTTCTTACCAGTCACGGAAACTGACTGAAGTCCTGTGAGATTCCAGATGGATTTGCTTTGAAGACTCCAGTAAATACGATTTTTAAAAAGACTGAGAAATACTATCAATTGTGATTGGGGGGCTTCATGATATCAGAAGATTGTTCACACAATAACATTCATTTATCTACTTCTCAAGGGAATTGAAAATGTCACAAGGAACATATTTGTTGAACTTGGCAAATGCAAAAAAAAAAATAGTATTTTAAATTGTTGCGACCTACTTGTAATTCAGTCTTTAAAAGATTTTTCCTTTGCCTTTTGGATTCTAAAAAACAAATTAAACTGATTCTGATAAAAATTGCAAGAAACAAAAGGTAATTGATCTTGAAATGTGAATGATGCCTGAATATATAAAGGAAGTTGATAAGCCTTTCAATAAAACGCAGTTAAATTGCCAAAAGCAAAGTGCACACATAGGTGCAGTAGGGTCCCTGCAACACAAAAAAAAATCCAGAACTATATTTTTATGCTATTCCTTTTAAATGGATTTCCTGCAGAACCAAAACAATGGCTGCTGCAAGTCAGATGACCACAGGGCTGTCCCTTTGTTTGGGAGCTACCTCCTAGGAGTTACAAGAAAATAATTATTTTCTCTGGTAGAGACATCTCAGATCTCCGTGTACAGACCCCTCATAATCATGAAAACCAGGAGACTTGCACATCGAAACTCATTATCCTTGCAGAGCTGCTAATAAGACTCATATCACACCTGGTACTGTCCAGTTTAAAGTTTGGTTATATTTCAACTTCTACCTTAACTCCAAATGTATAACCCAATCTTTATTTTGCCGTCTCTAAAATTATCAAAACGTAAAGGCTAATCAGTGGTTTTTACTTCCTGTCAGTTAGAAATCTGCACTGTGATTGACAAGAAGTCAAAAGGAAACCAGAGGAATGGCATTTGAATCTGATAAGCTTGCCTTACCAGTGGAAACAATGGATCTACCCAGACAATTGTTTCCCAACACTGGACTCTCAATATGGATGGCAACTTTTTCAACAACTAATGACTGGGACATTATCAGTCCTGAAATCAAAGTCAGTTCCAGACACTGGATAAGCATCCCTTACGGACGTCATTGTGGAGAAAGATTTTGAAATCTCTATATACTATTGAGAATCGAGAAATCTTCAGGCTCTTGTTTTATCATCTGGAAAGTATTCGAGCTACCTGGCTCAGCAAGCAGTTGGTTATTAAGTATCAGCTCCCCAAACCTGTCTCTGCTGGAAGATTTGCTACCATCACCTGCAGAACTGACCCAGCCTCTGTGCACCCACTTCATCAGCAGTATCCACACAAAATACAAAGTGAACCCTACCATTTGTCTTCAGCCAACAGACCTTGAAATCCCATGTGAAAGAATTCCTCACTGAACTCTGGAACTAATATTCATTTCTGTGGTTCTTGTACTGTAAAACTCCTTTCTCCCTGTAGCACGGGAGCGTGTGCGTGTGTGCGATATATATATATTGAAGTTGTGGGTGCTCCTGCCCCAAGGTTTTGGAATGTGAAATAACCTAGCTTTCTGAGTTAGTCAATGCGAGTTTGCTGCGAATTATTAGTAACTTAGATTTCACAATCCAAAGGATTGGAAAACTACACCACCGAATATCTAACACTAATTCAAAATGCATTCTGCTTACAGACGGCAGTAAGAGGAAATCAGCGCAATTTGCCCGTCTTCTTTCTGTAATAGGTATACAAGATATATTTTAGCGCATCTTTAAGGTGCTTTCTTTACAAACCCAAACATTATGCATCTGTTGGCTCAGATTTTCTGGGTGTAGTAATGGTGAAGCTGTCAACATTCACTGTCATTGTAATTGTGAAAGTAAAAGGTGGTTTGCGTTGAACAGCAGCTTCAGGATTTCCACATTTAACTATCAGTGATTGATTGCCTGCTCCTCCAGAGTGTGGGATAAAAAAACCTGCAGATTGAAATCTTCTGAAATCACTTGAATTGATGAGAGCTTCCACTTTTATGCCATTAATCTCAATGTAAAAAAACTTGGAAGTAACACTTAGTTGAGTCAGATGTGACTGGATTTCTAATGGCATAAGCTCTTAATGACAGATTATTAACCTCGGTGGCTCAGAAGACTGATTTTATATTTGTGAAATGTCAGATTTCTCCATGATAAAAAACTCCATTGATTCTTAAAATAATGTTTTAATTGAAATTTGGTTATATTTCAACTTCTACCTTAATTCCGTATGTATAACCCAATCTTTATTTTGCTGTCTCTAAAATTATTAAAACAAAGGCTAATCAGTGGTTTTTACTTCCCATCAGTGAGAACTCTGCACTGCGACTGACTGCTCAGCCTATTCATGACATGACCGTTGCTCAACATCATTGAGCCACTTGAACTAATGTGCAAATAAAAGTAACTTTGGAAAAGCTTTGAGCAGAGAGCATCGTTATTTTGTCAATGACCCAGAAATCCAAGGCCTTATTTAAAAAAAAGAGAATTATATCTATCTTTAGTTTGTTTTTATTGAGAATTATTTTGAAGACCCCCATTAAGAAAGGTGTAGAATGTTTAATTGGCAAAGAATTGGGCAATTTTATAAATTAGAGTACAGTAACTGAAAAATGCCAAGTAAACAAAACATTCATTTTCTCCTCATGTCCTTCAAACTCCTGTAAAGCACTTTGAACAGTTTATTAAATGAAATAGACTACATATTTTTCTTCCCCTCAGGATGTGGGCAATGCTACTGGGACTACATTTATCATTCACCACTAGCTGCCTCTGAATAATTTGTGGTTGGCAAAGTGACCTAAGGGAATTCAGAGACAAGCACATATTGTGGAAGTGGAGTCACTTACACACCAGATCTGGGAGTGACCTGTTCTTGGAACACTCCCAGAAATTTGACTAGATTTGCTGATTTCTTGTGCCAGGGAACTAGATGTCATATTTGGGTTTGTAAGAGAAGTATCCCAACATATCCCCAAAAATATAAAAATTGTTACAAGTGTCAGTCAACCTAAATTCTGGAAAACAGAAAGAGGAAAAGTCAATGCAATGTGAAACCAGCATTCTTCACAAGAACTGATAGGTATAGGCTGTCAATGCTGCAGCTCAGGGATAGATAATTAGAGGAAATGAGAAGAAAATGAATGTTTTGTTTACTTGGCATTTTTCAGTTCTGTACTCTAGTTTATAAAATTGCCCAATTCTTTGCCAATTAAACATAGGTCACATGTTATCTGAATTTGTGCAGGTTCATTTTTACTGAAGGCAGAATAGTAAACTTGTCATCTAACATATCTGGATTTTATTTCAGAATGCAACCAGAGGCCACTAAGTTAACATTAGCTTCATTTGACAATTAAAGGACATATAAAATGTTGTTCTGACATAAGAAATATTTAACTGATGGGAAGTAGATAGAGATAAATAACAGGCACAGGCAATGAAGCTCGCAACTGAACAGTCAGAGCAACAGAAACATTACAGTAGTTAGTAGACAACATTCAAGGTGAAACCATATAAAAGAGATAATTAGGATAGATGACTGAAAGCTTGGTTAAGAGAGCATCTTGAAAAAAATTCTATTTGCAAATCAAAAGGGTATTTTTCACTCCATTCTAAACAACTTTCAGTGCAGGAGAGGAAGATTCATATGTTCTCAGGTCTATCTCCATAGCTCTCAAACATTGTTTGAAATAGGAGAACATTTGTGAACCAGAATGTACACCAGAATATAATTAAAGTCACTAAGACCAGAGAACTAAAAGGTGAGGAACAAGGGTGTCTGTGAAAAAGCAAATTATAACAAAACTTTGCGTAGATTCAATAGAAAGTAAACTGGCATCTAGAAACATTTATCAGGAATGGAAAATACTGAAGAGATAGAATGATCCATAGTGAACAAGAGATAGAATGATCCATAGTGAACAAGAGATAGAATGGTCCAAGTCATGTACATTCCATTTTTAAAAAACTGCATTGAAAATTATGACTTCACAGATTGGGAAGATGAGATCAATTTTTAAACCAAACGTATTTAGCACCTACAGGCTATCTCAAAGTTATCTCAAAGTTATTAATGAGAAGTTTGAAATAAGGACAGATGAGGTGAAAAGAAAAATGCAACCACTTCTATAGCACCTGGCAGATACTGCTTTACAGGTAATGAATTACTTTTTTAGAAGACAAACACTGCAGCTAATTTGGGAATAGCAAGGTTCAACAAAGAGCAAGTAAAATATTTTGCTATTTAGCCTGTTTTGGTGATGTTGGTTCAGAAATTAACCATGACACCATGGACAATTATATCTACTGTTAATTTAAAGTCACTTTTTGTGGGGAAAACATCTGGCTTATCCAGCAATTTGAACAAATAAGCACTGGAATTGTCCTTTCTACACAACGTTAATACAAGGTTACCGATAATTTAAAGAAAGAGTCATGTCCACCTGAACAAATATGCAGGCAGAGCATTTGTTTAATATTTCAATCAAAATACAGAATCTCTTGCAACACTGCAATCTTAATATTGCATTGAACTCTCGCCCTAGGTCATGTAGATCATATTCAAATCCTAGAGTGGGGCTTGAATCTACAACCTACTTATTCAGATGAAAATGCTACCACTGAGCCAAATGGAGATAAAAACATTAAGGAGTTGAATTTTATGAAAGCAGGCCAAGTGCTTGATGGAAGATTTCAATGGAACAAAATGGAGAGAAAATAGGAATGGTCTTACGGATTTTGTTTCTATATTGCATAGATAGTGCAATAAATTCAGCATTAAATATGAAGATAAAACCAATATGGATGAAATGGAAATTAATGGAAAGTGTTAGGGAGAAAGTGTATTTAAAATTCTGAAATGTATACAGCAGTGGATCGGAAAACTAGAAATATGCAATATTTTCTAGTTCGTTCAACCTTAAGTTGAGTACTCAAATTTGAAAAAAAATGTTTGGAGAGGAGGTAAATTGATCTGCTGTTGGACTTGCAACCTTTTGAATTCAATGATTGTGTGAACACCAGGTTCTAATATGGAGATACATGATGCAAATCAACACTGAGAGGTCACTATATTAAGGGGAGGCTAAGTTTTTGCTTTGAGAAGGAACACCAGGATTTAGCATCCTACATTTGAGAACACAATATTATTGGGCAATATTGTAATGCTTGTACACATTTCTGTACTTTGACCTCAAAATACTGTATATATGCCAAAAATGCCAATGCGAAAGCAAAAATATAGAACACACACTTAAGGCTGTTCTGTATAAGTTCAACCATCAATTTCAGCCTTTTTCTTTAGTTAAATGCTTTATGTTGCATGATGCGGCAGTAATCTTGAGCTATTCTGAAAGTTAGATATACCAGCAGCAAGAATCGTTAACTTCTTCAACCAATAACTACTTGGTAGCTTGGAATAGTAACAAAACTACTATTATTATTGCAGGTGCCATCTTGTAAGACAACTCACAGGAATAAAAACTAATACTGCCAATCAATAATAGTTTTGAACATGGTATCTTTCTCTCAGGATATGGCAAAGCAATCTTAAATCCCACCAACAGTTTATAAGATTCACGAAAGTTTTTTTAAAAAAAATTCCAAAGATGTGTGCCTCAGTGGCATCTATTCCGCATCTTCCTGAACTGCTGCAAATAGTGGTTTGTTGAAAATCAGTAGCTTGCTAAACTACTTCAGAGGACAGTCCCTTAGTCAGCCATGTTGGTTGGAACTGGAGCCACGTATAGGCCAGGCGGAGTAATGATAGCAGACTGATTTTGCAGGTACAGCATGTGTTTAATATTTCAATCAGAATACAAAATTTCCTGCCAATGCTGGTGTTTGGTGCCCATTCCTAGTTGGTGGGCGGCTTTCTTGAAATGCTGAAATCTTTGTAGTGAAGGTGGTACCACAGTACTGTTAGGTAGGACATTCCAGGATTTTGATCCAGTGACAATGAAGGGAAGAAAATATAGGTCCAAGGAAGGATGGTGTGTGACTCAAAAACAAATTTGAAAATAGTGACATTCCAATGCACCTACTGCCCTTACACTTCTACAAGATGGGAGGCAGATGCTTGGAAGGTCTGTTGAAGTAGTCTTGGTGAGTTGCCGCAGTGCATCCTGTAGGTACTGAAGAGTTGCAGCCACATTGCGCTAACGGCAGAGAGAGTGGATGGAGTGTTGATCAAACTGACAGCTTTGGCCTAGATAGTGCTGAGTTTCATGAGTGTTGGAACTGCGCCCATTGTAACAATTGGAGGGGATACCATCTTGCACTTTGTTGGCAATTGAAAGGCTTTGGCAGGCAGGTGCTGAGCCACTCAGTGCTGAACACCCAACTTCTTACTCGCTCTAGAAGCCATGGCATTTATATGCTGGTTCAGTTTCTGCTCAATGACAATTCCAGGATGCTGATGGTGACAAACTTAATGATGGTAATGCTACCTCTTTTTTTGTTTCCACTTTGGCTAGATTAGATGCTGGAGTCTATAAAAGGAATTTGTTTTTCCTTAGAGGGCTACTAATCTGGTACTTTCACAGTTGCCTGTCCCTTGGCTGTCGTTCCAAATATTCCAATGTTTCTTCTGGATTTCTGGTAAAGGAACAATAACAGTTTCACTTCAGAAAGCATACACATCTTGTATGCCTACTTAGTAAAATGCCTTCGGCAATGCCAAAAACTTGCATTTAATTAGCATTTCTACAATGCCAATAACTTGCATTTATATAGCACCTTTAATGAAGGAAAATGATCCAAAGGTACACTTCAGAGGTGTAATCAGATTAAAAAGTCACCAAGCTGAAGTGAGGAGATAATAGGAACAGTAGCCAAAAGCTTGATTAATCAGCTGTATTTTACCAAAAGTGTTAAGAAAAAGATCCAGTTGGAGAAGCTGAAGTTTTAGGAAGCAAATTCTAAAAGATGGATGGTTGAAGACACAGCTGTTAATGGCATCACAGAAGTGCTGTGAATATCTAGTTCATGGTTCATGTTTTAGAATATATCTTTTAGTTTTAGGAATACAGCTTTAGGTTTGGGAATTGGAACTTATCAATGCAAGTGAAATGGAAACAAATCTAAGGCAATCAGCAATCAAAAGATTGGGGTTAAGTTAACTTAAGAGATCAGAGCTAGAAAAGCAAGATCATAAACAGTAGGGAGTTTGCTCTTAACTTCATAATGGTTCCAATAAGGATGGGAAGCATTCCTTGGCTTTGTTAGAAATATAACTTCTTTACATTGTTTCCCAGAATCATGGAAAACTTTGGAATTAAAAGGTAGTTAATCAGCATTTCTTCCTGGGAACAGGCCATGAGTCACATTTCCATAGAGATAGTGATTCAGGATGAAACCTCGTTTAATTTGTATCTACCTTTGCTAACAGAAGCAAGCAGTTCAAATTGGGGACCGGCAGGCAGTTCAGTGAGGGAAAAGGAGCTGGAAGATTTGCTTTAACTTGCAGTTAGTGGAAGAAATCTTTTGATTTGATTTATTATCACATGTATACAGTTAAAAGTATTGTTTCTTGCGCACTATACAGACAAAGCATACCATACATAGAGAAGGAATGGAATGGCTAATGTAGTGTTACAGTCATAGTTAGGGTGTAGAGAAAGATCAACTTAATGCAAGGTAGGTCCATTCAAAAGTCTGATGGCAGCAGGGAAGATGCTGTTTTTGAGTCGGTTGGTACGTGATCTCAGACTTTTGTATTTTTTTCCTGATGGAAGGTGGTGTAAGTGAGTATGTCCAAGGTGTGTGGGGTCCTTGATTACGCAGGCTGCTTTTCCGAGGCAGCAGAAAGTGTAGACACAGTTAATGGGTGAGAGACTGGTTTGAGTGATGGACTGGGCTTCATTCATGACCTTTTGTAGTTTCTTGCGGTCTTGGACAGAGCAGGAGCCATACCAAGCTGTGATACAACCAGAAAGAATGCTTTCTATGGTGCATCTGTAGAAGTTGGTGAGAGTTGTAGCAGAATCTACATTGGTCCTCACGGAATTTTGTGATAGAAAGTCAGGTTGAATAGCTAATTTAGAATGGGCTATACAGAAGTTGTAGGAGCAGACTAGGAAATAATGGGCTGTGCTTATCTAAAGCCAGGACAACTAGTTGAGGAGCCCACAGTCATGAAATCATGAGAGAAACTTGGTGGATTGCTATTTGTAAACTAATGGAATAATCCTGAGGTGACGTAAACTTAAAGTTTATTTATTAGTGTCACAAGTAGGCTTACATTAACACCGCAATGAAGTTACTGTGAAAATTCCCCCGTCTCCACACTCCGACGCTTATTCGGGTACAGTGAGGGAGAATTTAGCATGACCAACGCACCTAACCAGCACGTCTTTCGGGCTGTAGGAGGAAACCGGAGCACCTGGACGAAACCCACGCAGATACGGGGAGAACGTGCAGACTCAACACAGACAGTGATCCAAGCCGGGACTCGAACCCGGATCCCTGGCGCTGTGAGGCAGCTGTGCTAACCACTGTGCCACCGTGCTGCCCCATTTTGAGGGATAGCTAGGATATTGAAGGGAATTAAATTGAATTCTGGAAGGTTGCAGCATAACGTTTGGGTTTGTTGAACTTTCAAGATTTAGTAACGAGGGGAGAGGAGGTGGAAAAAGTAAAAAGTAGAACTGAATTTATAGCACAAGTCTTTATAAGCAAAAACGTTAATCTTCTGGTGCTTGTTTTGTTTAATTCTTTTTTATATTTATAATACATTTTTGTTAACAACATGAAATCTAGTGAGTCTGTCAGCTGGGTGTTCGGATTTCTTCTTGAAAAGTTAATGGTCTCAAACAGGGTCGTAACAGAAGATTCATTTATAACTGGTTAATGCCACTTTGGGGGTCAGGAAGGGAAGTTGGGTCGTCAGCAGTTGCAAAGGAATTAGGTCAAGGGAGTACAAATTGGATCTTGGACAAGGTGAGCTCAAAGAAAGAATAAAGGGAGACAAAGGAAAAGCAAAAGAAGGGCTAGAACTGAAGAGAACCGCAGGAAAAGGAATTAGCAGAGGCAGATGACAAGTAAGCCCACTCTCCCGGTTAGAAGTGAAGGTGGGTGAGATAGTAGAATATAAGAATATGGCTAACAGTGGAGAAGAGAAGTGTTATCTTTGCATTTCAGAATTATCTTAGAAAGAGTGGGTGGTTTTGGCAGAGGAAAGTGAGGCTGGTTCAGCCAACCCTGATGACTGATGTCTAAAGCCAGAGCATGCTCAAATCTGCATTCTTTGATGGATACCACATCAGAGATCCCCTGACCAGGTTGGTGAAAGCAAAAGTTTTGCTGGCGTCATAGTTAGCGAAGTTGGATACGATTGCAACCACACAGAGTCAGGTGTACATCTTGATGTTTTCAGATTGCACGTTCTCCCAGCAGCTGATTCCTCAAGAGAGCTTGAACAATACCAACAACAGATTGAATCTGGTTCTCCCTATCGGTGTAATTTAGCTGTACATTCTGTGCGTTAAGTATTGACTTTCTCGAACTGCGTCCGAGTAAGACAGTCTTCATATTCTTAGAAAAGTGCGGAAAACATACAACTGGAAAATAAAAAGGGCTTTCTTGGTGGTTCCTGAAATTCTGCATTTCTGTAAATTAAATGTGAAGGAGAGCATAGGTGGTCAAACATATAGATATGGATAGTTTCCAACAGATTAAGATGGAATGATGACTTCAAGCTTCAGCAAAGAACATCAAAGAACATAAGAGTAGGCCATTCAGCCCTTCAAGCCCGTTCTGATATTCAATGAGATCATGTGGAGATGCTGACGTTGGACTGGGGTGGGCACAGTAATAAGTCCCACAACAGCAGGTTAAAGCCCAACAAGCTTATTTGGAATCACGAGCTTTTGGACCACTGCTCCTTCCAACCATTATCTTGCAATTGTATCTGTCTATATATGCCGTGTTTGCGAATCCACCTCTCCACTCACCTGATGAAGGAGCAGTGCTCCGAAAGCTCGTGATCCCAAATAAACCTGTTGGACTTTAACCTGATGTTGTGAGACTTCTTACAATGCGATCATGGCTGACCTTCTACTTTAACACAATTTTTGAGCACTATCCTCATATCCTTTGATAGATTTCTACATATTATGTCAATATGACATCAATGTCATCTTAAACATACTCAACAGCTGAGCCTCTATAGGCCTTTAGAACAGGAAATTCCGAAGATTTACTACCCTCTGAGTGAAGAAACTCCCCCTTATCTCAGCCCTTTATTCTGAGAATGTATCCCCGGTCTTCGATCCCCCCCCCAGCCAAGGGAAACATCCTTCCTGCATCCACCCTGTTGAGCTATGTATGTTTGAATGAGATCACCTCTTATTTTTCTAAACTCGAGAAAATATATGCCCAGTCTAATAATCTTTTATCATAGGACAATCTCTCCATTGTGGAATTAATTAAGTGAAGTTTACTGCACTTCCTCTATTTGATCAGTGGACCAAAGCCCCACACAATATTGATCCAGGTGAAGTCTCACCAAGGATTTATATAACTGAAAGTCCAAAGTCATATTATTTGATTATTATGCAGAATATATGGAGATATGAATACAAAGTCTGAGTTAGCATCAGCCTGGCTTGAAACCTTCAAGTAGGTAAATATATGAGAAACAATGTATTTTTACTTCAGCAACTATAATATATTTAGTGATTACAGTAAGTCCTCACTTAAGTAGTCACTGTGGTCCTGAAAATCAAGACTTTAGGTGAAACAACTTTCATGTGAATCAATGTTAAAATCAGTTAGATTTCTTCAAACATTTCTTGCCCAAGATGAAATGCTGAAATATTATACTACACATAGACAGTATTGTGTATTCCTAGATGAAATAACTTGCAAAATAAAATCATGAAATATTTAAAAATGCAACAATACAATACAGGTACTGTAAATGTAAGAAAATGACAACTGGTTTCAGATTGATCAGGTTCCATCTAGTGGCAGGGGCCAGTCAGTGCAGGCAACTGCTAACAAAATCGCAGGACTTCATTCAGTGTGAGAGGAATGTGGGAATGGGAGCAAAGGACGGAGGAGAAGCTTAAGAAGTGCCTAGTGGTGGCAACGGAGACCAGGGACTTTAAAAGTAAGAATGGATGGTGGGAATAGGAGTTGGAGATCGATGGGGGAATGGGAGCAGAAGCGCTGGGGAAAATATCATGTGTGCAAAAGTATATACCAGTGAAAAGGAAGGACTGTAGGAAAAGGAATAATCAACCATGGATATCTAAAGAAATAAAGGAAGGTGTCAAATTGAAAGAAAATGCACACAAAGTGGCAAAGATTAGTGGGAAACTAAAAGATAGGGAAATCTTTAAAGGTCAACAGAAAGCCACGAAAAAAAGCTATAAAGAAAAGATAGATTATGAGAGTAAACTAGCTCAGTATATAAAAACAGATAGCAAAGGTTTCTACAAATATGTAAAATGAAAAAGAATGGCGAAGGTAACCATTGGTCCTTTAGAGGATGAGTAGGGGGATTTAATAACGGGAAATGACCGACACATTGAACTGGGGTGGGCACAGTGGAAGACACAAATAACGTGCCAAAAATTGATGACAAGGCGGCTATGGCAGGTGATGACCTAGAAACGATCATTATCACTAAAGTAGTAGTGTTGGGCAAGCTAATAGGGCTAAAGGTAGCCAAGTCTCCTGGCCCTCATGGAATGCATCCCAGGGTACTAAAAAAGATGGCGGGGGAAATAGCAAATGCGCTCGTGGTAATTCACCAAAATTCGATGGACTCTGGGATGGTTCCAGCAGATTGGAAAACTGCAAATGTGACGCCATTATTTAAAAAAAGAGGTAGACAAAAGGTGGGTAACTATAGGCCGGTTAGCTTAACCTATGTAGTGGGGAAAATGTTTGAATCTATCAACAAAGAGGTTATGTTGCAGCTGTACAATCATAGAATCCTACAGTGCAGAAGGAGGCCATTCGACCCATCGAGACATTGCAGTTGACTTTAAACTGCTAATTCTTATGTATCCAACAAGAGGTACATAACAGCTAATCAGGGCAACTCATTCATGTATCTTCCTTCCATCTATTTAGTCCATTTCCCCCTATCCTGATGACTCCTGTTCTTCACAGGTGAGTAAATAAGAGAACAAACCAGTCATCTGGCACTTTATTATGCAACACATTGGTGCCCCAGCTTGTTGCACCATTATTTTAGTAGCAATAAATTGACTTAAAATTATCCACCTAAAAATTGGAATTTTAGTCACAAGATATCCTTTGATTCAAAAAGATCAAGTACATACCTGGCTACAGCTTCACTGTAAACAAAACCTGCATCTGCCCTTTTCACAATTTCAAAACAGAGATCTGCACCATCCATACTGTAACAAAACAAAGAAAGCACAATTAATAGCATATTTCAAAAAAGTTTTCCAGTTTACCGCAATAGCTACACAAAATAACAGATTGAGAATTAGTTTAAGATTTTTGTACCGTCCACTGTGCAGATTAAATGCACAAACTTTACTTTGTGTAGTATGTGTAAGTTTTGCACTGACATTACTGTGACTGTCAAACTAACTTTTTAGTTATGTAAACAGACTACAATCTGAAGACAACCTTTCAAGCTGCCATGATAGTGATCACTACTTCATCGTCTAAACACAACACTCTTAAGCTTTAAAAATTTGATTGTAGCAAGTAGTGTTTAACAAGCCATTGAATGAGCAAAATGACAATCTGTTGGATTTTGCAATTTTAGGCACACAAAAGGTTAATTTGGTTATCACATACTTAGAAAGTTCAGTTTTTTAGGAAGACAACTAAGAGAAGGTTTAATCAAGGATTGTTGGTGTGTTGAATGCTTTTTGTTGGAAATGGATGAAGTATAGGGTGTTGCATCTTTTAAAGAAAATGGACAGTTAATTAAAGCAAACAAAGATATAGGGCTGTGTAGAGACAACAAAGCAGTGGGGTGAATTCTGGATTGGTCCAAAGAGCTGGCAAACACAATATGCTGAATGCATTCCTTCTGCGCTAGAAACTATTTTGTTCTTATTTCCACTCCTTGTATCAATCATTCATTTTGCTGCTTGTTTGACAACTGAGATAACAAATGCAGGAAATGCAACTGGTGTAAGCATTTTGTGTACATGAAACAATGCAAATATTAAGTAATGTCAAACTGTAAGATGGAAAGTTTCATTTGTAGTATGGACTGAAGGGATCCGAGACTCTTGGCAGCCATTTTAAATTAACCCCTTCACTTCAGAAAGATCAACTCAGAATGTTTATTATTAATCAAATAATATATTCAATATGCTCATCACATAACTGCATACTTTGCTTGGCCAACGGACATGCAATTTAACCTGCACTTACATTAAATTATTTATCTGACACCCTGTGTCTGTTCATTGACACATTTCAACATTTCTGCAACAACAGTCACAGGAGATCCTATACTGAAACTTGGATAACATGTTCATCATAGGATTATACAGTACAGATCATAGGATTACACAGTACAGATCATTTGTGCCAGCTCTTTGAAAGAACTATCAAATTAGACCAATGCACATCTCCCTGTTTTTCTCTCTCCAGTATATATCTAATTCCCTCTTGAAAGTAAGTATTGGCCCAGAACTTCTGTTCCACAGGGGTCTTACCCAAGAGGTACTTCAGAAGATGCATTGGGGAACCCTTGGAAGTCCCAATGCAAGGGCTACACAGGAATTGCCTCGGATGCTTAAACTTCTGATGGGCAGCTAAACTGCTCTGGAGCCATCGGAAACTCAGATTTAAATTGGAGACTTTGGATGGTTCTGAATCTTAGCAGAATGTTTAGGAGGACGAAAACCACTTCTAACTCCTGGGTAATTATGGTACTGGCTAGAGCCACCCCCGCCACACCAGTCTACTCAGACCCACCCCCACCCACCCTCCCTCTCTGCTTCTTCCTCGAACAGAGGCCTGAACAATCCCTATTCACCATCATGCTCCTCCATCTGGCTGAAATTGTTCTCCAACTCAATAATTTCTCCTTCAACATGTCTTACTTCCTCCAAATAAAAGGTATGGCTATGAGTACACATGGGTCCGAATGATATGTGTCTCTTTATGGGGATGTGAAACATTCCTTGCTCCAGTCCTACTCCGGCCGCTCCCACAATCTTTTATTGGTATATTAGCGATTATTTTGTTGCCACTTCATGCTCTTGTCTGGACCTGGAAAAATGTAGCAATTTCGCTTCCAATTTTCACTTTCATATGGTTCATCTTTAACACAGCTACCTTGACCACAGCTCTTCACACCCCACCTCCTGTAAGGACTCCATCCCAATCTCAGTTCCTTTGCCTCCGTTGCATCAGTTCCGATAATGCTACTTTCCAAAATGGTGTTGTTGATAGGTCTTCCTTAATTGTGGTTTCCCACCCATTGTGGTTGACAGGGGTCTCAGTCATGTCTGACCCATCTCCTGTGCCACTGTTCACAACCCCTCCCCTCTCTCCCAGAACCAGGATAGGGTCCCCCTTGTCCTCAGTTTTCATCCTACCATTCAAAGGATCATCCTCCGCCATTTCTGCCAACTCCAGCACGATGCCACCACCAAACATCTTCCCCTCACTCCCCTTGTCAGCATTCTGCAGAGACCATTCCCTCCAGGATACGCTGGTCCACTCCTCCATCACACCCAACACATCATTCCCTGCCCACGACACCTTCCCATGCAATCGCAGAAGGTGCAACACCTGCCCCTATACCTCCCCCTTGCTCACCATTTCAGGGCCTAAACATTCATTTCAGGCCTCTATCAGCACCCTTCTTAGCCATGATCACCACCATTTGCATTCCCTTTTTGTCCATGACATCTTTGTCAATCACGCGTCCCCTCACACCCCACCCCCCCCATAACCCTAACAGTATACCACCCTATTTTGTATTGTCTTCAGTTCTGAGTGAAGGGTCATCCAGACTCAAAACATTAGCTCTGTTCTGTTTCCACAAATGCTGTCAAGTGTTCTGAGATTTTTCAGCAATTTCTGCTTTTGTTTCAAGATTCCAGCATTCACAGTAACTTGCTTTTATCCTTGAATGAGGGGACAGTTTAAAAATAAAGTGTTTCCCATTCAAGATGGAGACGAGAAGAAATATTTTCTCTCAAGAAGGTCATAGCCTTTGGAACTCTCTTTCCCAGTGGTGGAGGTAGGGTCATTGAATATTTTTAAGGTAGATAGATCCTATCTCCCTTGTTGAGTAACAAGGGAGTCAAAGGTTATCGGAGATAGGCAGAATGTGGAGTTGAGGCCACAATCAGATCAGCCATGATCACATTCAATGGTGGAGCAGGCTTCAGAGGCCAAATGGCCAAATCCTGCTCTTAATTCTTACGCTCATACATCGTCACTGTCAGCCCTGAAACTGCCCACGCATCTACCTCAAATTTCCTTGGAAAGATGAAGCTATCTCAAAAATTTGAGCGACAGGTGAAGCTAGCCGTTTCACACTGCCACTATGGAGTGGCAACACGTGTGGTGTTTTCCCACAAACAGGAAGCTGCTATCAAGCCAAAAAGACATTTTGCCTACCACACAAGTGAGGAATATGAATTTCAGTGCCGGTGTGATGCTAGGTACATAAGCTCCTGGCAGATCCTATCAAACAACGCATTGCTTTATTCACAATATACATTCATCTCTTCACAATGTACATTAATCTATTCACAATGTACATCAATAATTTGGATGAAGGAATTGAATGCAATATCTCCAAATTTGCAGATGACACTAAACTGGGTGGCAGTGTGTGCTGTGGGGAGGATGATAAGAGGCTGCAGGGTGACTTGGACAGTCTGGCTGAATGGACAAGTACTTGGCAAACGCAATATAATGTGGATAAATGTGAGGTTATCCACTTTGATGGCGAAAACAGGAAGGAGGATTATTATCTGAATGGTGGCAGTTTAGGATAAGGGGAAGTGCAACGTGACCTGGGTGTCATGGTGGAACAGTCGCTGAAAGTTGGCATGCAAGTATAGCAGGCGGTGAGGAAAGCTAATGGCATGCTGGCCTTCATAGCAAGAGGCTGTTAATCCAATATCCAGTATTGGATGGGCAGAAAGCTTCTTAATTAAGAATCTGCGGAGCAGGTTCGAAGGGCTCAATTGCCTACTTCTGCTCTTAATTCCTATATTCCTATGACCGAAGCAATTGTCTTCAGTCCCCTCCATAAACTCAATTTCCTAGCCACCTATTCCATCCCTTTCCCTGGCAACTGCCGGGTACTGAAGTAGACTATTCATAACTGCGGTATCACATCTGACACAGAGATGAACTGCCAACCACATATCCATGCCACCACTGAGACCTTTTATTACCACCTCCTTAAGACTGTCAACTCCTACCTGCTTCAGCTCTCTGCCTGCCGTTGAAGCCATCATACATGTCCCTGTTAACTCTACAGAATTCTGGGACTTGGACTTTTCCAAAGCACTCCTGGCCAAATTTCCATGTTCTACACTCTGAGAACTTGAGATCATCCAAAACTTTGTAGCCTGTATCTCAACTTGCACCTGGACTCACTCGTTCATCGTTGTGCTCAACCTAAATGGTTCCTGATTAAGCAATATCATGATTAAAATGTTAATCTTTTTTCAAATCCCTCCATGGTCTCATCCATCCCTAATCTTGTAATCTTTTGCTGTTCTACAACCCTTTCAAATAACTGCCAATTCTAGCTTCCTGAGTGTTCCTGATTTAAATTGTTCCACTGTTGGTGGCCATGCCTGTAGCAGTTAAGCCCTAAGCACTGAATTCCCTTCCCAAATTCCTCATCTCTCCACCTCTCTTGCCTTCTGTAAGACAGTCCTTAAAACTTACCCTTTTTACCACAAGCTTTAGGCCATCTGCCCTAATATCTCATGTACCTCAGTTTTAAATTTGTTTGATAACATTCTTGCGAAGCACCTTGTGCCATTTTACCACATTAAAGGTACCGGGTAATACTATAGTATTATTGTTTTAATTTGGTGTCATGTAGCATGCAAGTACATTAGGTATTGAGCCTGTTGAGGAGTATTACGTTTCACTCATCTAAATTAAATGCTAACTGCAGAGTTTGACTCATTCCCCAGCAGCTTTAGATCTACCTGCAGAAATTCCTTTCTTGTATAGTACTGACATGAGTATGACTTTTACTGTCACTTGCGAACTTGCAGACCATTTCCCAATCAACAACATCTAAGCAATTTATGAAAATAAAAACAAGACCAAATCCTGCCGGACACCAATAGTAACCATTTCCACAACTTTCTGACAACATAAATGTAACTAATTCTTAATCCATTGTAACAGATCTCCACTGATACCACAAGATTCTACCATATATAGTGACTTATTGTGGGCTTTCTTATCTAAGGTTTTTAGGAAGTCCAAGTTGACAACTGGGATGGCCTTGTCCAGTAAACCTGTAACTGATTAAAAATCATTCTAATGGTTAGTTAGATACAACATCTTTTTAAAAAATTCCTGTTGAATATTACTGATGACATCTTCCCTAACTAGATCAGAGTAATGCTTATTTTGATATCAAGTATTTTACTGATAATAAATGTCAGGGTTACGGGATTATACATCCCTGGATGTGGCTGGTAACACTTTTTGAAAATCAGCACCATATGAACATCATTCCGATTCAAAGAAACAATCCCAGCCTCCAGTGGGCTGTAAATGATAAGGGCAAGGGACTTGTAAATTACTCATTCCAGCTGTTTAAACCTTAATTATTTCAATGATAGATTTGGATGAGGGAATATGGGGGAGGAAGTTCAAATGGAGCATAAATGCTGTTCTGCATTGGTTGGGTCGAATGGCCTGCTTTGTGCCTATATCTTAAGTAAACCTCAAGGTGAATATTATCAAGACCCATAGCCCAATCTAATATAACATTCTTCATTTAGTACCATCCGTCTCAATAACAGCTCAAAACAAATCATACATAATGAACTCATTACTGTTGTTATGCCAATATAGATGGCAATCATTTTGCACATTTCAAAATCCCACAAAAAGCAGAGTGAATGACACACACAAAGAGACTTTTTTCTCTCGAGCGTAGGAGGCTTAGGAGTGATCTTATAGAGATCTATAAAATAATGAGGGGCATAGATCAGCTAGATAGTCAATATCTTTTCCCAAAGGTAGGGGAGTCTAAAACCAGAGGGCATAGGTTTAAGGTGAGGGGGGGAGAAATACAAAAGGGTTCAGAGCGGCAATTTTTTCCACACAGAGGGTGGTGAGTGTCAGGAACAAGCTGTCAGAGACAGTAGTAGAGGCCGGTACAATTTTATCTTTTAAAAAGCATTCAGACAGTTACATGGGTAAGATGGGTAGAGAGGGATATGGGTCAAATGTGGGCAATTGGGACTAGCTTAGTGGTTAAAAAAGGGGCGGCATGGACAAATTGGGCCTGTTTCCATGCTGTAAACCTCTATGGCTAATTGTTTTTGTTCTTTAGTGACCCAGACTAAGGGAGGAGCATTAGCCAGAAGAGATTGGAAGAATTCCCTGCTCTTCTTTCAATATCATAAATATCATGTGATTTTTAACATCCATTTGAACCATCAGAACAGACAGACTGGCCTATGTTTAATGTCTCACGAAAAAACAGCACTTTTAGCAATGGCAGACTTCACAATATTACATTGGTTTGCTTTCCACGATAACATGTTCATGCTTAGAGTGGGTCCTAATCCCACAATCATTAAAAATGCTACCAACTGAACACAAAAAAAAAAAGGAGCGGGAAAACAATTTGATATGCTTACAATTCAAAGACCATATAGAGCATTCCATCTGAGCTGTATGTTTCCAGTAGTTCTACAATGTGCGGATGTTTCAGCATATGACAAATACTGGCTTCCCTCTTCAAATCTGAGAAAAGATAAACATAATTGCAGTTACAAATTTATGATATTCATGGGTAAATTACACTATGACTGTAGGACTATAGGAACATTTGGAGATGGCACTGTTCTTGCTATTATCAAGAAAGTATATTCATAAATTATAAATCTCCCCACTGTATAGACAGAGCACCTATGTGCCAATTCAAATAGGTTGTATACAGCTTTCACTTGTAATTGAGAAATCACCAACAGATATGAACCTATTCTCAGAAATACACCTCAAAAACAAGGCTGGTTACTGAAGACTGCAATTAGAACACTATAAACTAGCATCCTGCTCAAGTAGAGAAGACAACAGAGCCGATGATGAATCTTTACAAGATTGCGCTCTGACCAGTTATGCTAAGTTTTGTGTTAAGTTTATATAGCCCTTTATAGAAAGGATCTTGGAGCCATGGGAAAAGTACAATGTATATACACAAAAATACCAGTGATAAGTGAATATACACTGAATAATTCAATTGCACAGCACCCACTTTTTCAGGCACTAAACAACGTCCCAAGGTTGGTAGGAAGCACACATTTATTTAAAGCCAGAAGTGCAGCATCTGCCTTATTACTTCTGGAATAAAAATAGCATTCCAGGCACCATGCTGGAAATAAGTCTTAGCCATATGATATTAAGGAGCTAAGGCATGTTTGAGGGCCTCTCTGCAATTCTAATTGTTTTAAAAACTTACCTGGTTCAATAATGTCCTTTCACAGAATCTCTCAGTGCAGAAGAGGCCCTTTGGCCCATCATGCCAGCACTGACAAGCAAGAAACACCTGACCTACCTGTGTAATCCCATTTACCAGCACTTGCCCCATAGCCTTAAATGTTACGATGTGCCAAGTGCTCATTCAAGAACTTTGCAAAGGATGTGAGACAACCCGCCTCCACCACCCTCCCATGCAGTGCATTCTAGAAGGTCACCACCCTTGGGTAAAGTAGTTTTTGCTCACAACCGCCCCTGAACCTCTTGTCCCTCACCTTGAATTTGTGGCCTCTTATGTCTGAACCTTCAACCAAGGGGGAACAGCTGCTCCCTTTCCACCTGTCCATATCCCTCATAATCTTGCATACTTCAATCTGGTCTCCTTTCAGTCTTCTCTGTTTCAACGAAAACAACCCAAGTCTATCAAACCTCTCTTCATAAATATTCCATCCCAAGCAACATCCTGGTGAATCTCCTCTGCACCCCTTCAATGCAATTACATCCTTCCTACAAAGTGGCGACCAGAACTGCACACACTATTCCAGCTGTGGCCTCAAAGTTCTATATAACTCCAACATGACTCCCCTGCTTTTGTAATCTATGCCTCGATTGATAAAGGCAAGTGTCCCATATGCCTTTTGCACCACCCTACAAACATGTCCTTCTGCTTTCAGAGATCTATGCACTAACACGCCAAGGTCCATTTGTCCCTCACAACTTCCTAGTGTCATGCCGTCCACTGAATATTTCCTTGTCAAATTACTCCATCCAAAGTGTATTACCTCATACATTTCAGGGTTAAATTTCAGCTGCCACTGATCTGCCCATTTTACCATCCCATCCATATCTTCCTATAGGCCAAGACACTCAACCTCAATGTTAACCACCTGGCCAATCTTTGTGTCATCCGCAAATTTGCTAACCCTACCGTCCACAGTCCTCTATGTCGTTTACATAAGTAGGGAACCCAGCACAGATCTCTGTGGTATGCCACTGGGCATTGCCTTCCAGTCACTAAAGCAGCCTTCTGTCATAACCCTCTGTCTCCTACAACTAAACCAATTTTGAACCCACCTTATCAAATTGCTCTGTATCCATGTGCATTTGCCTTCTTTATATGTCTCCCAAGTGGGACCTCGTCAAAGACTTTGCTGAAATCCATACAAGCTACACACCTGGTCACCTCAAAAAATTCAATCAAATTTGTTAGGCATGAACTCCCTCTGACGAAACCATGCTGACTATTCCTGATTAAGTCTTGCCTTTCCAAGTGGAGATAAATTCTCTCCTTCAGAAGTTTCTCCAATAGTTTCCCTACCAATGATGTGAGACTCTCTGATCTGTAGTTACCTGGCTTATTTCCATTGCCCTTCTTGAATAGTGGAACCATATTCTCTGGCACCTCCCCCATGGCCAGAGGGGAATTAAAAGTTTGGGTCAGAGCCCCTACAATCTCCTCCCTTTCCTCCCACAGCAGCCTGGGACACAGTTAATCTGGACCTGGAGATTTGTTCACTTTTAAGCCTGCCAACACCTCCAATACCTTGTCACTCCCTATGTCAATTTGCTCAAGAACCTTGCAGTCTCTCTCAGAGTTCCATACCATCCTCATTCTCTTGGGTGAAGACAAATGTGAAGTATTAGTTCAACATTCTTCCGATGTCCTCTGGCTCCACCCATAGATCGTCCCCTTGGTCTCTAAAGGGCCCTAGTCTATCCCTAGTTATCTTCTTCCCATTTATATACTTAGAATATCTTGGGATTTTCCTTGCTTTTACAAGGCAGAGCTTTCTCATATCCCCTCTTTGCTCTCCTAATTGCTGTCTTATGCTTCACCCTGCGTTTTCTGTACTTCACTAATGCATCTGCTGATTTGCTCCCCTCTCTTTTCCTTCTCATTGTATCCTGAATAAAAGAACGCGGAGAGAGAGACTTCAGCAAAGAGTGTGGAGAGAGGGTGACACCTCAGTAAAGAGCATGGAGAAAGAGGCGAAGGCTGAATTACAATGCATGTATATGAACAAATGTGGTGAGTAAGGTTGGTCGGCTACAAGCACAAATAACAGTGGCTATACCACTGCTATAGCCAAGTAGTGGCAATAAAGGAAACATGGCTTAATATACAAGGAGAAAACAGCTCAGAAAAGATGGAAAGGTGAAATAAAAAGGGAGGTGGAGTGGTAATGATGATTAGGAAGACATTGCAATGTTGGAAAGAGGAGAAGTCCTTGAGGAGGCAAGGACAGAGTTCTTTTGCTTAGAGCTGAGATGCAAAAATTGTAAGATCATATTGCTTGGGTTACTCTTTAGGCCTCCGAATAGAGAGAGAAGTAGATGAAAACATCTGTAGGGAAATCACAGAAAAGTTCAAGAACTAGAGAATAGAGATAGTGGAGGACTTGAACTACCCAAATATCACCTGGGATAATGTTAAAGGGTTGAGAGGGGGAGGAAATTCTGAAATATGTTCAGGAAACTTCCTTGATTAGTATGCTCTTAGCCCAACTAGAAAGGAGGTATTGCTGTATCTGCTGCTGGGAAATAAGGTGGGCCAAGTGGAACAAGTGCCAGTGAAGGGTCACTGAGGTAAAGGTGATCTCTACATTACAAGGTTTAGATTAGTAATAGCGATGAGTAAGGAACATAATACAGAACTTTGAAATTTCAAGAAGGCTAATTTCAATGTGACGAGAATGGACCTAACTAAGGTACAAACGGAACAGGAGACTAACAGGGAAAAATGTAATGGAGCAATGGGTGATTTTTAAGGAACAATGTTTCATGTACAGGCTGGGCACATTTCAACAAGGGCAAAAAGGAATCAAAATAGCACTCTTCAGATAATGAGGGAGATAGAGATAATGAAACAAAAAAAAAGAGGGTGCATGACACATGTATGGTGAATTCTTCATGCGAAAACCAAGTCAAATAGAATAGATCGAAGAGAATGAAAACGAAGAGGAAAATAAGACTGGCAGAGACCATGAGAATAGAATGGCAGTCAACATAAAAAGGAAACAAAATCTTCCACTAACATGTAAACATGTGGGTAGTAAAAGATGGAGTGGATCTTACTGGGGACAAAAAAGAATGATTATAATGCTCAGAAACTTATGAACATACAAAATAGGAGCAGAGGTATGCCATTCAGCCCCTCAAGCTTGTTCCACCATTTGATAACAGCATGGCTGATGTGTGTGTTTTGAATTGCACATTCCCAACTACCCCTGATAACCTTTGAATCCTTTGCCTAACAATGATCTCATCTACCTCTACCTTAAAAATATTCAATGACCCCGGCTCTATCCCCGTCTGAGGCAGCGAGTTCCAAAGTCGCATAATCTTCTGAGAGAAAAAAATCTCTTCTCTGTCCTATAAAGATGCCCCCTAGTTCTGGACTCATCCACAAGAGGAAACATCCTCTCAATGTCCACCTTGTCTAGACCATTCAGGGTCTTATATACTTCAATTTAGTCACCCCTCACTCTTATAAGCTCATGTGGAAACAAGCCCAGTCAATCTAACCTTTGTTCATAAGCTCACTCCAAGTGTCAATCCAGAAAACCTCCTCTGAACCACCTTCAACACTTTTACATCCTTCCTTAAATCAGCAGACCAAAATTGCACGCAATATTTGAGATGAGGTCTCGCCAATGCCCTGTATAACTGAAGCATAACATCCATTTCTCTATGTTTGATTTCACTTGTAATAAGGAATAGCACAAAGTCCACTTATGTGGATGGTAATAGCACATTATTGCAGATGAATAGTTTGGGGCTAATTTACTGGAAGGTTTTACCATTTTGAAACTTGGAAGTGAAACCAGGAGTCATGCGCCAATTGAATATGTTACTGTCAGTTGAAGATATATCTCACCTGTACATGGGATCATTGTTTGCGGTGCTTGTGAGATTCAAGTCTTTTTGGTGCTGATGTCTAGATACTACAAAGGGTCAGGTTCATAGAAGTGGAGCTGGTTGCATAATATGAATGGCCCAGCTGTGTTGTAATTGTTTGACAAAGCCATGGTTGTAAAGTGCGCCTTACTTAAATCTGAGCTTTCAATAGACTTTATAAATAGTGGAATCAAGTATGAAACCAAAGAAGTTTTGTTAAGCCTATATGAAATAATTTGACCCCATCATGACTCTGATTCCCAATTCTGCGTGGTCGAAGGATGTGAATGGGAGGGTGGGGCGATTTGATGCCCAGGTGCAGGAGAAGTACCAAGGCGCCATGATTCCTCTCCCTGGACTAGCTGGTTTTATTCTTTCCTTTGGATAACACTAGCAATGCCGAGAGGAATTTCCACAGTATTTGCCCAAGCCTGTGGCTTGGACAGCCTACAGCTTTGTGGTTTAGCACTAGTAAAAACAGGAAGCAGCAAATATCGGTTATAAGCTCTCACCTAACTGGCGTAGATTATGACTGTCAGGGCTACTTCCAACAGTTACTTGATGTCTCACTGGATTGTTCCTGCCCAGCCCAAGTTGGGCAGTCCCCAGTCAGTTAGGTGCTGACCGACCACAATTTGTTTGCTTCAATTATCTCCTGGAGCTTAGAAAGTCATCTCTCCAGGTATGAGTCAGTATTCTATCTGTCAGGCAAGACAATTTCAAAGAGAAACACTAGTTTTTCACATCGCAAGTTGAAACACAAGGGCCATGCGTCCTGGCTTTACCAGCGACCTTCTGTAGATTGATGATGCATTCAAGGTAGTGGTGATTGACAAAGAACTTATCAGACTCATTATGCACTTTGCTGCACTGAAAGGAACAAGGCTCAAAGTGGATCCCTTAAAGAGAAGCATTACACATTCTGGTAGGGGAAAACCAAAGAGGCGACATGTAAGCATGGAGTGGGTTTTGCAGTGAAAGAAAATCATGCTATTTGTGATGACTGAACCCCCATCCCTCTACTCCTCATGCCCAACAGAAAGCTCAAAAAGACTACTTACTCATTGTTTGTCAACAAGTGTGGGCCCAATTAATCTCATGTGCACCTGTGCCCAAACACTCGCCTCCATCCCCAGATGTCGAGGATCAATTTTATGAGACTTGCCTTGCCTGCAGAATTCCCAGGACTGAAAGGACTGTACTTTCTCAGGGACTTGAATGAAAGCGTAGGCACTGACTACACGGTTTGACTTCAGGAGGACTAAAAGAAGACATGAGGTTGCTTTGGCAGACAGAGTGAAGGAAAATCCAAAGAGCTTCTATAGGTATGTTAGGAGCAAAAGGATGGTGAGGGATAAAATTGGTCCTCTTGAAGACCAGAGTGGTAGACTGTGTATGGAACCAAAAGAGATGGGGGAGATACTAAATGGTTTTTTTGCATCCGTATTTACTGAGGAAACGGGCATGGAGTCTACGGAAATAGGGCAAACTGGTAGGGAGGCCATGGAACCGTTACAGATTAAAGGGGAGGAGGTGCTCGCTGTCTTGAGGCAAATCAGAGTGGATAAATCCCCAGGACCGGACAGGACAGGGTATTCCCACGGATCTTGAGGGAAGCTAGTGTTGAACTTGCAGGGGCCCTGGCAGACATATTTAAAATGTCAGTATTCATGGGGGAGGTGCCGGATGATCGGAGGGTGGCTCATGTTGTTCCGTTGTTTAAAAAAGGTTCCAAAAGAAATCCGGGAAATTATCGGCCAGTAAGTTTGACGTCGGTGGTGGGCAAGTTATTGGAAGGTGTGATAAGGGATAGGATCTACAAATATTTGGATAGACAGGGACTTATTAGGGAGAGTCAACATGGCTTTGTGCGTGGTAGGTCATGTTTGACCAATCTATTAGAGTTTTTCGAGGAGGTTACCAGGAAAGTGGATGAAGGGAAGGCGGTGGATGTTGTCTACCTGGATTTCAGCAAGGCCTTTGACAAGGTCCCTCATGGGAGGTTAGTTAGGAAGGTTCAGTCGCTAGGTATACATGGGGAGGTAGTAAATTGGATAAGACACTGGCTCAATGGAAGGACAGTAAGAAGTTTAACAACACCAGGTTAAAGTCCAACAGGTTTATTTGGTCCTTTTTGGTTTTGGTTATTTGGTTTTTTTGCATCCGTATTTACTGAGGAAACGGGCATGGAGTCTACGGAAATAGGGCAAACTGGTAGGGAGGCCATGGAACCTTTACAGATTAAAGGGGAGGAGGTGCTCGCTGTCTTGAGGCAAATCAGAGTGGATAAATCCCCAGGACCGGACAGGGTATTCCCACGGACCTTGAGGGAAGCTAGTGTTGAACTTGCAGGGGCCCTGGCAGACATATTTAAAATGTCAGTATTCACGGGGGAGGTGCCGGATGATTGGAGGGTGGCTCATGTTGTTCCGTTGTTTAAAAAAGGTTCCAAAAGAAATCCGGGAAATTATCGGCCATCTCTCTCTACCCATCTCTTTTGGTTCCATACACAGTCTACCACTCTGGTCTTCAAGAGGACCAAATATATTTAAACTTCTTACTGTGTTTACCCCAGTCCAACGCCGGCATCTCCACATCAATGGAAGGAGCCAGAGAGTGGTTGTGGAGGATTGCTTTTCTGAGTGGAGGCCTGTGACTAGTGGTTCAGTAAGTTTGCGGACGACACAAAACTGGCAGGACTTGCAGATAGTGAGGAACATTGTCAGAGGCTACAGAAGGATATAGATAGGCTGGAAATTTGGGCAAGGAAATGGCAGATGGAGTTCAATCCTGATAAATGCGAAGTGATGCATTTTGGTGGGAATAATGTAGGGAGGAGCTACACGATAAATGGAAGAACCATAAAGGGTGTAGAGACGCAGAGGGACCTGGGTGTGCAAGTCCACAGATCTTTGAAGGTGACGTCACAGGTGGAGAAGGTGGTGAAGAAGGCATATGGCATGCTTGCCTTTATAGGACGGGGCATAGAGTATAAAAGTTGGGGTGTGATGTTGCAGATGTATAGAACGTTGGTTCGGCCGCATTTGGAATACTGCGTCCAGTTCTGGTCGCCACACTACCAGAAGGACGTGGAGGCTTTGGAGAGAGTACAGAGGAGGTTTACCAGGATGTTGCCTGGTATGGAGGGGCTTGGTTATGAGGAGAGATTGGGGAAACTGGGGTTGTTCTCCTTGGAAAGACGGAGGATGAGGGGAGACTTAATAGAGGTGTATAAAATTATGAAAGGCATAGATAGGGTGAACGGTGGGAAGCTTTTCCCCGGGTCGGTGGTGACGTTCACGAGGGGTCATAGGTTCAAGGTGAAGGGGGGGAGGTTTAACACAGATATCAGAAGGACATATTTCACACAGAGGGTCGTGGGGGCCTGGAATGTGTTGCCGGGCAAGGTGGTGGAGGCGGACACACTGGGAACGTTTAAGACTTATCTAGACAGCTATATGAACGGAGTGGGAATGGAGGGATACAAAAGAGTGGTCTAGTTTGGACCAGGGAGCGGCGCGGGCTAATTGTTCCTGGTTTCTCGTTTCAAGGCTTCATTCTACGATCATCTTGCTGGTGCCAGTACAGAGTGAGACTGCGGATAGTTGGGAACCTGTCTCGGGGGCAGGGAATTCATATGGTGTTCGTGGAAGTGGAAATGACTAGGGTTGGGAAGCATTTTCCGATCGGGGCCATTGTGATCTCCTGGACTCGTTTCGATCGCCTCAGGGGGTCGGAGAGGAATTTCCCAGATTTTTTTTTTTTCCCCATATTGGCCCTGGGGTTTTTCACTCTGGGTTTTCGCCTCTCCCTGGAGATCACATGGTCTGGAATGGGGGGGGTGGGGGTAAGTTAATAGGTGTAATGAACAAAGCATCATAGCTGTGAGGGACAGCTCGGTGGATAGGATATTGGTATGTAGATAGGCTGGAAAATTGGGCGGGGATCCTGGATTCAGGATTCAATCCTGGACCGGGGAGCGGCGCGGGCTTGGAGGGCCGAAGGGCCTGTTCCTGTGCTGTATTGTTCTTTGTTCTTTGTTCTTTGTTTGTGTGCCGCAGGGATCGGTGTTGGGTCCATTGTTGTTTGTCATCTATAGCAATGATCTGGATGATAATGTGGTCAATTGGATCAGCAAATTTGCTGATGATACAAAGATTGGAGGTGTAGTGGACAGTGAGGAAGGTTTTCAAAGCTTGCAGAGGGATTTGGACCAACTAGAAAAATGGGCTGAAAAATGGCAAATGGAATTTAACGCAGACAAGTGTGAGATATTGCACTTTGGAAGGACAAACCAAAGTAGAACGTACAGGGTAAATGGTAGGACTCTGAAGAGTGCAGTTGAACAGAGGGATCTGGGAATACAGGTACAGAATTCCCTAAAAGTGACGTCACAGGTGGATAGGGTCGTAAAGAGTGCCTTTGGTACATTGGCCTTTATAAATCGGAGTATCGAGTATAAAAGTTGGAGTGTTATGGTAAGGTTATATAGGGCATTGGTGAGGCCGAATTTAGAGTATCGTGTACAGTTTTGGTCACCTAGTTACAGGAAGGATGTAAATAAGGTTGAAAGAGTGCAGAGAAGGTTCACAAGGATGTTGCCGGGACTTGAGAAGCTGAGTGACAGAGATTGAATAGGTTGGGACTTTATTTATAAACTTTATTAAAAAAGTTTAAAGGGAATATTAGGGGGGGCTTCTTCACGCAGAGAGTGGTGGGAGTGTGGAATGAGCTGCCGGATAAAGTGGTAAATGCAGGGTCACTTTTAACATTTAAGAAAAACTTGGACGGGTTCATGGATGAGAGGGGTGTGGAGGGATATGGTCCAAGTGCAGGTCAGTGGGACTAGGCATAAAATGGTTCGGCACAGACAAGAAGGGCCAAAAGGCCTGTTTCTGAGCTGTAATTTTCTATGGTTCTATGGTTCCAATATGCATAGGACAGCAAGAAATGGGCAAGATGAATGAAAATGGACAGAGGTTGTGGGAGCTATGCTGCTACCATACATAGGCTCTTGTGTGATGAACAGCTGCTTTCAAAGCAAGCCATGGCACAAGACAACCTGCAGACATCCAGGAACATGCCACTGACAAAAGTTAGGCATTATCATCACCAGATCTACCATCCTCAACGATGATTTCATCACTTGCAGCTATCATAGTGCTGCCTGTGTGTGTAGCAAGGTCGGGTTCAGCCAAGGCCACTTTACCAATCCAAGGAGGTCATCCTTGCCATATCACTGACCCAGAAAGGATCCAGGAGTTTCTCAACATGGTTAATCAGGCTCTTTTGGACAACAATGTCCAAGGCTCGTGTGCGGTGTCAAAATGAGATCATCTGCAATTCACCATCTATAGTTCTACACTCAGTATATATGAAAGAAAAACGATCAGTGGAATGTGGTTGAGACTTGTTGAACTAAAATAGAGCCAGTTACTATAACCAAGAGGAGAGCCCACATAAATCATAATCAAGTCATCAGCAAATAAAACCCAGATGCTTTCAGAGCTACCAGCGACATCTCAGCAGACTCCTTGCCACTGCACCAATCAATATTGGTTGAAATTCTACAACAACATACAATTTGCTGCTGAATTCTGGATGCTGGAGGGCTGTATGAAGGAATTATGAAAACAAGAGTAATGAAACCAACAGTAACCAAATCAGTTCCCTTGAAGACAGAATAGAGATGATTATCACTGAACCTAGCCATCAGATGGAAACGTGGCTGGAGCATTACCTCAAACTCAATGCAACAGAGAACACTGTCAGTGAAGAAGCCCTCAGTGCCATTTTAAATGTTTTGTTCTGAGAGGAGCTAAACAGCAAGCCCACCCATAGTCGAACTCAACAAGGCCATCGATAATCTGGCCAGTAGCAAAGCCCTGGGATATGATGGCATCCCAACTAAAATCAGAGTGGAAAGTCAGCACTGCTGCAACTTCTCCATGAACTTCTGTGACACTGTTGGAAAGAAAAGTCTGTACCACAAGACATGCATGATTCCTCATCACCTTGCACAAAAACAATAGGATCACAGTGACTGCAACAATTACCGAGGTATCTCCTTGCTAAGTATTATGGGGAAGGTCTTTGCTTGCCTTGCTCTGACCAGATTTCAATTCCTGCTATCACACATCTATCCTAAGTCTCATTGCAGTTTCAGAGCTGGCAGATTGACAGTCAACAAGATTTTCTCACTTTAGCAGTTACAGCAGAGTCTCGCAACAGCAGACTGTTGGACATTGCCTTCATAGACAGCGTCAGGGCCTTTGCTCTTGGGATTTCTAGGCATAATTTTTTCTTTCTATTAGAACATGTAGAATTCCATCAGTCATAATAGAGCAACATCAGATGCTATCCAGATCAGTAGCTGGGTAAAGGAGGGCTGTGTCCTGCCACCAATTCCCTTTGGTGAATCCTTCTCCATGTTGTTACAGTACACATGGGGCAACTCAAATGAGGGTATCCACCTGCATGTCAGAGCTGATGGCAGCTTAGCAAGACTGAGAGGCAAGATCAAAATGCGTAAAGTCCAAGCCCAGGAGGTATTGTTTGCTGTTGATGCTGCACTGACATCCCATTCTGAAAATCTCTTGCAGCAGTTTGTAAATCAGTTCTCCTGGCCCTGCAAGGATTCTGGACTGAAAATCAGCATTAGAAAGGCCAAGGTTATGTTTAGAATATAGACTTAACTTTCCATCGACATCGACAACCTCACTCTGGAGGTTGTTTGCAGCTTCACAAACTTTGGATCAACAATCACCAGCAACCTGTCTCTTGAAACAGAAATCAGCACCAGGACTGTCAAAGTCACAGCTGTCATGATAAAGTTTCGGTAAGAGTAAACCAAAAGCAAACTAATCAACAATACAAAGCTCCATGTGTACCAGACTTGTGTTCTCAACATCCTCATTTACAGTAGCAAAGAAAGGACAACTTCTGCAAACCAAAAAAATTCCACCTTCATTGCCTCAGATGAAGGTCAGGCATCCCCTGGCAGGACAGTGTTGAATATGAAAGTACACCAGTGTGCAAGAGTCCTCAACATGTTTGCTGTCAAGTCAGCAATGACTCTGTTGGCTGGACCATGTGCACAAACGGGTGACGGCCATGGGCTCTATGGTGAGTTTGCTAGCCACACGAGACCAACAGGTCATCCATGTCTGCAATACAAGGATATGGCTGGCAAGATCTCAAGTTGACCAAGATGGGACTCGATGTACAGGAAGTCCTTGCTGCTGACCCGAGTGCCTGAAGACAAGCAGTCAGGAAAGGCACGGAAAAATCAAGAGGACAAAAGAAACGAGCAAATGGTGAAAGAGAGAGCCTGGCGAAAGGGGGAAAAAAAAATCAATGGACCTTGAGCCAACACTATTCATCTGTGCCAGCTGTAGAAAGGATTGCTACTCACGAGTTGGCCTCTATAGTTATAAAAGAGAATGTTCAATCCAAAAATCCCATACACCTCAGGCTCAGTCCATTGAATTCTGGGACAGACAGATCTCTACTACTACATAGGACTTGTGATGCGGGAGGCGGGGGGGGGGGGGGGGGGAATCTTTTGGGCTTGTCATTAATGCTACCCGAGTCAAATTGTCATCTTTTCTTGCTCTTCTCTTTCCTACTCCTTCATAAGAACAGTTCTGAGAAGTTCTTGTTCACTGTGCATTGAGGGAGAGATCAAAATGTCTGTGGTAGTCAGAAGCAGGTCTGAGGCAGTCTAACCAGATGCCAAAAGAAACACAGCTGCCGTTATGAATACACAAATTTTCCAAATTCCTCCAGCTAAGCAACTCATCATTTCCATTTGTCTTAGCTGATTCTGGCAATAGCTGCACCTTTTCAAAAAAATTCTAGCTTACTTCAATGTAGTCACTAAAGTTAACGCAAACAAGAAAAAATAATCTTACCACAGACTGACTAATCCTTGGGATCTGATGGTATTTACACCAGCGTTTTAAAGCAAGTGAGTGAGAAAGTGCAGATGTTTTAGCCATGATCTTACAAATCTCTTGATTCAGCAATGCTCCTTAAACTGGAAACCTGCAAATATAGCTCCATTATTTAAGAAATGAGGGGGAAAAGAAACAGGAAATGATAGACCTGTCAGTCTAACATCTGTTGTGGGTAAGTTATTGGAAGCTATAATTAAGAACAAAGTGACTGACCGAGAAATTTGAGCTGATTAGAGAGAACCAATATGAAGTTGTAAAGGGTAGGCCAATTCTATCAAAAAATTCAATTAAATTTGGTAAAGTACCTAAAATCGTAGACAAGAGAATGGCACTTACAATGTCTACAAAAAGGCACTTGATAAGATTCCACATAAGAAAGGGAATGTTACTTAAAATTAAAGCTCATCAGGCCTGTGCTTGTTGACCTACACTGGTTCTAAGCTCAACAATCCCTACATTTTAAAATTCTCAACCTTCTTTTAAATTCCCCATAGCCTTGCCCTCTCTATCTCAAACTTCCTCTAGCTCTACAGGCCTTCAAAATCTCTCTGCACATTCAATTCTGCAACCTTGCGCAACCCGATTTTATCGTTCCAATACTGGCAGTTGCACTTTTAACTACCTTGGATATAAGCTCTAGAATTTTCTCTCTAAACCTCTTCACCTTGTTCTCTTTAAAACTTAGCTCTCTGACCTAGTTTTTAGTCATCTGTTCTGATATTTCATTTTGTGGCTTGGTGATAATTCATATTGATAATGTTCGTGTTAAGTGCCTTGGGATGCTTTGCTACATTATAAGTACTATATAAATGGGCGTTGGCATTGGGATTGAATGAAATTATTGACCTCATTGAGCAATGTCAGTAGAGTCGGGATAATGGCCTGAAATTAGAAAGAATTAACAAGGATTTTTGCTGGGGCCTCAATTATTCATTAAATTTATTAATGGTGTGGATAAAACAACAGAGTTGTATTTCCAATTGCGAATCACACAGATTAATAACATAGCAAGAAGTCTAGACAGGAACACAGAATTACAAAGAGGCATTAATAGACCGAGTGTGGGAAAAACTGACGATAGATAGATTTCATGCAGTTAAATGTGAGATACTTGATTGTGGAGCAAAGAAGGACATATCTGTATATTATTTAAATGGAGAAAAGCTAGAAACAGTGAAGATTCAGAGAGATATATATACATTTACAGTCATTAAAATGTAGGAGTCTGGTACAAAAAAATGGGAGTATCAGCTTTTACAAATGGATGGCTAGAATGTAAAAGGAAAGAAAAAGGACAATATGAAAGAAATTCTCTGGAAAACCATCTCCAACCTCTCTCAGCCCAAGAGATCACAGACGGAGTATGATCCATAAAGACACTTTCCTTTGATATAATGATTTCCTCGTCCCATATCTTGTTCACTCATACTAGCAATGTATTCCAGAGACCCATCACTGGAAAAATCTGAACTGCCCAACATTCAGCCCATTTTCACAGTTGCAGTATAACGTAATGGCCCCTGGACCTCCCCAATCTGTTAATCTGGAAATATTCTCCACTACTTTATTTTATAGAATTCGGTAATCAAAAAGGCGAATGAAACGTTAGCCTTCATAATTACAAGGAGTTCTTACTTAAAAGTTATGGTTGCATTCCTGAAGGAATTGTGACTTTTAAATTTTTTTATTCATTCACAGGATTTATAGGGGTGGCACAGTGGTTAGCACTGCTGCCTCACAGTGCCAGGGACCCGGGTTCAATTCCAGCCTCGGGTCACTGTGTGTGGAGTTTGCACATTCTCTCCGTGGGTTTCCTCCGGGTGCTCCGGTTTCCTCCCACAGTCCAAAGATGTGTGGGTTAGGTGGATTGGCCATGCTAAATTGTCTCTTAGTGTCAGGGGTACTAGCTAGGGTAAACGCATGGGGTTAGGGGCAGGGCCGGGGTGGGATTGTGGTCGGTGCAGACTCGATGGGCTGAATGGCCTCCTTCTGCACTGTAGGAATTCTATGATTCTATGATGTAGGCGACCTGGCCTAGACCAGCATTTTTGCCTGTTCCCAATTGCCCTTGGGAAGATGGTGGTGAACCACCATTTAAGTGAAATGACGACGTGAATCATAGGTTACCACAGGAGTCAACATTAAAGCCAGAGTTGGATTCCTTTGGACATGCCTTGCTTGTTAAAAACAATGTACAAATTTGAAGTACTATACCATACAGGTGCAGAACTCTGCATTCTTAGCTGAAATAGCTAGAAAAATAAAATACATATCCAAATATAAAATAAATCTGATATACAATACGTACTATGTAAAATGTTTTTTAAAATTACAATCCAATCACCTACACAACAAACTTTCAAGACTGACTAGGCTCCATCTAGTGTCTGAGGTTGGTCAGTGCAAGTAGCTGCTCAAGTCTTGACTCAAGCATTGATCAATGTCTGCCACTAGATGGAACACAGGACTTGAGTGCAAATTCAGCAGTGGCGCCAGTAGCAAGACCCAGCAAACTGGTATGGTTTTCCCAATGGAAAGGACTTCTAATAGCAAGTTGGAATTTTGGTATAGCCAAGCTGTCAGAGTGAGTGTATACAAATATATAGTTTGGGGGGGGGGGGGGGGGGGGGTTGGAGACAGAGGCTGAGAGAGTGTTTTAGATGCAAAACTCTAGAATAGCTGAGGGTTACTAATTTGGTATCCAGATGTGGCTAACTGTATTTTTAATTGGACATTTAAAAGAGAATAGACACTCGTCAGACACATGACTCTCACCAACTTTTACAGATGCATCATAGAAAGCATTCTTTCTGGTTGTATCACAGCTTGGTACGGCTTCTGCTCTGTCCAAGACCGCAAGAAACTACAAAAGGTCGTGAATGTAGCCCAATCCATCACGCAAACCAGCCTCCCATCCACTGACTCTGTCTACACTTCCCGCTGCCTTGGCAAAGCAGCAAGCATACTTAAGGACCCCGCGCACCCCGGACATTCTCTCTTCCACCTTCTTCCATCGGGAAAAAGATACAAAAGTCTGAGATCACGTACCAAACGACTCAAGAACAGCTTCTTCCCTGCTTTTAATGGACTTACCTTGCATTAAGTTGATCTTTCTCTACACCCTAGCTATGATTGAAACACTACATTCTGCACTCTCTCTTTCCTTCTCTATGAACGGTATGCTTTGTCTATATAGCGTGCAAGAAACAATACTTTTCACTGTATGTTAATGCATGTGACAATAATAAATCAAACCAAAAAATGTATTTATGCTTTAACTTCTGTACACTTGATAAAATCAGGCTGCACAAGTGCTTTCAGATGGTTGCTTTTGTTTGCTTAAATTGTGTGGAATAAAAGGTAAAAATATTGAACTTCAGCAGCATGGAACATCAATAACTTAGAGATAGGGGAACTGTTCGTACGGACAGTGTATGGACATGAACAACTCAGTAATGGCCACTATGTTTTTGAGGGGGAAAAAGTTATATTTTACCTTGGCATGATGGTCCCATTAAAAACTAGGTTTGTCTGGGATCTGATTTATGGTGAAACCGCCTTACTTCCAGTAAATGATTATGTGACCAAACTGCCTGGGAGATGAGCAATAGAGATAAAAAGATTTTTTGAATTGCCCAGAGATAACAAATTGTAATATTGACATCAGGTGACAACACACCTGAGGAGACAAGCAGCCAAGAGAACATTTAAACAGGTGAATTAATCTGCAGTTTACCATGGATCAGGGTAGCTAGACTTGCATGTATATAGTGCTTTTCAGGACCACTGGATGTCCTTGAAGGGTGTCACTGCTGTATGTGCTGCAACTCAAATTTTTATTTATTCTGGTCACCAAAAAGGTGTGGTAATTTGAATACAAAAAGGTAGTTGAAGTGCATTGTGAAAGTTAATCTTTAATATACAAACATGATGACATTTAAAGTATAGACTCACAATTGGGAGCAGCTGCTTAAACATTGAAATAACATTAACAGGAAAGAACCAGAACTAATGGCAGTTAATATATGAATATACACAGGTGACGATGGCAACAACTGATGTTTTCACAGCACTTACTGATGACATTAGGATTTAAATAATAATAACACTAACAATAAATAAAAGCAGAAAGTGCTGGAAAAACTCAGTCTGGGAGCATCTGTGGAAAGAGAAACAGAGTTAAGGTTTTGAACCCAATATGATTCTTCTTCAGAACTGGGGAATTAGATACCCATCACATGGACACCATTATTTATCAAGGAGTCCAGCAGGAATAGATGGAAAATTGATGGATTAGTAACAAATGTACACAGGTATGTGGCTTATATCATCACTCCCATTAGTTGTGCAACCTTGATCTCTAATCAACATGCAAGCTGGTATTTAAAATATGCTAAAACAGTACTGAACACAGACTACTAAATAATGGAGTTTTGCAACTTACATTTTGGAAATAGATGTTTCACTTGAAAAAAAATATGAAATTTTTGAAACAGCTTCTTTAAAATCAAGACTGCTACAAAGCACTTTATCATTTTTCACAGATACTGTAAAAATAAGTAATACATGTGACCGAAACAAAGATTCAAAATTCAGCAGGGCTTTGAGTGTGGAAAATCATGTCTCACAAATTTGATTGAGTTTTTTAAAGGAGTAACCAAGAAGGTAAATGAGGGCCGTGCAGTTGATGTTGGCTACATGGACTTTAGCAAGGCCTTTGACAAGGTACCGTATGGTAGGTTGTTGCATAAGATTAAATCTCACAGGATCCAAGGTGAGGTAGCCAAATGGATACAAAATTGGCTTGGTGATAGAAGACAGAGTGGTTGTAGAGGGTTGTTTTTCAAGCTGGAGGCCAGTGGTGTACCTCAGGGATCAGTGCTGGGTCCACTGGGTCATTTATATTAATGATTTAGATGAGAATATAGGAGGTATGGGTAATAAGTTTGCAGATGACACCAAAGTTGGTGGCATAGTGGACAGTGAAGAAGGTTATCTCAGATTGCAACTGGATCTTGATCAATTGGGCCAGTTGGCTGATAAATGGCAGATGGAGTTTAATTTAGATAAATGCGAGGTGATGCATTTTGGTAGATCGAACCAGGGCAGGACTTACTCAGTTAATGGTAGGGCATTGGGGAGAGTTACAGAACAAAGAGATCTAGGGGTACAGGTTCATAGGTCCTTGAAAGTGGAGTCACAGGTGGACAGAGTGGTGAAGAAGGCATTCGGCATGCTTGGTTTCATCGGTCAGAACATTGAATATAGGAGTTGGGACGTCTTGTTGAAGTTGTACAAGACATTGGTAAGGCCACACTTAGAATACTGTGTACAGTTCTGGTCACCCTATTTTGGAAAGGATATTATTAAACTAGAAAGAGTGCAGAAAAGATTTACTAGGATGCTACCGGGACTTATGGTTTGAGTTATGAGAGGCTGAATAGACTGGGACTTTTTTCTCTGGAGCGTAGAAGGCTGAGGGGTGATCTTATAGATGTCTATAAAATAATGAAGGGCATAGATCAGCTAGATAGTCAATATCTTTTCCCAAAGGTAGGGGAGTCTAAAACCAGAGGGCATAGGTTTAAGGTGAGGGGGGAGAAATACAAAAGGGTTCAGAGGGGCAATTTTTTCACAGAGGGTGGTGAGTGTCTGGAACAAGCTGCCAGAGGTAGTAGTAGAGGCAGGTACAATTTTGTCTTTTAAAAAGCATTTAGACAGTTACATGGTAAGATGGGTATAGAGGGATATGGGTCAAATGCAGGCAATTGGGACAAGCTTAGGGGTTTAAAAAAAAGGGCGGCATGGACAAGTTGGGCCGAAGGGCCTGTTTCCATGCTGTAAACCTCTATGATTCTATGACTCTATCTAAAAAATAAGCGCAAGTCAGATTCCTAGGGGGGCAACCTTACCAAAGTAATTCGAAATGCCAAATGACCATGAAAACTGGGGAGAACCACACCAATTTTTTTGGGGGAGTTAAAAATTCAATCTTACCACAAGTAAAAAATGAAGCAAGGTCTATTTCCGCCGACAGGGAGAAGCTTGCCCGAAAGCCAGCAGCTCACAACAGAGGGTGCAATCAAGCATGCACAGATTTGAGGAGGGTCTGTAACTGCCTCCCCCATTCCCCACCTATTGTTGGGCCCTGTTTGGGCTGGCTGATTGCTGATGGGCACTGCCAGGGTGCCAGGCTGGCCAAGGGGCATACCCTGCCCTGGACCTCCCGGGGATGAAGGGGTGGTTGGGGGGTTGGCATTCAATGGCCTCCAGCCCTACCAGCAAGGCCATCATAACACGTCACTGTTGATGGGGACCATACGTGATCCTCGCCAGTGAGGACCTTCACCGGCAAGACCGCTATGGCAAGTGAGCCTGGACAATTTCGTCCCAGGCTAATTAATAATAATTAAATTCTATTTTAAATAGAATTTAAATATTGAGATCAGCCTCGCAACTGAAAAGGGCGTGAGGCTGATCTTGCTGGATGTCCAGTGCCAGTAAAAATGTGCTGAGAGAGAAATTGGCTGAACATGAATTTTCACTTATCTCGCGATCTTACTAGCTCACCCCACCCATCGACTGGTGGAACGAGAAGGTAAGATTGCCCTCTTCTCCCTCCCCCCCCCCCCCCCCCCCCCCCCCCGCCCCCCTCAGAATTTTTAATATAAACTTGTTTTAAAATGAAAGGCAAAACCATTATTTTTCCCAAACTCCTGAAATGAGAAATAAATAATAGTAGGCAAGTGTGAGGAATTACAAGGCAGTAACCCAGACTATTTCACAGCTGCTGATTGCCACACCGTCGACATTCAGGTCCATAATCTTCATAATTAAAAACATCTCTATAAGATCTACTAATCTTGAAAAGAACACCACTTTGCAGAGTCTCTCCTCTTAATAATGGCCTCTAAACTCTGTTTGTGTCTTAAAGATTTATCTTTATTCCACTAATGATAAAACCTAGTGGGCAATATGCAATTTTTAAAATATAAACAGCTTTAAAACTAGGAAGACAAATTCATAAAGATTTATACAGTGGTCTGGAGTCTCCATCATACCCACTTACCCCATTCCCCAGCTCAAGTCTCTTGCAATCTCCCATTCCCCAATATCACATTCCCCAATCGAGCTACCCTGAACCTCCTCCAAAGTTCAACAGTCAATTTGTGCATCCTTCAAAGCAAAAAGAAAGACGGGAGAACCTTGTGTCTTTGGTCTCCAAGTAACTCATTCCCGCCTCATCAGTGGTGTTAATTACTTTTGTGAATGTGCATTGCTTCCTTTATGTTTTATCTATTTGTGGCTAATAACCAAGGTGCAGTTCACATATTTGGGCCAAAAGGTTTAGGTTTGGAATGCATTGCTTGATATTGGATATATTTAAATAGGAAAAGTTGCTTCGATTTAAGTAGTTTCACTTTAAATAGTTTTTAAAAATTCATTTGTGGGACATGGGTGTCTCTGGCTGGCCAGCATTTATTTCCCATCCCTGGTTGCCCTCAAGGTGGTGGTGGTGAGCTGCCTTCTTGAAACACTGCAGTCCACGTGCTGTGGCATGACCCACAATGCCTTAGGGAGGGAATTCCAGGATTTTGACCCAGCGACTGGGGAAAAATGGTGATATATTTCCAAGTCAGAAGTGGTGAGTGGTGAAGGGGAACTTGCAGGTGGTGGTGTTTCCATGCATCTGCTGCCCTTGTCCTTCTAGATGGAAGTGGTCATGGGTTTGGAAGGATCTTTGGTGAATTTCTGCAATGCATCATGTAGATAATGCACGCTGCTGCTACTGAGTATCGGTGGTAGAGGGAATGGATGTGGTGCTTATCAAGTGGGCTGCTTTGTCCTGGACGGTGTCAAGCCTCGAGTGTTATTGGAGCTGCACCCATCCAGGCAATGCTAACACCACAGAATGTTAAGAAGTGGTGGTTAGATTGTCTCTTATTGGTGAAGGTCATTGCCTGGCATTTGTATGGCACAAATGTTGCTTGCCGCTTGTCAGCCAAAGCCTGGATATTGTCCAGATCTTCTTGCATTTAAACATGGACTGCTTCAGTATTTGAAGAGTCGTGAACAGTGCTGAACATCATTGGCGAACATCCATACTTCTGACCTTATAACGGAGGTAAGGTCAGAAGGTGATTGGGCCTAGGACACTATCCTGAGGGACTCCTGCAGAGATGTCCTGGAACTGTGATGATCTATTACTTAAAAGGTATTTCTGCAATCTGAACCATTAAGTAACTCTAGTTGACTCCTTTGAGTAAACACCCATTTTCCACCAATGGATTCCACTGATATTGATTTTTAATTACTTTGTGCAAAGTACTGCAAGCTAGATATTGCAGCTTCTCTCAGAATATTAATCAATGATGGAAGACCTTAATTGATGCAGAAGAAAGGTGAAGAGAAATCCATTCAACACTTTCCTCATTTGTACAAGCCCCTGCGCAAGTGTTAACTTTATCTCAGTGGTCATACTCTAACATTTGAGTCAGAAAATTATAGGTTTCAGGTCCACTCCAGGAATTGAGCACATAATCTAACCAGCACTCAGGGAATACTGTATTGTCCGAGGTAACATTATTCAGGTGCAACATTAAACCAAGATTTTATTTAACGAAGGATAGTAGCTCTCACAGTATTTTAGCTATTACTGCTTATTACTTTAGCAGGTTATAAGGTCTTTATTTCAGTGTTGTTTGTTGAACCTAGTTATGTACAAATGACAATGTGCTTCCCTACATCCAAACAGTGACCACACTTCAAAAACACTTCCATGGCTATTCAGATCTTTCTGACATGGCTGCAGTGCAAAATCCTAGATCATCTACACAGCCTTTGCAGCGTCAGCGAGGGAAACAGGTGGGCATTCATTGGCCTCCTCAGTCGAAGAATCTACTTGTTTCATCTGTCAGTTCTGTCTTGCAGTGTGGTGTGAACCATTGTTGGTTACCACCAGGAGTGCTGAGCCATGGTTTGGCCAGCACTATTAGTCTGTAGATATGTTACTGTTGGGGTTAGGGTTGGGTTGTTCTACCTCCTATGGTACACTCCAGTTGGCTCTGCCTGGTGACCCTTTAGTCTGGGATTGTATATTGTATATAGTAGCTCCGTTATTGTTGGTAATAAAAGCCTTTATTTCCCGGGTACATCCAGCCTCCCGTGTGATTTATCGCGCATCAATTTTATTACCAACAAAAATTGTTTTTGACAAAAACAAAAGAAAACCATGGAGCAAATGCTGAAACCCGAGCGGCTTACGTTGGATCCACGTGCGGCGGGAGCGTCGAACACTTTCGACCACTGGTTGAAGTGTTTCCAAGATTACCTCGACGCCTGCACAGCGGTCACCGACGACGCCGACAGACTCCGGGTCCTCCACGCGAGGGTAAGCGACGCTGTATACTTAGCGATCCGTGAGGCCCAAGACTACAAGGGGGCCATCGAGCTTCTCAAAAAGCGATACAACAAACCGCCGAATGAGATCCATGCTCGACACCTTCTAGCCACTCGACGGCGGCAGCCCGGCGAAACGACAGAACAGTACCTGTGTGAACTTCAGCAGCTAGCCAGAGCCTGCAACTGCAAGCCAGTGTCGGCAGCCCAGTATATGAGCGACCTAGTTCGAGATGCGTTCGTGGCGGGAATCGGCTCGTCGTACATTCGCCTTCGGCTGCTAGAGCAAGGTAACCTCGACCTCACTAAAACCGTAGAATTAGCTGACGCTCTAGAAACGGCCTCCAAAAGTCGGGAGATGTACCCCGACGACCGCGTGGGGACATTGTGGCAGGTGGAGCCGCAGACTCCACTTCATTCAGCGGTTTCGAAAAACTGCGCGATTGCGTTTCCAGCCTCGGACCTGACAACGGCAGCAGCTTCAGGAGGCCCGCGGTGTTACTTCTGTGGGGGGGTGAAACACCCTCGGCAGCGATGTCTAGCTAAAGCGGTATTGTGCTCCGCGTGTGGCAAGAAGGGGCATTATTCCAAAGTCTGCAGGACCAAACCACCCTCCAAACATAGCAGTGCGGCGTGTGATTCCCCGGAGCCGGTCTCCCTGTCTTCAGCGTCTTCGAGGTCTTCCACCACGTGCGATTCCAGAGCGTCGCCATTCCTAACGACGGAGTCGCAAGACACGTGTGACCTGCAGGGGCCGCCGTTTTTGGTGCCATCGACCACGTGCGACCTATGGGGGCAGCCATTTTGGTCGGCACCGACCGCAAATGACCAGCAGGGGCCGTCATCAACCAGCTCAGCTGCGTGCAGTTGCACCCACGATCCAACGGTGGCGTCAATCATCCTGGACCAGGCCAAGCCTCACAGACTCGACAAGTCCATGATGGACATACAGGTAAACGGACGCCAGATTTATTGTTTGTTTGACAGTGGGAGTACGGAGAGCTTCATTCACCCTGACACCGTGAAGCGGTGCGGTCTCCAGATTCGGACTGTCAAGCAGACAATTTCGATGGCGTCAAGGTCCCGGTCTGTCACCGTGCTAGGGAGCTGCGTGGTCAACCTGACGGTGCAGGGCACGGTTTACGAGAGCTTCAGGCTCCTTGTGTTACCGCACCTTTGCGCGCCGATACTCCTAGGACTAGATTTTATAGCCCACCTGAAGAGTGTAACCCTGCAGTACGATGGGCCACTCCCTCCGCTTTCAGTGGGAGCACTGCAGCCTCTAAATTGCCCAAAGCGCTCCACATGTAGCCTCTCGACGCTCAGGATTATCCCACCCTCCCTATTCCAGAATCTCGTGCCAGGCTGCAAGCCCATCGCAACAAAGAGCAGGCGTTACAGCGCTGAGGATCGGATCTTCATTCGATCTGAAGTTCAGCGGCTCCTCAAGGAGGGGATCATCCAACCTAGCGCTAGTCCATGGAGAGCGCAAGTAGTGGTGGTTAAGAATGGGAACAAACCCCGGATGGTCATAGACTATAGTCAGACCATTAACAGATACACGCAGCTGGATGCGTATCCCCTCCCGCGCATATCTGACATGGTCAATCAGATTGCGCAGTACCGGGTGTTCTCCACCATTGACTTGAAGTCCGCTTACCACCAGCTCCCCATTCGCCCAGAGGACCGAAAATACACAGCCTTTGAGGCGGATGGTCGTTTGTACCATTTTTTAAGGGTTCCCTTTGGTGTCACGAATGGGGTCTCGGTCTTCCAGCGTGCTATGGACCGAATGGTGGACCAGAACGGGCTGCGGGCTACCTTCCCGTACCTGGATAACGTCACCATCTGCGGCCACGACCAGCAGGACCACGATGCCAACCTTCTTAGATTCTTACGCACTGCATCTCGCCTGAATCTGACCTACAACAGGGAGAAGTGTGTGTTCCGCAAGTGCCGCCTAGCTATCCTCGGATACGTGGTGGAAAACGGGGTCCTCGGCCCTGATCCAGACCGTATGCGTCCCCTCCTCGAACTTCCCCTGCCCACTAGCATCAAAGCACTGAGATGATGCTTAGGCTTCTTCTCATACTATGCACAGTGGGTTCCCAATTACGCGGACAAAGCCCGTCCGCTCATCAAGTCTACCTCCTTTCCCCTAACAACAGAGGCTCCCTTAGCCTTTGCAGGAATAAAAGCCGACATCGCGAAAGCCACGATATGCACGCTATTGATGAGTCCATCCCCTTCCAGGTGGAGAGTGATGCATCTGATTTCACCCTGGTCGCCACACTTAACCAGGCGGGCAGGCCCGTCGCCTTTTTCTCTCGCACCCTCCAAGGCCCTGAAATTCGGCATTCTGCGGTGGAAAAAGAGGCCCAGGCCATTGTGGAGGCCGTTCGGCATTGAACAAAGAACAAAGAACAATACAGCACAGGAACAGGCCCTTCGGCCCTCCAAGCCCGCGCCGCTCCCCGGTCCAGGATTGAATCCTGAATCCAGGATCCCCGCCCAATTTTCCAGCCTATCTACATACCAATATCCTATCCACCGAGCTGTCCCTCACAGCTACGATGCTTTGTTCATTACAACCTATTAACTTACCCCCACCCCCCCATTCCAGACCATGTGATCTCCAGGGAGAGGCGAAAACCCAGAGTGAAAAACCCCAGGGCCAATATGGGGAAAAAAAAATCTGGGAAATTCCTCTCCGACCCCCTGAGGCGATCGAAACGAGTCCAGGAGATCACAATGGCCCCGATCGGAAAATGCTTCCCAACCCTAGTCATTTCCACTTCCACGAACACCATATGAATTCCCTGCCCCCGAGACAGGTTCCCAACTATCCGCAGTCTCACTCTGTACTGGCACCAGCAAGATGATCGTAGAATGAAGCCTTGAAACGAGAAACCAGGAACAATTAGCCCGCGCCGCTCCCTGGTCCAAACTAGACCACTCTTTTGTATCCCTCCATTCCCACTCCGTTCATATAGCTGTCTAGATAAGTCTTAAACGTTCCCAGTGTGTCCGCCTCCACCACCTTGCCCGGCAACACATTCCAGGCCCCCACGACCCTCTGTGTGAAATATGTCCTATTGGCGCCATTACTTGGTGGGAAAACGGTTCACTCTGCTCACGGACCAGCGGTCCGTGGCATTCATGTTCAACAACACGTTACGGGGTAAGATCAAGAATGATAAAATCTTGAGGTGGAGAATCGAACTCTCCACCTACAATTATGATATCATGTACCGTCCAGGGAAGCTCAACGACCCCCCGGACGCCCTGTCGTGTGGAACATGCGCTAGTGTGCAGGAGAATCGATTACAGGCTCTCCACAATGACCTCTGCCATCCAGGGGTCACTCGGCTCTTCCATTTTATAAAGGCCCAGAATCTACCCTACTCGGTGGAGGATGTCAGGTCCATAACTCAAAGCTGCCAGGTATGTGCTGAATGCAAACCGCACTTCTACCGACCTGACAGGGCACACCTCATTAAGGCCACTCGTCCTTTCGAAAGACTGAGTGTGGACTTCAAGGGCCCCCTTCCCTCGACAGATCGGAACGTGTACTTCCTTAATGTGATTGACGAGTACTCATGATTCCCTTTTGTCATTCCCTGTTCTGATATGACCGCTGCCACGGTTATCAAAGCATTACGGGATGTTTTCACTCTGTTCGGTTACCCCTGTTATATCCACAGTGATAGGGGCTCGTCGTTCATGAGCGACGACTTGAGGCAATACTTGCTCTTAAATGGGATTGCCTCTAGAACCACGAGCTACAATCCTAGGGGTAACGGGCAGGTTGAACGAGAGAATGCTACAGTCTGGAAGGCTGTCTTACTGGCGCTGAGGTCTAAAGGTCTTCCAGTCTCCCGTTGGCAAGAGGTACTCCCTGATGCGCTCCATTTCATCCACTCACTCCTGTGTACGGCAACCAACGCTACTCCTCATGAGAGAATGTTTTCCTTCCCTAGGAAGTCTTCCTCTGGGACCTCATTACCGTCTTGGTTGACGTACTCAGGATCTGTCCTCCTGCGGCGGCATGTTAGGACCCGCAAGTCCGACCCTTTGGTTGAACAGGTCCATCTCCTCCACGCCAACCCTCAATATGCCTATGTGGCATATCCTGACGGGCGAGAGGACACGGTCTCGATTCGAGATCTGGCGCCGGCAGGGGGCTTGGAAACCCCAGTCGTTCCCACACCCCCAGTTAGGGACCCCCCGACCATTATCTCTTCTCCTGACACGGCGCGGGCAGTATCGGGACCACCACTTAACCCTCTTACTCCCGTGTACAGCTTGCCTGAGTCCTGGAGATTGTCGCCACCTCGAGGTGTGCTCGAGTCCAGCGGATTGTCACCACCTCGTGGTCTACCGGCCCGTGAGGAATTGGAGGAGCTACTGGACACCGCCTTGGAGAGAAGGTCACCGCGATTGCCTGAACCGGCGTTATCGCCAGTGTTGAGGAGGTCGCAGAGACGGTGCGGTCCCCCAAAACGATTGAACTTATAGACAGATGAACAGTTGTTCTGTTTTTGTGCCCCGCCGGCCTTTGTTTTTAATGGAGAGGTGAATGTGGTGAACCATTGTTGGTTACCACCAGGAGTGCTGAGCCATGGTTTGGCCAGCACTATTAGTCTGTAGATATGTTACTGTTGGGGTTAGGGTTGGGCTGTTCTACCTGGTAATATAGTCCTATGGTACACTCCAGTTGTCTCCGCCTTCCGGGAGAGGCATAAAGGTCACTGCTCTGCCTGGTGACCCTTTAGTCTGGGATTGTATATTGTATATAGTAGCTCCGTTATTGTTGGTAATAAAAGCCTTTATTTCCCGGGTACATCCAGCCTCCCGTGTGATTTATCGCGCATCACAATGTATGGCATCGTTCACTGATTGTTGTTTAATGTTTGTTTATAATTTAATTTCATGGTTCCTCTTTGCCTTCTGAATTGTTCTTAATTTATTTCCTCATTTGTGTTCTCTATTAGATACTCCTCTGCTGTCTCTGTTCTTAATACTTTGTATGCCTCTTTGCTAACTGTCAATTGTTCCTTTATGTCATTATTCATCCATGAAGACCCATTAATATTTAGTCTGTTCTTTCCTTTCAGCAGAGTATGTTTTTCTGTACTCTGTTGAACACCATTTTAAATGTTTCCCATTGTTGTTCGCCAATATAGTTTCCTATTTTATCTTCTCATGTTCTCTTCTCAAAATCAGCTTTCCTTTAGATTGCTGAGCTATTTCCCAACTTCTATTCCTTATACTTGCTCTGTTTCATTCCCATTCATCGCTTCAATAGCAAATCCTCCCTTGTTGGGCTTTTTACATATTGGGTTAGAAAGAAGACCTGTGCACATTGTAGGAACTCGATCCCCATATCCCCTACACCCACCTCTTTTGTCCGATTAATATCAAGACAGTAGAAATGCCCCATGATTATTGCACGTTTTTACTCAATTCCCAAATTTGTCTGCAGATTTCTTCCCCAACATTCCTTTCACAATTAGGTGATCTATAGACGACACCTATTGTGACTGACTGTTTATCTTTCATTTCCCCCATTTTTCTTATGAAATTTTCTTATTTTCATCTGAAATTAAGACTACCCTGTTTCTCCTCTCTATTTTTTCTAAACATGGTTGCCAAGTGCATAACATTCAATCCTGACATCCCTGTAGCCACGCCTCAGAATCCCTACTAAGACTAGTTCCTCTCAATGCAGGATTATCTCCAGCTCACATTTTATTGCAGACATTGTACAGACATTTCGACTAAATTTTAATCGTATCTCCTCTCATTTTGTATTTAGCTACTTTTTAGACCCCCAAGTAGGAGCTGACCATCACTGACAACAATGGACAAACTATTAACATGTCTGGAGATCATCCATTCTCTTTCTGCCTGTGCACTCTATCTGCGGTGTGACCAACTTACTACGTGTGAAGATCTCAGCCTTGTGAACATTCCACAGTAACTGCAGTTCCAGATCTAAAACACAGATTTTGAGTAGCTGCAGCTGGAGACACTTCCTGAACACGTGATTGCCTTAGACACTGGAAGTGTCCCCGACTTCCACCATTGCACAGGAGGAGCATTCCACATGGCTGAGCTGCCCTGGCATGACTTACCCTTAAATTACTCCCTTTGCTTTTACTTCCTCTAGCTTAAAGAATATTAAATATATACTAGGGACTTTACTTCTTATAACACTACTTAATCTAAACTAATGACCAACTTTTACTTTAACAAAGAATGCACAGGAGAAATACTCACCAGCTCCTATTTATCAAGGCCACCTTCTATACCTCACATACTGGCTCACAGTCCTGCAAAGGTTTCTCGTTATGTTATTTTATTTATATTAAAACAATAAATGGCAGCTCATTTGTTTTGTTAGAAATGTTTCTTGAGCAACAGTATATACCAAGATGCTGTATTTTCTGTTTTTATTACCAATTTCCAACATCCAAAGTATTTTGTCTTTGCTTTGGCATATTAATCTAGTGCTTCTAGATCCCTCAATTTCCGTCTGCTTCCTTGGATCCTATCCAACGACTCATCTATTTTTTGATCTGTCTTCCACTGCTTTCAGGCATTTTATCCATCCCTCCATGACTTCTTTCAGTTTCCATTCATTGCTTTCAGGCTTTTTTTCATCACTTTGTCTCTTCCATGAATTGTTTCCCTCTACCAACAACTATTCCTTGGCTTTCCTCCCTTTGCATTCTGAGGACGATAACTTCCAGACTAACAGCTCATCTACACAATCTCCTCCAAACCTGCAACTTCCCAAGGCCCTGAACTACGTTCCACTGGCTCCGACTGCATTTGCATCCCCTTCCTTTCGCTCAACTTTCACAATTCTAGGCCCCAGTATTTTCATCTTCTAAACCCTTTCGCTCTCCTTTTCCATGACCCTCTTTAAAGACCCTCTGTAAAACTCACTCCTTTAACCAAACTTGTCTGTTTTGATAAATACATTATCAAATGTATTTGATAATGGGGGGGGGGGGGGGGGGGGGGGGGTGTGGTCCAGATAAAAAAATTCTCATCTCAATCTTAATTAAATGGGAACCTATTTTTAAAAAACAATATCCCCTACCTCAGACTCAGCCACAAAGGAAATGCCCTGCCAAATCCCATCAGGATATGTTTCTCATTCTTCTAAACGCCAATGGATACAGACCCAACCTGTACAACCTTTCCTTGTAAGATGAGTTTTTGATCCCAGGATCCCAGTCAAGTGAACCTTTTTCTGTATTGCATCAATGCAATTTTATCCTCTCTTAAGTTCCAAAGATATGCAGGTTAGGTGGATTGGCCATGCTAAATTGCTCATTAGTGTCCAGAGATGTGTAGGCTGGATGGATTAGAACATAGAACATTACAGCGCAGTACAGGCCCTTCGGCCTTTGATGTTGCACCGACCTGTGAAACCAATCTAAAGCCTACCTAACCTACACTATTCCAATATCATCCATATGTTTATCCAATGACCATTTAAATGCCCTTAATGTTGGCGAGTCCACTGCTGTTGCAGGCAGGGCATTCCACGCCCTTACTACTCTGAGTAAAGAACCTACCTCTGACATCTGTCCTATATCTATCACCACTCAATTTAAAGCTATGCCCCCCCCGTGCTAGCCATCACCATCCGAGGAAAAAGACTCTCACTGTCCACCCTATCTAATCCTCTGATCATCTTATATGCTTCTATTAAGTCACCTCTTAACCTTCTCTCTAACAAAAACAGCCTCAAGTCCCTCAGCCTTTCCTCATAAGACCTCCCCACCATACAGGCAACATCCTGGTAAATCTTCTCTGCACCCTTTCCAATGCTTCCACATCCTTCCTATAATGCGGTGACCAGAACTGTACGCAATACTCCAAGTGCGGCCGCACCAGAGTTTTGTACAGCTGCAACATGACCTCATGACTCCGAAACTCAATCCCTCTACCAATAAAAGCTAACACACCGTACGTCTTCTTAACAACCCTATCAACCTGGGTGCCAACTTTCAGGGATCTATGCACATGGACACCGAGATACTCTGCTCATCCACACTACCAAGTATCTTACCATTAGCCCAGTACTCTGTATTCCCGTTACTCCTTCCAAAGTGAATCACCTCACACTTTTCCGCATTAAACTCCATTTGCCACCTCTCAGCCCAGCTCTGTAGCTTATCTATGTCCCTCTGTAACCTGCAACATCCTTCTGCACTGTCCACAACTCCTCCGACTTTAGTGTCATCCGCAAATTTACTAACCCATCCTTCTATGCCCTCATCCAGGTCATTTATAAAAATGACAAACAGCAGTGGCCCCAAAACAGATCCTTGCAGTACACCACTAGTAACTGAACTCCAGGATGAACATTTCCCATCAACCACCACCCTCTGTCTTCTTACAGCTAGCCAATTCCTGATCCAAACCGCTAAATCACCCTCAATCTCATGCCTCCGTATCTTCTGCATTAGCTTACCATGGGGAACCTTATCAAACGCTTTACTGAAATCCATATACACCACATCAACTGCTTTACCCTCATCCACCTCTTTGGTCACCTTCTCAAAGAACTCAATAAGGTTTGTGAGGCACGACCTACCCTTCACTAAACCGTGTTGACTATCCCCAATCAAATTATTCCTTTCTAGATGCTTATAAATCCTATCTCTTCTAATCCTTTCCAAAACTTTGCCCACAGCAGAAGTAAAGCTCACTGGTCTATTATTACCAGGGTTGTCTCCACTCCCCTTCCTGAACAAGGAGACAACATTTGCTATCCTCCAGTCTTCTGGCACTATTCCTGTAGACAATGACAACAAAGATCAAAGCCAAAGGCTCTGCAATCTCCTCCTTAGCCTCCCTGAGAATCCTAGGATAAATCCCATCCGGCCCAGGGGACTTATCTATTTTCACACTTTCCAGAATTGCTAACACCTCCTCCTTATGAATCTCAATCCCGTCTTGTCTAATAGCCTGTATCTCAGTATTCTCCTCGACAAAATTGTCTTTTTCCTGTGTGAATACTGATGAAAAATATTCATTTAGCGCCTCTCCTATCTCTTCGGACTCCACGCACAACTTCCCACTACTGTCCTTGATTGGCCCTAATCTTACCCTAGTCATTCTTTTATTCCTGACATACCTATAGAAAGCTTTAGGGTTTTCCTTGATCCTACCTGCCAAAGACTTCTCATGTCCCCTCCTGGCTCTTCTTAGCTCTCTCTTTAGGTCCTTCCTGGCTAACTTGTAACTCTCAAGCACCCTAACTGAGCCTTCACATCTCATCTTTACATAAGTCTCCTTCTTCCTCTTCACAAGAGATTCAACTTCTTTAGTAAACCACGGTCCCCTCGCTCGACCACTTCCTCCCTGCCTGACAGGTACATACTTATCAAGGACACGCAGTAGCTGTTCCTTGAACAAGCTCCACATTTCAATTGTGCCCATCCCCTGCAGTTTCCTTCCACATCCTATGCATCCTAAATCTCACCTAATCGCATCATAATTTCCTTTCCCCCAGCTATCACTCTTGCCCTGCGGTATATACCTATCCCTTTCCACCGCTAAAGTAAACGTAACTGAATTGTGGTCACTATCACCAAAGTGTTCACCTACCTCCAAATCTAACACCTGACCTGGTTCATTACCCAATACCAAATCCAATGTGGCCTCGCCTCTTGTTGGCCTATCTACATACAGTGTCAGAAAACCCTCCTGCACACATTGGACAAAAACTGACCCATCTAAAGTACTCAAACTATAGCTTTTCCAGTCAATATCTGTAAAGTTAAAGTCCCTCATAACAACTACCCTGTTACTTTCGCTCCTATCCAGAATCATCTTTGCAATCCTTTCCTCTACATCTCTGGAACTTTTCGGAGGCCTATAGAAAACTCCCAACAGGGTGACCTCTCCTTTCTGGTTTCTAACCTCAGCCCATACTACCTCAGTAGACGAGTCCTCATCAAACGTCCTTTCTGCCACCTTAATACTGTCCTTGACTAACAATGCCACACCTCCCCCTTTTTTACCACCTTCCCTGATCTTACTGAAACATCTAAACCCCATGGGAAATGTGTGGGCTTGTGAGGATAGAGTGGGGGAAAGGGCTTGGGTAAGGTACTCTGTCAGAGAGTCAGTGCAGACTTGAGGGGTTGAATGGCCTCTTCTGCACTATAGAGATTCTATGAGGACTAAAACTATATCACAAATGTGGTCTAACTAAGGCTTGTACAGCTGCAGCAATATTTCCTTACTTTTACAATTTATTATTTTTGCTATAAATGGCAACATTTTATACATCTCCCTAATCATTGCTGCATCTGTGTATTAACATTTTGTGATTCTAGCAGGAAAAATCAAAAATATCATTATCTAAATGGAGAGCGATTACAGAACTCTGGTGCATGAAGTGAGCATGTTCACATTTTCCCACATCATATTCTAGCGGCCAAATGTTTGTCCACTCACTCAACCTATTTAAATTTCTGTGTAGACTCTTTATGTCCTCTAGACAGCTTAATTTCTTACCTACGTCATCAGCAAATTTAGCTGCCATACAATAGATTGTAAATAGTTGCGGTTGCAGCACGGATCTCTGTGTAACTCCACTATTAATAGTCTGCCCAAAAATTATCCAGTTATTCTTATTGTCCACTTTCTGTTAGCTAACCCAGCCTCAATCATGTTAACATGATTACACGTGACCTCTTTGTAAAGTAATTTTTAATCAGGCACTTTATTGTATATCCTTTGGAAATCCTTGTACAGTATATTTGCAAGTTTCCCCCTTACCCACTTTGCTTGTTACTTCCTCGAAGAACTGCAATAAATTAGTCAAACATGATTTCCCTTTCACAAAACTACGTTGACTCTACTAATTGTATTCTGATTTTCTAAATGTCCTGTTATTACTCTCTTGATAATGGATTCTAGCATTTTCCCTAGTGAACTTGTATATTAATTTAATAGGGGGTCCAGCTGTTGTGCCATCACTACCCTTGTGATGACATGCAATAAAATAAAAGATTATATTTGCCCTTCGTCAAATAGGGTGAATTGTAACTCAAGTCTTTCATTCTGGTTTTCATAGAATCATAGAAACCCTACCGTGCAGAAAGAGGCCATCTGGCCCATCGACTTTGCATCGACCACAATCCCACCCAGGCCCTACCTCCACATTCCTACACACCTACCGGCTAACCCCTCTAACCTACGCATCTCAGGACACTAAGCATGGCCCATCAACCTAACCCGCACATCTTTGGACTGAGAGGGGAAACCAGAGCATCCAGAGGAAACCCATGCAGACACGAGGAGAATGTGCAAACTCCACACAGCTAGTGACCCAAGCCGGGAATCGAACCCAGGTCTCTGGAGCTGTGAAGCAGCAGTGCTAACCACTGTGCTACCGTGCCGCCTGTTTTCTGAACTTAAAATATGGTTAGCAATATTAATTACAGGAATGTGTGGCTCCATGAACTTTTCTAGTTAAATAGTAAACCTTAATGAGGACTGACAGCTTCATTCATTCTTAAAGTAATTTAAACTAAACTGAACACTTAACACTGCGTTTAGGTAGGAATTTTAAAAAGCTTAACATTGCCATTAAACCTGTGAGCAAGAGTATAAATAACCTACTTAAATGTAATAATTTACATCAACTTTATTTTACAACCATTGCATTACAGATCTCAGTGTGGTTCCATATACACTTCATTTTCTTGTCTTTGTACATGCATAAATATCCACAAATTCATGCTATGATAATTGCAGTACTCTCCCACCAATCTTGCAATTTGATTTTAACAATTCTGGTCAGACTCCTGAAGTTTTATAATCTCCTGCTTATTTCCACTGTGGGGAATCTTCCTCCTCCTGCCTAACCCGTTTGAGAAATAAACCTCATCTGCACTGCCTGGTTTATACTGAGATCAGGAAAACTCATCTCTACCTGAATGACTCACTGTGAAAGCCCTGAAGTTCATCTGCAATGAGTACACAGACCAGACACAATCTAGTTAATGGACTCTATTCTGCCTATTTAATCAAGTGGGAAAAATTGGATCTAGGAAATGGTCACAGAAACTTCAATACCAGCAAAAAAAGACAAGTGGTCACAACTTAGCTACGTTGAAATCAACTGCCTAGTTGCAGTCAATTGATGTGATGGGCACTTGTTTATTGAATAGAGACCCATAAAAACTAAGAGTTATTTCTTTAAGATCACAACAATCCATCCTAGAATATATCCGCACCACACATACTCCCTTAGCCGACCAATGAAACAAAAGTTAACTGCTTTTTAGTTTTGTTTAAAAAAAGTTTTGAGGAATTTCTGTCCAACCCAGAAATCAGAAAGAGACAGCTGGACTGAAGCTACAGACTGAGAACTAACTGATAAAGTTCAAACTTTTAATATTCATGTTGCTAGAGGAATTTAGAAAAATAGGAAGGGATGAGTTCATGCAGGGATTTGAACACAAAAATGGGAAGTTCAAAACTAGTTTGGCAGGGAGAAGGAACCCAGACTGTTGGCAGAATAGGGACACAGTATAACATAGAAAAGCAATCAGGTCAGAGGAAATACAGCGGTAGTAAGTTTCAAGGGAGTAAGACAAGGCTGGAAGGCCTACACTTTAATGCCAGGAGTATTAAAAGGTAAAATGGATGAGTGCGAGGATTGACAGGTGTAATTATGAAATAATAGCCATCGCAGAGATGTGGTTGAGTGAGGAGCACGATTGGCAGCTCAACATCCCGGGATATAGCGTCTTCAGGCAAGACAGAGGAGGGGGTAAAACAGGAGGAGGCATTGTATTATTAGTTAAGGAGGCAGGTACTGCAGTAAGGAGAGATGATATCTTGGAAGGGACATCAAATGAAGCTTTGTGGATAAAGCTTAGGAATAAAAAAAGGACAGCTATGTTGCTAGGTGATTATAGACACCCAGATTGTCAGCAGGAAATTGAAGAGCAAATATGTGCACAATTCACAGAGGGGTGTAAAAATAATGAGGGTAATTATATTAGGTGATTTCAACTTTCCCAACATTAATTGGGATAGCCATCATGTTAAGGTTTAGATGGAGTAGAGTTCTTAAAATGTATACAGGAAAACTTTTTAGGTCAATATGTCGAGAATCCAACAAGGGATGGCGCAGTGCTGGACCTAATTCTGGGGAATTAAGCCGAACAGGTGGTTGATGTGTTGGTGGGAGAGCATTTTGGTGATAGCGACCACGACATGATTCAATTCAAATTTGTTACGGACAAAGAAATAGGCAAATTGCAGAAAAAGGTTTTGGATTGGGGGAAGAGTAGATTTTAACAAAGTAAGAACATAAGAACATAAGAAATAGGAGCAGGAGTAGGCCATCTAGCCCCTCGAGCCTGTCCCGCCATTCAATAAGATCATGGCTGATCTGAAGTGGCTCAGTTCCACTTACCCACCTGATCCCTATAATCCCTAATTCCCTTACCGATCAGGAATCCATCTATCCGTGATTTAAACATATTCAACGAGGTAGCCGCCACCACTTCAGTGGGCAGAGAATTCCAGAGATTCACCACCCTCAGAGAAGTTGTTCCTCCTCAACTCTGTCCTAAACTGACCCCCCTGTATTTTGAGACTGTGCCCTCTAGTTCTAGCTTCCTTTCTAAGTGGAAAGAATCTCTCCACCTCTACCCTATCCGGCCCCTTCATTATCTTATAGGTCTCTATAAGATCCCCCCTCAGCCTTCTAAATTCCAACGAGTACAAACCCAATCTGCTCAGTCTCTCCTCATAATCAACACCCCTCACCTCTGGTATCAACCTGGTGAACCTTCTCTGCACTCCCTCCAAGGCCAATATATCCTTCCGCAAATAAGGGGACCAATACCGCACACAGTATTCCAGCTGCAGCCTCACCAATGCCCTGTACAGATGCAGCAAGACATCTCTGCTTTTATATTCTATCCCCCTTGCGAAAGAGGCCAACATCCCATTTGCCTTCTTGATCACCGGTTGCACCTGCAGCCTGGGTTTTTGCATCTCATGCACAAGGACCCCCTGGTCCCTTTGCACAGTAGCATGTTGTAATTTTTTTCCAGTTAGATAATAATCCAATTTGCTATGATTTCCTCCAAAGTGAATAACCTCGCATTTGTCAACGTTATACTCCATCTGCCAGATCCTCGCCCACTCACTCAGCCTGTCCAAATCTCTCTGCAGACCTTCTACGCCCTCCACACGATTCACTTTTCCACTTATCTTTGTGTCGTCTGCAAACTTTGTTACCCTACACTCAGTCCCCCTCCTCCAGATCGTCTATATAAATGGTAAATAGTTGAGGCCCCAGTACCGATCCCTGCGGCACGCCACTAGTTACCATCTGCCAACCAGAAAAGCACCCATTTATTCAGACTCTCTGCTTCCTGTTGGATAGCCAATCCCCAATCCACGCTAACACCCTACCCCCAACTCCGTGTGACCCAATCTTCTTCAGCAACCTTTTGTGAGGCACCTTATCAAACGCCTTTTGGAAATCCAAAAACACCGCATCCACCGGTTCCCCTCCGTCAACCGCACTAGTCACATCTTCATAAAAATCCAACAAGTTCGTCAAGCACGACTTTCCCCTCATGAATCCATGCTGCGTCTGCTTAATCGAACCATTCTTATCCAGATGGCCTGCTATTTCTTCTTTAATGATGGATTCCAGCATTTTCCCAACTACAGACGTTAAGCTAACCGGCCTGTAGTTACCTGCCTTTTGTCTATTTCCTTTTTTAAACAGCGGTGTAACATTAGCCATTTTCCAATCCGCCGGCACTACCCCAGAATCCAACGAATTTTGATAAATAACTACTAACACATCCGCTATTACCTCTGACATTTCTTTCAGTACCCTGGGATGCATTCCATCCGGGCCCTTGTCCACCTTCAGTCCTGTTAGTCTACCAAGCACTGCCTCCCTGGTAACATTAATTGTATTGAGTACCTCTCCTCCTACCAACCCTCTATCGTTAATATTCGGTAAACTATTTGTGTCTTCCACAGTGAAGACCGACACAATAAACCTATTTAAAGTTTCAGCCATTTCCTCATTTTTGGGGGGGGGGGGGGGGGTTTCAAAGATGAAATGGAGAAGGTACAGGCCCAACATGTTCCCTCTAGGGTAATAGGAAGGTGTAACTAACCCAAAGATCCATGGATGGCTAGAGACATCCAGAAAAGAGTGGCTTTTAATAAGTATAAGGGGAGCAAGTCTGCGGAGGCATTAGTGGAGTACAGAAAGTGCAGGATGGAGCTTAAGAAAGCAATTAGGAGAGCAAAGAGGGGATATGAGAGAGCTCTGGCTGGAAAAAGTAGGAAAAATCCTAAGATATTCTATAAGTATATCAATGGAAAGAAGAAAACCAAGGAAAGAGTTAAGGACCAAGGGGTGGAGGCAGTGGACATCTGTGGGTGGAGGCAGAGGATATTGGTAGGGTGTTGAACGAATATTTCACATCTGTCTTCACCCACAAGAATGAGATGGTAGTTATGGAACTCAGGGAGAGAGACTGAGGGGTTCTGGAGCAAATTGTCATAGGGAGTGACAAGGTATTAGCGGGCTTAAAAGTGGACAAATCTGCAGGTCTGGATGAATTGTATCCCAGGCTGTTGTGGGAGGCGAGAGGGGAAATTGCAGGGGATCTGACCCAACCTTTGAATTCCTTTCTGGTCACCGGCGAGGTGCCAGAGGACTGGAGAATGGCTAATGTGGTCCCACTATTTATGAAAGGTTGTAGATAAGCCAGGGAACCACAGACCAATGAGTCTCACGTCCATGGTTAGGAAACTACTATAGAAAAATCGGAAGGAGAGAATCTGGAAGCGATCCTCCCAAAAAAATTCGAAGTGCTGAATTAGTGGGAAAACTGGTGTAAACCAGTGACGACCCTCCCCGCCGTCCCCCAACCATGGCAGGCATTCCACCCCCCCCACTCCCGCCCCGGGAGGCAGACCCCCACCCTCCACCCCAGCCCGCCCCGATCGCTGGCCTCCCTCCTGCCCCGACTGGATGCGGGACCCCCACCCCCTGCCCCCTAAGCCTCACCCCCAGCAGGCCCTGCCCACAGTACTGCCCCATGCCCGGTGGACAGTGGCAAGGTGCCCCATGGGCATGGACACTTTGCCCCTTGGGCAGTGCCAGGGGGCACAGGCTGGCACTGCCAGGGTGTCCATACCCAAGGGACACCACCCCCCCCTGCCGCGCGACCCCCTTGGGGGCCCCGAATGCCCCCCTCGACTCCAGCGGGGTCTCCCACTAGTTCCCCAAAAATAGGGAGCTACTCTAAAGCCTGCTGAAGTGAAATTGTACTGGCGGGGTGGGAGATGCAATTGAGCCCAGAGAATTCAGTCCCGGGCCAGATAATCACATTTAAATTACATTCAAATAAAATTAAAATAATTTGCCTGCTGTTCCCGCCGGTTTCCAGTGTGGTACTGACCGCGTCGGATCTCCATTGCTGGGAGATGCGCATGTGTCGGGAACGCATGCACGAATCAGCGCTCACGGGATTTCCCCAGCCCGATGTGAAAATTAGCGTGTCGGGATGGGAGAATCGCCCCCTCTATCTCCATTTGGAGAGGCAAGGTTTGATCAGGGATAGTCAGCATGATTTTGTCAGACGGAGGTCATGATTAACAAATTTGACTGAATTTTTTGAGCATGTAACCAAGCATATAGATGAGGGTAGTGCGGTTGATGTTATTTACATGGATTTTAGCAAAGCGTTTGACAAAGTCCCACATGGGAGACTTATTAAGGCGCCAAATGCACATGGCATTCAGGATAATCTGATAAGGTGGATGCATAAGTGGCTTAGTGTAGGAGATAGAGGGTGATGACAGACGGCTGCTTCAGTGACTGGAGGCCGGTGACCAGTGGTGTATCATCCCTGTGGTACGCCACTGGGGAGAGTTACAGAACAAAGGTATCTAGGCGTACATGTTCACAGCTCTTTGAAAGTGGAGTCACAGGTGGACAGAGTGGTGAAGAAGGCATTCAACATGCTTGGTTTCATCGGTCAGAACACTGAATACAGGAGTTGGGACATCTTGTTGAAGTTGCACAAGACATTGGTAAGGCCACACTTGGAATACTGTGTGCAATTCTAGTCACCCTATTATAGAAAGGATATTATTAAACTAGAAAGAGTGCAGAAAAGATTTACTGGGATGCTACCGGGACTTGATGGATTGAGTTATAAGGAGAGGCTCAATAGATTGGGACTTTTTTCCCTGGAGCGTAGGAGGCTGAGGGATGACCTTATAGAGGTCTATAAAATAATGAGGGGCATAGACAAGGTAGATAGTCAATATCTTTTCCCAAAGGTAGGGGAGTCTAAAACTAGAGGGCATAGGTTTAAGGTGAGAGGGGAGAGATACAAAAGTGTCCAGAGGGGCAATTCTTTCACACAGAGGGTGGTGAGTGTCTGGAACAAGCTGCCAGAGGTAGTAGAAGAGGCGGGTACAATTTTATCTTTTAAAAAGCATTTAGATAGTTACATGGGTACAATGGGTATAGAGGGATATGGGCCAAATGCAGGCAATTGGGATTAGTTTAGGAGTTTAAAAAAAGGGTGGCATGGACAAGTTGGGCTGAAGGGCCTGTTTCCATGCGGTAAACCTCTATGACTCTATCCCCTACTGTTCACCATTTATATAAATGACATTGATGACTATGTGAGAGGGGTAGGATCAGTAAGTTTGTTGATGAGACAAAGATTGGCTGGGGGGTTAACAGTGAGGTTGAGTTTCTTGGGTTACAATAAGATATAGACGAGATGGTCAATTGGGTGGATAAGTGGCAGATGGAATTTAACCTTGAAAAGTGAGAGGTGATGCACTTTGGAAGAGATAACTTGACAAGGAAGTATCATATGAAAGGTCTGACACTGGGAAGTTCCAAAGAACAAAGGGACCTTGGCGTGTTTGTCCGTAGATCTCTGAAGGCGGAAAGGCAGGTTAATAGGGTGGTGAAAAAGGCATATGGCACACTCGCCTTTATAAATCGGGATATAGATTACCTGGGATGGAACATTTAAGTTATAAAGAGAGGTTGGATAGGCTTGGGTTGTTTTCTCTGGAGCAGAGAAGACGGACAGGCAACCTAATTGAGGGGTTCAAGATTATGAGTGGCTTGGACAGGGTGGATAGGGAACAGTTGTTCCCCTTAGTTGATGAGTCAGTTACGAGGGGACACAAGTTAAAAGTGAGAGGGGGGAGGTTTGGGGGGGATTTGAGGAAAAACATTTTTACCCGGAGGGTGGCAACGGTCTGGAATGCACTGCCAGGGAGGGTGGTGGAGGTGGGATGCCTCTCATCCTTTAATAAGTACCTCGATGAGTACTTGGCCAGCCATAACATTCAAGGCTATGGATCAAGTGCTGGCAAGTGGGATTAGCTAGGCAGGTCAGGATCTTTCATGCATCGAAGCAGACTCAATGGGCCAAAAGGCGTCTTCTTCTGCACTGTAGTATTCTGTGATTCTATAGATATCTCCAGAGAAGGGGTAAGGAGCTGGGACTCTCTGCCTCCAAGGAGGTTGATAAGGAGATGATGAAAAATTTCAAAAGGAAATTGGATGGGAACTTGAACAAAATTAACTTCCAGGCTACAGGGAGTTGGCATGTAATGACAATGACAATAGCAAGCATGCAGAAACTGATGCTAGCTGCTGTTCAAGCAAATGCTGTTAATGATTTTAAGTCAGATTTAGAAGGACAGTTGCGCAGCAAATTCTTATAATTTGTGGACAATCATGGATTCCCAGTGTATTTAAGGGCAGCATGATAGCTGCCATTTTTCATTCAGGAAACACAGACTTAGAGATGTGATATTCATAACTTTTGTCCAGTTGAATGCGCTTTTAAAATTAATAAGGCCCTGGAGATATGATTGTAAAAGATTTAAGGCAATAGTTAAGTTATCTGTTAAATATTCTCCTACTTGTTCCGCAAGTCAAAACCCTTGAGATTACTGAAGTACTTCGCAAGTACAAATTTCCTGCAGCTGGGTGAGTTCTTGAGTTCCGGTCGGGAGGCTGTGCTATCTGAATAGTGAGACTCACTAGTTGCCTCAATCTTCTAGTTTTGTTTGATGCCTTTATGAGTCAGACAGAAATGTCCCATTTATTTTTAAAATTTGACTCCTTAAATACCTTTGTATATTATCAAAACTGAAACTACACACAAAAATAAGTAGAGAGCAATGGGACTAAAAGACAGTATCGAAATAAAAGGGAACCTAAAAGTAATTTATGATTTGATTGTTATTGTCACATGTATTGGTATACAGTGAACAATATTGTTCTTGTGCACTATACAAAGCATATCATTCATAGACTGCATAGGGGAGAAGGAAAGGAGAAGGTTCAGAATGTAGTGTTAAAGTCAGTTAGGGTGTCAAGAATTCAAAAGTTTGATGGCAGCAGGTAAGAAGCTGTTCTTGAATCGGTTGGTGCATGACCTCAGACTTTTGTATCTTTTTCTTGCTGGAAAAAAGGTGGAAGAAAGTATGTCCGGGGTGTGTGGGGTCCTTGATTATGTTGGCTACTTTTCTGAGGCAGCAGGAAGTGTCGACAGAGTCAATGGATGGGATGCTGGCTTGTCTGATGGACAAGGCTATGTTCACAACCCTTTGTAGTTTTTTGTGGCCTTAGTTGGAGCAGGAACCATACCAAGCTGTGAGAAACCCAGAAAGGTTGATTTCTATGGTGCATCTGTAAAAATTGGTGAAAGTTGTACCGGACATACCGATTTTCCTTAGCCTCCTGAGAAAGTAGAGGCGTTGAACAAAAACAAGAGTCAAAGTCAGTACGGATATAAAATATATCCTTCAGGAGATAGCAGGCATGTAAAAGGTACTAAAAAAATCTTCACCAGTCTTCACTAAATATGAGCATGCCACCAATATACGGCAACGGAGGAACTAGTTATTCATTCATTGGATGTGCATGTCGCTGGTTAGGCCAGCATTGCTTGTTCATCCTTAACTGCCCTCGAGGTGGTGAAGGTGAGCTGCCTTCTTTAAATGCTGCAGTCCATATGCTGTAGATACACCCACAGTGCTGTTAAGAAGGGAGTTGCAGGATTTTGACCCAGTGTCAGTGAAGGATCAGCAAAAAATTTCTAAGTCCACATGGTGTGCGTCTTGGAGTGGAACTTCCAGATGCTGGTGTTCCCCATGCAAGCCCTGTACTTGTCCTGCTAGATGGTAGTGTTTGCCAGTTAGGAAGGTGTTGTCTGAGGAGCCTTGGTGACTTCCTGCAGTGCATCTTGTAAATGGCACACACTGCTGCCACCGTGCATCAGTGGCAGTGGATGTAAATGTTTGTGGATGGGATGCTGATCAAGTGAGCTGCTTTGTCCTGGATGATATTGAGCTTCTGGAGTGTTGTTGGAGCTGTACTTATCCAGGCAAGTGGAGGGTTTCCATCACACTCCTGACTTGTGCCTTGTAGATGAGGGACAGACTTTAGGGAGTCAGGATCTGAGTTACTTACTGCAGGATTCCTAGCCTCTGAACAGCTCCTGTAACCACAATATATTAGATATATATATATATAATTATATATGTGACCTCCAAGAGCCTTCCTTTGTGCTAAATATGACTCCAACCAGAGGAGAGTTTTCCCTGATTCTCACTGACTCCAGTTTTGCTGCGGCTCCTTGACATACTCGGTCAAATGCTGCCTTGATGTTAAGGGCAGTCATTCTCACCTCATCTCGGGAGTTCGGTTCTTTTGTCCATGTTTGAACTAAGGCTTTAGTGAGGTCAGAAGCTGAGTGAACTTGGCAGGCTCAAACTGAGTGTCAGTGAGCAGATTATTGCAAAGCAAGTGCAGCTTGATAGCACTGTTGATGACTCCTTCCATCACTTTACTGAAGATCAAAAGTAGACAGATGGGTTGGTAATTGGCCGGATTGGATTTATCTTGCTTTTTGTGTATAGGACTCGCCTGGGAAATCTTCCACATTCCCAGGAAGATACCTGTGTTGCAGCTGCCCTGGAATAGATTGGCTAGGGGCATGGCAAGTTCCGGAGCACAAGTCATCAGTACTATTGCCACGGTATTGTCAGGGCCCATAGCCCTTTCGTGGTATCATGTGGAGTAAATAGAATTGGCTGAAGACTGGCATGCAATGCTGGAGTCACCCAAAAGAGGCCAAGATGGATCAATCACTCGGCACTTCTGGCTGAAGATTGTTGCAAATGCTTCAGCCTTATTTTTTTGCACTGGGCTCCCATTTTATTGAGGATGGGGATATTTGTGAAGCCTGCTCCTTCAGGGAGTTGTTTACTTGTCCACCACCATTCATGACTGGATGTGGCAGGACTGCAGAGCTTCGAACTGATCCATTGGTTGTAGGATTGCTTAACTCTGTTTATCACATGCTGCTTACATGTTTGGCACACAAGGTAATCCCAAGTTGTAGTTTCACCAGGTTGACACCTTATTTTTAGGTATTACTTGTGCTGTTCCTGACATGCCCTCCTGCACTCTTCACTGAATTAGGGTTGAACCCCAGGCTTGGTGCTAGAGTAGAACCATGAGGTTACAGATTATAGTCCACAGCACCTCATGGATGTGCAGTTTTGAGTTGCTAGATCTATTCAAAATCTGTTCCATTAGCAGTGGTGTCACACATGGTGGAGGGTATACATTGTGTGGTGGCCATCCCTACCTTTAGTCATGGCTAAATGCATCTGCGGCAGGCAGATTGGGGAGGATGAACTCAAGTATGTTTTTCCCTCAGAACGTTCTTCAGACTCTGTCTAGCAGTTATGTTCTTTAGAACTTTACTATCATATCTGATAAAGAGACACTTAAAAGTATTCATAGAAAAATCATGAGGTGCATGCTAGATTACTGAGGGAAGGGTGACAAGTGCAGAGGTTTTGGCAGAATTTTTAATCCTCCTGAAGGGGTGGTGGAACCAGATTCAATGATATTTTTCAATAGAGGATTTAGTAAATACTTGAAGGGAATACATTTCCTACAAGCCACAGGGAAAAAAAAGAGAGGGGCAGAACTAATTTGGATAGTAGAACAAACAAGCTAGCATTGGCACAATGGGTCGAATGGCCTTCTTCTGCAATATGATACAAAGAGCCACAAAGAGCTGAATCTGACAAGACAATTTAAAAAATATTTTATCAACTATTTTTACATTTTTAATAATTTTATATTTTATTAGAGGGTTGGCTGTCTGCTAGCACCAATGTTCTTCAGCATGTTTGCTTCCACCATGCTCTCCGACATCTTGTATGATGTTGATCCCGGCATCAAAATCAGATATTACTTGGACAGACAGTGGTTCAATCTGAGATGACTCTAGGCAAAAGCCAAAGTCTCCAAGGACTACTTTGCAATTTTCTGTTTGCCAACGACTATGCATTAGTTGCAGCTCAGAGTTGGACATAGCTGAAGCTTGTTGCTACATTGTATCAGTCTGGGAGCAAAGAGGGGGAAGTCTTCTGACCAACTGAAAGACTACAAATGCAATAGTACTGCTCACTCAGCTCTACATGTGAGACTTTTAACTTTGTGCCAGTGTCATGCCAAGAAGCTCAACTACTTTCACTTGGGGTGCCTTTAAAACTTCTGATAATCAGATGAAAGGACAAAATACCAAATGCTGAGGTATCACCAAGCTGGCATAAGCATCCATACTACTGAGACAGTCACAACTGAATTGAACTGTTCACGTAGGCAGAATGCCTGCCCCATTGCTTACAAATGGAGAGTTGAATCTGGTGTGGTCTCAGGGCAGTCCAAGGAAACGCCACAAGGGCACTTTGAAGGGTTCACTTAGGAGTTTACATATTGACTTACCGAGTTGAAGCTCTTACAGGATTACTGCAACCAAATAAAAAAGTGTGGCCTTCTTTGAAAGCAAGCCCATATCAGAAGCAGAGCAAAAAAAAACACAAGGAAAGGAAATCCCATGCCAGCTAGTCATCTAAAACCCAATCGTCTGAAGTGTCCTGTTCAATCTGCAGCAGAGTTTTTCAGGCAAAGATAAGCCTTAGCAATCACCAATGTACCCACCAGAACCATGCCAAATACTCGAGATGGTGAACATGGCCATCTTATCCTCAAAGGACACTCAGAGCCAAAAATAGTTTAAAGCAGACAGTTGAAATAGTTTTTAAATTATATTTTTGAAGAAATTAAATTGCAACAAAAATCATGTTTCACAGTTAGAAAACAATAAATTCCCATACCTTCTGTACTCAGGCCAGGACTGGAAGTGAATTTGGCCACATCGACAATCTTCACAGCAAACTGCTGTCCTGTTTCTCGGTTGATACATCGTCGCACAACACTGAATGGTCCCCTGAAATTCAAAGGCACATGTAAAAACAAGTTATTAAAAGTTTAATCATATGCAAATATTCAATACTATAGTTCAGCAGACCAGTGTTTAGACCAGTGGACCAAAGTATTATGGATGAGACTTACAAAAAATCTCATCCAATAATTATACTTTTCATAGGAATTTTCAGAAGCTTTTTCAAACCTAATTGACACTATATTTTCACACTAATTTAAACTAATTAAACTGATAGTTTTCCCAGTTAAGAATTGTACAATTCCTCATCTAAACTAGCAATGTACTTTACACTTCATTAATGCTAACAAAGTAAACAGAGCATCAATCAATTGCTGTTATCAACATTTGCTAGTTATGCACAAACCGGGTTCTCAACTTGCACACATTTCATCAGTAGCTACATTTACATGTTAGTCGATTTGATATGCAACAATACTCTCAATAACCTCAAACATCAATTATCGTGAATAATCATGTCGGCAGTTAAGAAAATGCTGAGATTTCAACAATGGAAACATCTGAAATGAATACCCAAATACAAGTTACAGCTTTAGTGCAAATAAAATTTCTGAATTTTTCATTTTTTTAGTGTAAGCATTACTTGCCATTTCACTCACTATATAAGCTATGTGACTGTGTATTAATCAGCCCACTTGTCAAATAGCATGTTACCTTGGCAGAATATGTAAATAACAAATGAGATTTCATAATCAACACGTATTTCGAAATTATTAGCTGTAAATTTAAATGTACTCACTAACTACTTCTAGTGCTACAGAAGGGCAAACCTGTTAATTTAATAAAAGTAATCTCCAGGTATTACATTTAATAAAGAGCATATTTGCATTCAAGCAAGACACTTATGTAATTTAGTAGATGTGTGCATTCCAACCAGATTACATAGATTCAAACTAGTACTAATTTTCATAATTTGCATTGAGATTTAATGGTTACATATGTCTTCATGTTGGAGACCATTTAAATCATCAATGAAAATTTAGAATCTTGGATAACCAGTAGGTCCTTTAACATTTTTTTAAAACGCAGATATATATGGGGGACAAAGTGATATTAAGTTTGTTACATTTACATGAATGTAACAAAATACCAAAGAAAACTTAAAATAGCCACAGAAACATATAGCTGAACGACAAGGACAATTTCATTAATTATCTGGACTTCAAGTCATGATTCTGTACCAGCATGATTCTTTCTAAACACATTATCTAATTAACTGGGATGAACTAATTGATATATAATTTTAGACGGATATATAATGTTAGAGTGAAATACTAATGAGAATTTAGTTCCCTGACAAAATTGTAATTGCAATATTTTCCATTGACTTAAGAAGCTACTGTATAAAATCAAATAGGACAGAAGGCCACCATTTGGTCCATGTCTGCCTGCCCTGGTTCTTTGAAAGAGCTCGCTCCACTCTTTTTCCATAGCCCTGCCTTTTTTTTCCCATTTTCAAATCTTTATCTAATTCCCTTTTGAGAGCTGAAATTGGATCTGTTGCCATCACACTTTCAAGCAGTGCATTTCAGGTCATTACTCACTATGCAAACAAACATTTATTTCATCTCCCCTCTTGTTCTTTTGTCAAATATCTGGGTCCTCTGGTTACCAGTTACCGACACATCCGCAACCCCCTGACCCAGTGGAAGTTATTTCTGTAACAACAAAACTTGCATTGTGCGTGCATTGTCCACTCCAGATATTTAACACCATCAATGTGCTTAAGTAAATGGCCGGTATAGGAATCATATTTTCAAGTGGGTTTACAGGTTTGTGTGTGCAGTCATTGTGGTGATTGTCCCTTTAAAGGCAACACAGCAGAGTAAAGATCACCTGGCTTGGGGGACCAAGTGGGACTGACAATGGGTAATCACCCCAGGGGGTAGTCTTCTCTTAGGCAGAAGACATGTAGGGGACATGTGGCTGCTGTACTATTGCACAGTTCTTATTAATAAATCCTTTTATCAATCTAATAAAGTCTGTGAAATGCATCATTACAATGTGGAACATCAGCAACTCTTCTACGAAGTGAAAGAACAGAAATAGGTGTGTCGTGTACAGTAGCTGATACAGCACATGTTGCAATTAGCCAACGGGAACATGGATGTGTTTCATAAAATTAATCTTGCTGAAACAGCACAGAAAGGTTGCCAGATTTATACTGAAATGCAATAGCTAAACATCTTCCGCCCACCTAAAAGCTGTTGGCTCCAAGCATCAGTTCTCCTTCCCTTCTGACATCAATAGTCCCTCAACCATTTTATATTGTGGTTGGTTGAGTGCTCACTCATTTCGAGCATTTTGATATTATCTCTGAACTTTGCAATTAATTTCTAAAAATCAATTTTTAAGTTCTGGTCTCTCTTTTTTAATTGTGCGATGAAAATGGAAGAGGTAATCTGTAGCTGGATTGGGAAGATGAATAGGAACAATTAAGAACATAAGAGTAGGCCATTCAGCCCATCGAGCCTACTCCGCCATTCAGTATGATCATGGCTGATCATCCACTTCAGCGTTTTTTCCCCCCCATACTATCCACATATTCCTTTATGTCATTGGTATTTAGAAATCTATTGATCTCTACTTTAAACTTGCTCAACAACTGACTATCTACAGCCCTCTAGGGTAGAGACTTCCAAAGATTCACATCCCTTGGAGTAAAAAACAATTCTCTTTTCGATCCCAAGAGGCTTCCCACCTTATTTTGAAATTGTCCCTGGTATTAGACTCCCAACCAGGAAGAAAATCATGCCAGCATCTACCTTATCTATCCTTTTAAGTATTTTGTAGGTTTCAGTGAGATTACCTCTTATTTCCCCAATCTCTCTTCACAGGATAGTCCTGCCATCTGGGAACAAGTCTGATGAACCTCTGTTGAACTCCCTCTATGGCAATAATATTCTTCCAAAGTTAAAGGGATCAAAACTGCACACACTACTTCAGATGTGCCATTGTTCCATGAGATTTTAATTACCTACTCATGGATTGGAAGAGAAAAGGAGTTAACAGAGCAAGCTAAATGAATTCCGAAATATGCGCAGGGCTCATTTCACAAGCAGTATGGTCTTACAGCTTATGGCAATATGTTGCTAGACCTAGTTATGAGTAATGAAATAGATCACAGGTAGCTTAAATGTGAATGACCACCTCAGCAGAAGTGACTATAATATGATATACTAGAGAAAGTAATTGCACTTTGAATGGAGAAAGTTGAGTGATGTAGAAGAGAGGAATTTTGGAAAGATTAGATTGACAAGACATTAAGCAGAAACAGCCAAAATAAGGCTAAGGGAACTTTGTATTTTATGGTCGTTGACATATAATGGTGAAACTATATAAAATTTTAAGATTACTAAATAAAATTTTGAGCATCACGCTATGAAGCTCATTGAAGTAATAAAAGAGGATACAATACAGATTCAGTAACATGTTGCTTGACATGAGAGCATACAAATATGAAGGCAGATTTGAAAAGACTGGGGTGTTTATGTTAAAACAGAAGGCAGAGGGGATTAATTGTTCAATCCCAAACATCGTCTTATGCAAATACTACTCTTAGCAATGTTTTAAACACACGTTTATTTTTTTTAATTTTTCCACTGCCTCAGAAAAGCAGCCAGCATAATCAAGGACCCCACGAACCCCGGACATACTCTCTTTCACCTTCTTCCGTCGGGAAAAAGATACAAAAGTCTGAGATCACATACCAACTGACTCAAGAACAGCTTCTTCCCTGCTGCCATCAGACTTTTGAATGGACTTATATTAAGTTGATCTTTCTCTACGCCATAGCAATGACTTAACACTATATTCTGCATGCTCTCTTTTGCTTCTCCCCTATGTACTCTATGAACGGTATGCTTTGTGTATAACATGCAAGAAATAATACTTTTCACTGTATATCAATACATCTGACAAAAGTAAATTAAATCACATCATTCAAGGGATGTGGGTTTCACTGGCTAAGCCAGCATTGATTGACTATCCCCAATTGCCCTCGAGAAGCTGGTGGTGAGCTGCCTACTTGGACCACTGCAAGTCCATGTGAAACAGGTACATCCACAGTACTGTTAAGAGTGTTCCAGAATTTTAATCCAATGACAGTGAAGGAACGGCGATATATTTCCAAGTCAGGATGATGAGAGGCTTGGAGGGGAACTGCCAAGTGCTCCTTTCAAGTATCTGCTGCCACTGTCCTTCTAGATGGCAGTGGTCGTGAGTCTGGAAGATGCTGTCTGAGGAGCATTGGTGAGTTACTGCAGTGTATCTTGTAAATGATACACACTACTGCTACTGGGCGATGGTGGTGGTGGACTGAGTGAATGTTTGTGGATGGGATGTCAATTAAGCGGCTGCTTTGTCCTGGATGGTGGTCAAGCTTCTTGAGTGTTGTTGGAACTGCACACATCCAGGCAAATGGAGAGTATTCCATCATACTCCTGACTTGTGTCTTGTAGAGATTGTGGGGACAGGCTTTAGGGAGTCAGGAGGTGAGTTACTCACCATAGAATTCCTAGCCTCTGACCTGCTCTCTTATCACAGTATTTATATGGCTAGTCCAGTTGAGTTTCTGGTCAATGGCAACCCCCAGGCTGTTGATTGTAGGGGACTCAGTGATGACAATACCATTGAATATCAAGTAGCAATGGTATTATCATATTCCCTTGCTGGAAACACTACATTCTGCTCTCTCTCCTTTCCTTTTCTATGTATGGTATGCTTTTTCTGTATAGCGTGCAGGAAACAACACTTTTCATTGTATACTAATACATGTGACAATAAATCAAATATTCATTGCCTGGCACTTGTGGGCATGAATGTTACTTGTCACTTGTTAGGCCAGGCCTGGATATTGTCCAGGTCTTGTTGCATTTGGACTCCCTTAAAATGGGGTAGAAAGGAATTATGCCTAAACATAGTTATTCATCTGCTATTACTATCAATAGGAATTTCTAGCCATTATTGAGCTTCATTTCAAACACATTATTTTAGGCATGATGTTCATGAACTTTAACAATCTGCAACTACTGGGAAAATTCGTAGATAATTACTACTTCACAAAAAGTAAATCATATTTACTAATTGTATTAAATGAAAAAATATCATTAGTTCTCATTTGAAAACTTCAATTCCTCTCTAAAGCCTTAGTTTGGACTTAATATCTTTGCTCTGTGTTGACCATTAGCTGAAAGAAGATCCTTAAGTCTGGGCAATTCAGTGGCACTGTGGTTAGCACTGCTGCCTCACAGCACCAGGGACCCAGGTTCGATTCCAGCCTTTGATGACTGTGTGTGGAGTTTGCATGTTCTCCCCATGTCTGCGTGGGTTTCCTCCTGGTGCTCCAGTTTCTGCCCACAGTCTAAAGATGTGCAGGTTAGGTTGATTGGCCATACTAAATTGGCCCTTAATGTCAGGGAGATTATCACGGTTAAGATTTGGGCTTACGGGGACAGGACCTGTGTGGGAATGTTGCCAGTACAGGCTCAAACGGGCCAAAAGATCTTTCTGCACTGTAGGGTTTGCATGTATGCAAGTCTAAGCATTTGCAAAGTGCATAACGTCTCAGGATTCATCATTGGGATTTAAGTGAGCTGAATAACAATGTTTCTCAGTCTCCAATGAGATCTACTTTGTTGTTCTTAAAAATGAGACAGGAAATGATTTTAAAAATTATTCAAATACAATTTACACAGATTTGTTTTTAAAAACCAAACAGAATTACACAGAAATTAAAATGCAGGAACAGGCATTGCAGCCATTTATATCCTCCATACAAGCTTTAGTCTGAATCTCATGTGCCCGCTCTGTTCTTAGATCACATTATTCTCCTCTTTCCTCCAATTACCTATTTAATCCATTCTTAAATGTTGACATAGTCTCTGCTTCAATCAGTAACTCCAGAAAGGCTCATAATCCTCTATGTAAAAACATTCCTCGATCATAGTTCTAAAGCTCTTGCATATATTTTTAGATCTATGTCCTCTCATTTTCGATCGTTCATACAGTGGAAGCGGTCTGTTCCTATCGAATCTCTATGATCCCCTCAGAATGTTATATACCTCTCTCAAATCTGATTCCATTTTCTTTGAATAAAAATAATTAATTTTTCAAGTCTTTGTATTGCCACATTTCAAGCTGAGTAAACACATATATGGGAACACTTATCTAAAAGTTACATGCAATATCACAAACCATCCCAAATTGAACATACATCACCACCTCTTCATTGCTGCTAGGTCAAAACCCTGAACTAAAATCCCGGGGGAGCACCTGTGTCACATGGACTGCAGCAATTCTGGAGCAACCCATCACCATCACCTCCATACTTACTTTTATACATATTCATTATTACATCTTGAACTTTTATATTTTATGCATTTACTAAAACACAGTATAAATTTGCGTTTCTAATAGTCTTTAGCAATTAAGGTGCATTGAACCTCTAAAATCCCCCATGTCTTCCACATTAACTTTTTATGTTTCAAGAAGCCAAGGAGGACTAGATACTGAGCTGCTCCACTACTTACCTTATGCTCTGCATCTTTTCTCAGGTTGTTTTGAATCACATCTTATTACTTTCCTCCTTCACTGTCACGAAGCTTGCCAAACAACCAAAATGTTTGTCACTGGTTATAAGGGTTTATGTCCCCTGTCATGCATTTGAAATTTTAAAGCAAGTGAGATGTAATATTTTCTAGTCCCATCATCAGTTTATCTCGTTGTACATGTCTAAATCTGTAACTGGAGCTGTGAATGATAATGTTCGTCAGCTGACCCAGAAATGTATGCTTTTAGCATAATTATAATTTTGGCTAGATTTGCATAAGTTATTAACCAATCGAGACTGAAAGGCGAGAAGATGTAAATTAGCCTCATTTTGTCTATTTCTGGCAAAAGCTAAACATTTTGGAAGAAAAAGTGAGAAATTGATTTGCACAGTATTTTTCTACAATATTCTGCTTATATTGTATTTTTAGGTATAGTGCAAGGAACTCTCAACTTTTTAGAGGGTATTGAGTAGTTTAGAAATCTTCTTGAAATAAACCTTTACATGCTTATCAACTCTTTTTTAACAAGATGTTTTCCATGAAGTGACCGAAATATTAAAATTGTGTCCTAATTCTCCAACTACATTAAAACATAGCCGGTGACACAAACCACCTGTCAAAACAAATCTGCGTCAAATAGACCACTACAAAGGAAATAAACGTTCCCCTCTCACAGTCAACTCCCAGCGCAACAAAAGTCATAAGGATGGCAGAATCCATTAAAGCACCTTTTTTGCAGTACCTTATCCCTTTCTCTCATCAAGACTTTGAAACTTTGAGAGGTAGCTAACAAAGGGAAAAAAGCAAAGTGAATATGCTTCTCAGAGAGAGGGGAAAGAGAGAGAATGGGAAAACAGCAGCTAAATTAAGACCTTCAAGTATTTTCCTTCTACGGACTGCACACGAATCAAGCATCATAGTCTCTGTCCGACCTGGTTAGTTATGAGGAAAGATTCTCTAAAGTTGGTTTGCCCAAGGAAAATAAATCAGGCAGAATTCTGGAATATGCACCTAACCGTACACAATTAATTTTTGAATGATTTTCTTGGTATTTATTCAGGAGTCCACTCCCAGCTTTCTGCCAATACTGCTCTTAACTAGCTGCTCGAAAGTGCAAAAGTGTGACCAAGCAGGCTGCCCATCAATTTGCTTTCTCCTTTTGGATAATTGCCTGAGTTTCTTGGGCTTCAGAGCAGAGCCTCAGAATTAAGCAGTAGGATGCATCAAACCTGCTTATTGCCACACGGTGGCGCCACCTGATGACTTTGTGTTCCAACAAGTTACACTATTATTTAATTAAAAAAAACAGGAATGCAAACCTCATCTGTTGCACATAATTTCTATGAATATTCATTGGTAAAACTGTTTGTGGAAACTGCATTTTGAACATCTGATTAGTTGGTGGAGCTGTTTAATAAGGAATACAAATTATCAGCAGCACAGCCTAAGAAAAATGTAACAATGAGGTTTGCAATGTATTGATTGGAATCTAGCTTATCGCTGCATTTCATTTCAAATATATGTCTTCAGTTAGAACACCAACGATCTGTTCTTAGCCACTTAAAATATTAAGATCACATTTGTCTGAACAGCATTTTTTGAAGTATACTCTTTTGCATCAATAGCATAATTCGTAATTACAGACCTGCTTTTTAAAAACAATTTGGATATACTGCACTGCTGATATTACTTAATCTTGAAACCCAAGATTATGAACATGATCAGACTTAAATTTGTAGATATTCATTCTTTCATACACTACACCAGAAAACATTGAATACCTAAAAATAAATTGTAATGCAACTGAACAAACTGAATTCTATTTATGCAAGAACAAATTTGCATTTATGTAGTGCCTTTCATCTTCTTAGCCCAAGCACTTCACAAGCAAAGAATAAATTTTGAAGTGTAGTGACTTAAATAGACTACCTTAATTTGCATAAAGGTCCCACAATTGGACAGTTAATCTGCTCCTAGTGTTGTTGAGTGAATGATAAATATTGACCAGAGCACTGAAAGAACTCCTCAGCTCTTCATCTGATTTGATTTATTGTCACATGTATTGGTATACAGTGAAAAGTATTGTTTCTTGCGCGCTTTACAAAGCATACCGTACATAGGGAAGAAAAGGAGGGAGAATGTGCAGAACGTGTGTAGTGTTACAGTCATAGCTAGGGCGCAGAGAAAGATCAACTTAATCCGAGGTAGGTCCATTCAAAAGTCTGATAGTAGCAGGGAAGATGCTGTTTTTGAGCCGGCTGGTACATGATCTCAGACTTTTGCATCTTTTTCCCGACGGAAGAAGGTGCAAGGGAGTATGTCCGGGGGCTTGGGGTCCTTGATTATGCTGGCTGTTTTTCTGAGGTAGCGGGAAGTGTAGACAGTGTCAATGGATGGGAGGCTGGTTTGAATGATGGACTAGGATTCATTCATGGCCCTTTGTAGTTTCTTGCAGTCTTGGACACAGCAGGAGCCATACCAAGCTGTGATACAACCAGAAAGAATGGTGCATTCTATGGTGCATCTATAGAAGTTCTTTTTAAATTTGATTTGTCACATGCATTGGTATACAGTGAAAAGTATTGTTTCTTGCGCACTATACAGACAAAACATACCATTCACAGGGAAGGAAAGGAGAGTGCAGAATGTTGTGTTACAGTCATAGCTAAGGTGTAGAGAAAGATCAACTTAGTGCGACGTAGGTCCATTCAAAGGTCTGATGGCAGCAGGGAAGGTGTTTGTGAGTCGATTGGTACATCACCTCCAGACTTTTGTACCTTTTTCCCAACGGAAGGTGGTGGAAGAGCATATGTCCGGGGTCTTTGACTATGCTGGTTGCTTTCGAGGCAGCGGAAAGTGTAGGCAGCGAAATTGGATGGGAGGCTGGTTTGCGTGATGGACTGGGCTTCATTCACGACCCTTTGTAGTTGGTGGGAGTTGTAGCAGACATGCCGAATTTCCTTAGTCTCTTGAGAAAGTAGAGGCATTAGTGGGCTTTCTTAATTATAGCTTCTATATGGAAGAACCAGGACAGGTTGTTGACCTGGACACCTAGAAACTTGAAGCTCTAGACCATTTCTACTTCGCCCCCATTGATGCAGACAGGTGCATACCCTCCACTGTGCTCCCTGAAGTCGATAACTATCTTCTTCGTTTTGTTGACATTGAGGGAGAGATTATTGTTGTCGCACCAGTTCATCAGATTCTCTATCGCTTTCCTGTACTGTGTCTCATCATTGTTTGAGGTCCAACTCACAAAGGTGGTGTCATCAGAAAACTTGAAAATCAAGTTGGAAGGGAATGCGACCATACAGTCAAAGGTTTATAAGGAGTATAGTAAGCGGCTGAGGACTCAGCCTTGTGGAGCATCGGTGCTGAAGATGATCGTGGAGGTGGTGTTGTTGCCTATCCTTACTGACTACAGTCTGTGGGTTAAGGAGTTTAGGATCCAGTTGCAGTGGGAGGAGCCAAGCTCTAGGCCACAAATTTTGGAGAGGAGTCGCTGAGCTGTAGTCTACGACTAGCAGTCTGACATAGGTGTCTTTGTTATCCAGGTGTTCCATGGTTGAATGTAGGGCCAGGGAGATGGCATCTGCTGTGCACCTGTTGCAGTGATGGGCAAACTGTAGTGGACCTAGGCAGTCTGGGAGGCAGGAACTGATTTGTGATATGACTAACCTTTCGAAGCACTTCATAATGATGGATGTCAGAGCCACTGGATAGTCATTAAGGCACGCTGCCTGGCTTTTCTTTGGTACCGGGATGATGGTTGTTTTCTTGAAGCAGGTAGGGACCTCAGATTGGTGTAAAGAGAGATTGAAGATATCTGTGAATACCCCCGCCAGCTGGTCCAGGCACTCCATCTGAGCCAGTTGTTTTTCGTGGCCATTGTGAAATAATGCCGGGGAGGAGGGTGGCGTGGCACTATAAATGTTTGGGTGCCATCTGTGGTTGGTGTGATCCTTCTGATGAAATGTTAAACCAAATTCCTTTTGTCTTTTCCAGTCAGTTGGAAATTATAGATGACATAACACTGATTGAAATAAATTCATCTCCCTTTCCTCAATCAAAATTATCTAAACAGATTAACTGATTATTCACCTTGCTGATGTTTGCAGGACTTTGCTGTATAACTCCCATATGTATGCACATAATGACAATAACTGTACTCACTATTGCAATATTGCACTTAAATTGTGCGAGAAAAGGTCAGTTTGAGACAGATTTCAGAATTTCTTTTCCCAAAACCATAAGAATTGCATAAACATTTTTGTAGCATTTTCTTCTATTACTTAAGCATTACTTTCCCCATGGGAAGCCCTGCCATGAAATATTAATACTTTCTATAATTATATGAGCAATAGGCACAAACTAAGTCACAAAAATTAATACAATTTAAGCAACCTTTTTATTTTATTGAAGTAGAAAGTATCATCTTTGAAAAGTGGTTCTATTGCGAATGCACAGAAGTCCCATTGGGAACAGGCAGACACAATTCAAAGGCTACTCAGTCAGTTCTTAATTAGAATATAAACAGAGAGAGCAAGGAGGCACCAAGCAAATACTGCAGCATCTCCTAATTGCAAGGAGCGACAAAGGAAAAGGAAACCATGAGAAGTGTCACATTAGGATTGTCCTAGCACCTCCTTAAGGTTAACCACTGAGCATTGCAGCAGCCTGGGAGCACATTATGTACCTGGTTCTTTGACTACAAAAACATCAAATTGGTAGCTGAAGAAAATAACAATTGCAGAAAGACAGATGGAAGGGAAATTTAGCCAAAAATGCCCAAGTGCCGAAAAAAATCAAAAGAAAGTAATTTTGTGGAATTTTATGCAAAGGTTATGGGGCTAGCTTTTGGAAATAAGTTTGACCAGTTTTTGACAAAACTGTGGTGATACCACAGCATAAAATGCTGAGGCAAGAACTCAAAGGATGAAACTAGAACTGGGAGGTGAGAACTATTGACAGACTGAATAGGCTGGGGATTTTAAAAAAAGGTTGAGGGTTGATCTGGCAGAGGTTAAGACAAGTGTTTGGTGGAATAGACAGAGAAAATGTTTCCAACTGAGGGGAGACAAAATCTAAGATAAATCCTATAGGGAATTCAGGAGAATGTTATCACTCTTTAGGTAAAGAGCAACCATAAGGAATCACTGAGGCAAGTAGCACAAGTATATTTAAAGGGAAACTAGATGAACACAATGGAGAAAGGAATAAAAGGGTATGCTGATAGAGGGGTGGGTGGAGTGCAGATGGTGGAATAGTCCATTTGAGCCTGACGGCCTGTTTGTGTGCTGTAGATTCAATGTAACTGTGTGTATTATTTGTATAGATAGTTCAAAATTTGACTGCAATGATGGAGGGAGGCAAACAAAATCATAAAATGCCTATTGCATTAACACTTGCAATATTTTACTAGAACAAGTGTTGAATGAGGTCTGTTCTTAAAGCTTCACCCTACCATTTTCTGGTCATTACCCGTTGAATTCATCCATATATCTATTAAAGGAAAATAAACATAAAATAGCATCAAGTAGTTCAACCATTAAATATAATGGGTCCAGTAGACTACCATCCTGCTGCATTGCAAATAGCATCAACAATTAAGATGCTTACTACCTTGTACTGCTGACTTTTTATTGACATTCAAAAATGTCTCAAAATTACCTAATGCATTAATGTCTCTCCAACAAAGGAATTAAGAAATAACAATGACATTACATTTTCTTCCAGTTATCTGTTTTTTCTAGATTATTAATAATCAGTAAATTCCACATACTGAAGGAAATTTTAAATAATGGCAGACTATTTTCTTATTTTGAATGAATAGGAAGTTTTAACTCCACAACAAGCTGACACTATCATAGTAAATTATCATTTATTCAACTTCCAGATATAAACATGAATGTAACACAGTACAAAACAGTGGATCTTTGAGGACTGCAGTACAAAAATATATGCCCTAAAAGATTAAAGCAGCATAGTTTTGAAAAAACATGACAACCACTCCAATGAGCTGTTTATGAAAACAAATACCTCAGAGCCATTAGTTTGAGAGAGAGTTCAAACCTTTTTTCATGGATCCTACCTTGTCACACAGTAACAGAGAGAGCCACTGAGTACCCAATTTGCTAAAGTTTGTTTGGTGATTTGCCTTCCAAACGGTTTGGTGTATTTAAAACAAAATGATGGTTTGAATTTCCGACATAACTGCAAAGTTATATGCAAATTGACTTCAACAGAAGTAATATGAGGAGGGTGTGAATAAACCTTGGTTACTTCTTGAGACAAATGGAATTTGTAAACTGTGTTAGCTAGAATGAAGGGTGGGCCTAAATGCATTCCTATCCACATGCCAAGTACAGTGGATCCATTACAACGTAAGCAGTTCCTGATGTTCAATGCTAACCTAATAAAATGGCAGTTCTAAATGGCAAGAGTTTGAGGATACAAAAACCAAGGGTGAAAATTATTTGTACTGAATCAAACAACTATAATGGAACAAGAAGTTACATCTTTCTACTGCTCCTTTGTGCCTCACCACCAAAGGAAAGCAGAAGGAAAGAATATTTCATTACCTTTTTTTTTCACCTGTTCATGAATTGGGGCTTGGCTGGCTAAGCCAGCATTTATTACCCATCCCTAATCACCTTCAAGAAGGTGGCAGAGAGCTGCCTTCTTGAACCGCTGCAGTTATGTGGTTAGGTGTACCCTCAGTGCAGTTACGGAGTCCAGGTTTTTGACTCAGCAACAGTGAAGGAATGGTAATATAATTCCAAGTCAGAACAATGTGTGGCTTCAGGCTAACTCACAGTTGGTGGTGTTCCCATGCATCTGCTGCCCTTGCGGAGAGCATTTCATCACGTTTCTGATGGCGAACAAGTTTTTTTTTGGGGGGGGGGGGGGGAAGAGAAGGTGTCATTCAGTTTTGGGTCAATGTTAACCCACAGGATGTTGATAGTGGGGGATGCAAAAATGGTAATACCATTGAATGCAATAGGGAGATGGTTAGATTCTCTCTTGTTGGAGATGATCATTGCCTGGTACTTGGCACTTATCAGCCCTGGCCTGAATGTTGTCCAGGTATTGCTGCATATGGACACAGACTGTTTCAGTAACAGAAGCGTCGCAAAAGGTACTGAACATTGTTTACTGATGATTGCACGTCCCCACTTTTGACCTTATGATGGAAGGAAAGTCACTGATGAAATAGCTAAAGATGTTTGGGCCTAGGCCACTACCTTAAGGAACTCCTACAGCAAATCCCTGGGACTAAGATGACTACCCCTCAACAACCACAACTATCTTCCTTTGTCTTAGATATGATTCCAACCAATGGAGTGCTTTTCCTCTAATTCCCATTGGCTCCAATTTTGCAAGGGCTCCTTTCTGCCACACTCGGTCAAATGAGGCCTCGATGTCACCTTAAGTTCAGCTCTTTTGTACATATTTAGGCCAAAGTTGTAATGCGGTCAGGAGCTGAGTAGCCCTTGCAGAACCCAAAGTAAGTATCAGTGAGCAGATTATTGCTGAGCAAGTGCTGCTTGACGGCACTGTCAACAATCCCTTCCATCATTTTGCTGATGGCATTTCATTTGACTCATTTTCTAATTTGAGTTGCGTCTTCATGTTCCCTACCCATCTATCTACTTGTATGATGTGCAAATTTTACCACTTTGCATTGCAGACACTTAATCCAGGTAATTTATGTAAATTGAAAACAATGCCTGGCATGGGGGCCCAATTCTGCATCTTACTCCCCCTTACCCATCCGATAGAACTCCTCGAAAAAATATTCAACATAAGAGTTGGGACGTCTTGTTGAAGTTGTACAAGACATTGGTAAAGTCACACTTGGAATACTGTGTACAGTTTTGGTCACCCTATTATAGAAAGGATATTATTAAACTAGAAAGAGTGCAGAAAAGATTTACTAGGATGCTACCAGGACTTGATGGTTTGAGTTATAAGGAGAGGCTGGATAAACTGGGACTATTTTCCCGTGGAGCGTCTGAGGCTTAGGGGTGATCTTATAGAGGTTGATAAAATAATGAGGGTTATAGTTGAGGTAGATTGTCAACATCTTTTCTCAAAGGTAAGGAAGTCTAAATCTAGAGGGCATAGGTTTAAGGTGAGAGGGGAGAGATACAAAAGGGTCCAGAGGGGCAATTTTTTTCATATAGAGAGTGGTCAGTGTCTGGAACAAGCTGCCAGAGGTAGTAGTAGAGGCGGGTACAATTTTGTCTTTTAAAAAGCATTTAGACAGTTACATGGGTAAGATTGGTATAGAGGGATATGGGGCAAAAGCAGGCAATTGGGACTAGCTTAGTGGTTAAAAAAAAAGGACGGCGTGGGCAAGTTGGGCCAAAGGGCCTGTTCCCATGCTGTAAACCTCTATGACTATCAGTTTTTATCCACTTCAACGTTTACATTCTTCCTTCAGTTTCAACTTTTAACTTTAGGATTTTTATGAAACTGTGTCAAAAAGTCATACTGTACAGCTTACCAAAGTTCAAAGTTTCCTCAGTGAAGGAAACAGATCAGGCAATAATCCCCCCTTTCTGAACCCATGTTGGCTTATGTTTAGTAGATAATTATTGCAGCTATTAAGCTCAACTGTACTCCTGATAACCGATTCTCTTACTTTGCATGAAATGGAAGCTAAACTAATGGGTCTATATTTGTGAGTATCTATTTTGTACTGAGCACATTTCCAATCTTTTGTCCATGAAGTGCCTCATAAAAGCTGCCAGTTTCCCTCAAATCTCCTTACTTCGCCCAGCACTCTGGGATAAATACTATTTATCTCTGGAGATGGGTGTTTTGAGCCCTTTTATTTTGAAATTCTAATTTTACTTGGATTAGCTGTTTGGAAATCTGTCTTCCCTTGTGGATAGATAGAGGAAGTAGTCATGCATAAATATTTCCTGGGCTCATCTTAATTGAGCCCATTTGCACCTTTCATGATTTTCCCCCTTACTCAGATGTCCATTTTCCTGTCATTATGATACTGAAAATATTTTATATTTAGTTTCTGCTGAATTGCATTTTTCAATTCTCTCTTTGCTCATTACCTTTTCAACAAGTCTGTGCAATAATTTCTATTCACCCCAGTGAAACCCTTCTCTTTTCTCTGAAGAATTTGCAGAAATTGGTTGTGAATCCATTTAAGACATTTCATTAGTCTACGTGTAGAAATACGATAGGTGTGCAGGAGTTTGAGAAAAAGTGTGTGTCAGGATGCCAAAGTAAAGGAAGAGCATCCTGAAATATAATTGCTCCAGTGGCAGTGGCAAGTATCGTCAGAGGGAGCGCCATCATCTGGGAATACTGTTTCAGGGTGTGACACAGATGAAAGGATGGTGGTAGGGGATGGGGAAGAGGTCCCATGGTTCCAATACCATAGGTGTGTGGCAGTACTGGGGTGGGTTTGATGGTTTGGCAGAATCGAGGGGATGGTTGCAGGATCTGGCATCATCTAGTAGGAGTACCAAAGTGTGTTGGGACAAGAGCACAAATTAAATCCTAAAATGGGGTAATGTCATGGTGATAGGGGATTGTGTCAGACAGATGCTAGGATTTGGAGGGGAGGAAGAGGAAGCATGAGTGCTTGGTGTGAAGTGGCTAGGTGGCAAAGCAATAAAATACAACATGAGGGGGGACATACAAAATAGGAGTAGGTTATTCGGCCCCTCAAGCCTCCACCACGAAGGGGAAGGTAATCATGCTTGGGGTGGGAATGGTGTGGTAAGTTAGCATTGAGTATGTCAGCAAGGGAGGGAATATATCCCTGAGAGCATCAACAAGTTTTGCAAAGGAATAGAGAACGGTAAGGCTACTCTACACTCTTAAGGAGTACAAGGAACCAATGTGGAGGGCAGGAACAGAGCTTGGTGGAGGTAGGACAGAAGGAAATGACAGGAGCAAAGAGGGAAAGTAAAGAGCAGGCAGGGCAGGTTCAATAAGAGGCAACAGGGGATTTTCACAGTAACTTCACTGCGGTGTTAATGTAAGCTTACTTGTGACACTAATAAATAAACTTTTTAAACTTTAAAAACATGCAAAAAGAGCAAGTTGGGGAAAGTGAAGAGAGTTAAGGATTGATCCCCTTCCCTTCACCAGATTAAAAAATGTACAGGATTTTCCACTGTGAAAGCCCTGTCAATACTGAATTTGTCAAAGCCTAAAATAGGTATCCAATCTGTCCATGCACATCTAAAGGCCATCATACACATTGAAAATTGTGCAAGCTGTGGAAATTATAGTTTTCCATTGAGACACTGGAATCAGTGTCATCATTCAGGACATGTTCAAGCATGAGGTTTGAATGATGAAAGTGAAGTGGAACAGCAGGTGATAACTAAAAATCCTGGGCAGAGCTTTCTCCAAGCAGTGGATAAAAACAAATTACTGCGGATGCTGGAATCTGAAACTGAGAGAGAAAACGCTGGAAAATTTCAGCAGGTCTGGCAGCATCTGTAAGGAGAGAAAAGAGCTGACGTTGAGTCCAGATGACCCTTTGTCAAAGCTCACACCAATGCTTTGACAAAGGGTCATCTGGACGAAACGTCAGCTCTTTTCTCTCCTCACAGATGCTGCCAGACCTGCTGAGATTTTCCAGCATTTTCTCTTTTGGTTCCTCCAAGCAATGTTCAACAGAGAGTAGTATTGATTCACCAGCTCAGGGGCATACATGGTAATCAGCAGGAGGTTTCCTTGCCCATGTTTAACCTAGTGCCATGAGACTTAATGGAGTCCCGAGTTGATGCTGAGGGCTCCCACAGTCACTCCCTCCCGACTGTATATCATTGCATCACCACCACTGCTGTTGGGACAAGCATTGTGTCTTGGATATTATCAGTAAGGTATGATTCTATGAGTGTGTGTGTGTCAGACTGCTGCTTGACTAGTCTGAGAGACAGCTCTCCCAATTTTGACCCAAACCCCTAATGGACTTAGCACATTCCTCAAGTCTGGGTTTGCAGTCCTCATTTACAGTGCCTAGGTTGATGCCAGGTAATCTGTCTGGTTTAATTTATTTTCATTGGCTTTGTAGTCGTTTGATGAACCGAGTGGCTTGCTAGGCTATTTCAGAGGGCATTTATGAGTCAACCATGTTGCTGTGGATCTGGGGTCACATGTAAGCCAGCCCAGATAAGGACAGCAGTTCTTCACTAAAGAACATTAGTGAACCAGATGGGTTTGTACGACAATTGAATGGTTTCATGGTCATCATTAGACTTTAACTCTACCATCTGCAGTGGTGGGATTTGAAGCTGGGTCCCCCAAAGCATTACTAATTTGATGAAAATACCATTACGCCACCAGCACCCTTCACAATTTGTCAGATAGTGAAGCAGTCTGTGTTCATATGCAGCAAGATCTGGTCAACATTCAGACTTAGGTTAATAAGTAGCAAGTAACCTTCATGCCACACAAGTGCTGGGCAATGACCTTCACCAACTAGAGAGAATTTAACCATCTCACCTTGACATTCAATGGCATTACCATCGCTGAATCCCCCACTATCATATCCATTACTATTGACCAGAAACTGAACTGAACCAGCCATATAAATACTTTGGTTAGAAGAGAAAGTCAGAGGCTGGGAATTCTGCAGAGAGTAACTCATCACCTAATTCTCCAAAGCGGATCCACAATCTAAAACACGCAAGTCAGAAGTATGATGGCATATTCTCCACTTGCCTGAATGAGTGCAGCTCCAGCAACACAAGAAGCTCGACACCATCCAAGCAAAACAGCCCACTTGATTGGTACCCCAAGATTGGTACATCTTCAACATTCACTCCCTCCACCACTGACGCACGGTGGCAGCTGTATGCATCATCTACAAGATGCACTGCAGCAAATCACCAACGCTCCTTTGACAGTACCTTCTAAACCTTTGACCTGTACCATCTAAAAAGAAATGGGCAGCAGATACATAGGAACACTACCACCTGCAACTTCTCCGTGCCACACACCACACGATTTGGAACTTTATCACCCTTCCTTCATTGTCACTGGGTAAAAATCCTGCAATTCCCATGCTAACAGCACTTGGGATGTTCCTATACTACATTGATTGCAGCAGTTCAAGGAGGCAGCACTGCAACGGTTCAAGAAGGCAGCACACCACCACCTTCTCAGGGGCAATTAGGGATGGGAAATAAATGCTGGCCTAGCCAGCAATACTAAAATATCATAAGGAACTCCTAAAGAAAATCACAACCCCAGAATCATAAGCAGATTTCTGCTGTCTCTAGAACCAGCTTTAAGCATTTAAAAATAAATTCATTATTTTTCCAAAGTGCTTGAGACACACCAAGCCAGCTGCTGCTGACTGCAAGAGCCTAGCACAGATGTAAGCCTAAAGCAGAGTCAGCCACAGCCAGGTTACACAGTGAACATACTTAACAGGTAGCTTGTATGCAAAAGTTAGGATGACTCACCTATATCACTTACTGTGGAAACAAGCTACAGAAAGGCATATCCAACTGATAACAGGAAAAATATTAATCAGAAGTTTTAAATTTTCAATTGCATACGTACATAATGACTTTTGCACAGATATACTGGTAAAACATTTAAATAAAAAATATAAATAATGCACGCCAGACTGCTAAAAAAAACTATTTGCTGCATTCTACTTTCATTCATTTATAATGTGGAGATGCTGGTGTTGGACAGGGGTGGGCACAGTAAGAAGTCTCACAACACCAGGTGAAAGTCCAACAGGTATATTTGGAATCATGAGCTTTCGGAGTGCTGCTCCTTCATCAGGCGACACCGCAAACTGCCGGCTCAAAGTGGAGAGGATCTCCAAGAAGATCGCACATAACGACACAGACATCATTCACCTGATGAAGGAGCAACGCTCCGAAAGCTCGTGATTCCAAATAAACTTGTTGGACTTTAATCTGGTGTTGTGAGACTTCTTACTTCATTCATTTAAATGTTATGATTTCAAGTGAAAGCTTCCAGCATGGGGACAATTATTTTAGATTTTCTTTAACTCTCCATAATTATTACAGTTAATATGCTTTATCTGAGGGGAAGAAAATGCTTTCAGAATAGATCTCAATGTGAGCCAACATGAACCTCACTGATCATTTACACAGGAAGTCTGTGTCCTGACCTGACCTTTCATGTGGAAAGGCTAGTTGTTTGTCTGCACTGTTTTCACTTACACACTCTCGCCTTACTTTGTAATTTTTGTACTTCTTTAGGTGCTTTTATTCTACTGTGAGCATGTCATAAAGACTATCAGGTAGCCTTATGGGTAACAGTAGGAAAGGAAGCATAGTTTGTTATTAGTTGCCAAGAAAGTGGAGTTATTGCAGAAACTTGATCGTGATGTCTGAGGAGTACAAGTAGGTATCACAGCCGAAAACCAACAATATCTGCATACCAAAAAACAATCTGCCCCAAGAATTTCCAATGAACTGTACATGACTGGTAGTTTAGGATAGCCAACTCTGGTTGATGTATTTATCATATGGTCTCCTACCTTGCTTTTGTTTTTGGTTGTCTGACACGCCCATTATTGTGGCAATTGGTCAATCATAAATAAATACCCAAACAATGTGTGTCTGAAGCTGTCACAATTTAATTCATTTATTCTTAATTAAAAGCTTATTTGATATTAGGAAGCCAGGATGGGATGCACAGCATGAATACTCTAACACGTGAAGGCATTCATGTCCACATTGATGCCCTCTTTCATGCATTAAAACTGTATTGTCCAATACAGTCACCATTAGCTAATTGGGAATCCAAAAACAGATGACTGCTTTTCTGCTTAGTGAATTCAAAATGAATAATAGACATTGCTCTTAGGAATGAAATCCCAATACCCATAGACATGGTGCATGCATGTGAATTTAATCTTTGTACATTTGCTGGTAAAACAGCAAGATGAAAAGCAGGTTTTTAAAATGTAGTTTACTTCCTTGGGTTATTGAATGATGGCAGATCATATACAAAAATACATGTGAAGCATATTTACCTACATTGTTTGAATGTATGCTAAGCATTTTCCATTAAAATTAGTCTGCAGCTGAAACACACCTGTGACTGGGCAACACCGCACAAAAACCATTTATCTGATATTAACAGTTCAAAGACGTTGGATGTTGGATAATGGTGCAGTTATGATATTGTGGATTTTTAAGGAAAATTGCTAAAAGCACATTGCTGCTTTTAAAAAAGTTTTAAAGGTCCTTTCAAGATGCAAGTCATATCAGAAAGCTATCTCCACAGATGATTGCTCAAACATTGCTGAATTACCACCAAGAGAGTAATTAATAATTCAATAAGCCTTGGACAACACACTTGAAACTTCCGACGGTGTGAAACTCAAAACGCTTTTGATATCTGCAGGAAGTACTGCTTCAAAAGACCACAATTTAATTAACGTCTTTGCTTTGTGGAACAATGTCACATCTAAATTAACATATCAACTATTTGATGTTTTTGAAGGCTGTAAGAAGCCATTTAGTGTGACAGTGCGCAAAGAAACCAGAAGACCCCAAGAAGTTAGTTCCAGCGCACAGCTCTCAGCTGGACTAACTGAACAAACAGCATGAGAGAGTTGGGTTTTTCCTCTGTCACCAGACTTAAAGTAAGGCATCCAGAAAATCAACCTTAGTATGCTGAGAGAAATAGACAATCTTCAGGTGTTGATACCTGCAGTTTCCAGTAAGAAGCCACCTATTGAGTCCAGCTATAAAGGATAATTCCAACTATTGACTTGATTTGAAATCTCATCTTTAAGCATTTTTTTTCTTTAACAGCATTTTAATGTTTGTATCTGTATTTTATTTAATAATTTCACTACACTTGAATAGTAAATGGGTCTTTATCTTGTTAAATACTACAGCTATGCTGCTGGCTATTTTTAAATTGAACTAAAGTTAAAAGGGGGCTACATACAAACAAGCAAATTTTTAATTCACAGCCCACTTTGAGGAAATGCCTTTTATGTAATTGTGAAGATGATTATGAAGGAACACTTGACAAGGCACTGCTTTCTAGAATATTAGCAGAAGTTTTCTTCCAGGAGCCAACATTGTCTGTGGACGTTGGAAGTGTTAATATCTGCAGCAAAGCATCCCCAAATCATCATAGAAACCCTACAGTGCAGAAGGAGGCCATTCGGCCCATCGAGTCTGCACCGACCACAATCCCACCCAGGTCCTACCCCCACATATGTTACCCGCTAATCCCTCTAACGTACGCATCCCAGGACTCTAAGGGGCAATTTTTTTTTTAACATGGCCAATCAACCTAACCCGCACATCTTTGGACTGTGGGAGGAAACCGGAGCACCCGGAGGAAACCCACGCAGACACGAGGAGAATGTGCAAACTCCACACAGACAGTGTGGAGTTTAAAAAATTTACTAATGAAATAAGATCTGCATTTTCGGATTTCTGCCTATCCTTGCTTAATGCTGTGCCTCTAAAGTTATCAAATAGATACATCTGTGGGCAACACATCCGTGAAACCATTAAACGGTTCTCTGCAGCAGTGTGAGATGGCTGTGTTGCTTGTCCGGTGTCAGGGTATCTGCTCAGGGTGAGAGAGAAAATTGCAGTGGGAGGGGAGGACCCAGTCGTTGTGGTCCATGTAGGTATCAATGACTTAGGAGGTGCTGCATAGTCAATACGAGCATCTTGGCATCAAATAAAGAAGTTGAACCTCAAAGATCATAATTTCAGGATTATTACCTCAGCTGTATGCAAATTGTCATAGAGGAATGCATGGCTCAAAGACTAGTATGGAAGAAATGGGTTCTGTTTTGTGGGGTACTGGCACAAATACTGGGGGAGGTGCTCTTGCAAGCCGCATAACTAGGGAAGTAGAGGGGGTATTAAACTAAGTAGTGGGACGAGAGATCAAATTTGGGAAAGTGAGATAAATCAAGTAGAGACAAGGCAAAAGAGAAAGGTACTATTATGGGAAATGAAAAACAGGCTGTGACAGGAAGGGATGGAAAGTACAAATCAGCCTGTGAAGCAGTATTGTACTATTGGTGGCTGGGTATCCAAGAGATTGTGTAGAAGCTTGAATGCACACGGCAATTCAAGACAAAGGAATACGTAAAGGAGAATTGGAAATCCTGGAAGTGGATTGTTGCTGAAAACAGTTGAGAGAATGCTTTGTTTGGGAGAAGATTCTAAGGTAGATGTTTTCAAGAGTGGAATTTAGAAACATTCATATGATAAGCTGGGGGGGGAATTTGAGTGGCATCTGCCACTTGGGTTCAGAGTGGAATATATCTGACCACAGTTAGCCTGTTCGTTTACAAGAGCTGTATTTACTGAGAACATGACAGCAGGATGGCAAGGTGGCACAGTGGTTAGCACAGCAGCCAGGGACCGGGTTCAATTTCAGCCTTGGGTGACTGTGTGGAGTTTGCATATTTTCCTTATATCTGCGTGAGTCTCTTCCAAGTGCTCTGATTTCCACACACAGTCCAAAGATGTGCAGGTTAGGTGGATTGGCCATGCTAAGTTGACCCTAAGTCCCAAGATGTGTAGGTGAAAGGTCAATTTATTAGTCACAATTAGACTTACATCAATACTGCAATGAAGTTACTGCGAAAGTCCCCTAGTCGCCACACTCCGGCACCTGTTCGGGTACACCGAGGAAGAATTTAGCATGGTCAATGCCCCTATCCAGCATGTCTTCCGGACTGTGGGAGGAAATTGGAGCACCCGGAGGAAACCCACGCAGACTCTGCACAGACAGTCACCTGAGGCCGAATCAAACCTGGGCCCCTGGCGCTGAGAGGCAGCAGTGCCACACTGTGCCATCGGGGATTAGCAGGGTAAATGTGTGGGGTTACGGGGATAGGGCTAAGTAAGATAAAAAAAGATGGGTCAGTATAGACTCAATGGGCTGAATGGCCTCATTCTGCATTCTAAGAATTCTATGAGCATAAGATATATTTTGTGGCCTGTGCTATTCTTAAAATCTGCACATATTTGTGAAGGTGTAAGTGGGAGTAAAGGAGTACTGTATTATTGCCAATTTTTTCATGTTTAATAAATGTTTTTTGGTAGTCCTGTGACTCTGATCATCCACATTTTCTAAAAGAGGTCAAAATTATGGTCTTTTGAGCCAGGGTTCCATTCTGGGATCTTCCCATCTAGTAGTATCAACTGGGATAATAACAGAGGGATGACCCAAGTTCAGGAAACCAGGATATTGAAACAGGGTAGAGATGAGACATGGCAAAGGCAAGAAGTCACTTGTGGGAGTTGTTTACATACCCCCTAATAATAACTACATGGCAGGATGAAGAATAAAAAAGAAATAATGGGAGCCTGTCTAAAAGGTACAGTGTTAATCATGGAGATTTTAATCTACATAGAATGGAAAAGTCAGATGGGCACATAGAATACTGGGATAATTTCTTAGAACACCAAAGTTCTGGAGCCAACCAAAGAGCAGGCAACAATAGACTTGGTATTGTGCAATGAGATGGGATTAATTAATGTTCTCATCGTGAAGATGCTCTTAGGCAGCAGTAGCCAAAATATAATTGAATTTTCATTTCAGTTTGAGGGAGAGAAGTGGGTCCAGATTATGTTTTCAAACTTAAATAAGGGCAATTACAAAGGCATGAAAGCAGAACTGGAAAATTAGGTTGAGGGATAGGTCAATAGAGATACAGTGGAAAATATTTAAAAGGCTGTCTCAGAATATACGGAATAGATACATTCCAATTAGAGAGAAAAAGTCCAAGGGATACACCATTTGTGGTTAATTAGAAAGGTTAAATTATGCAAAGACGGATGGTTGGTCAGAAGATGGGACAGAATGTAATGAACATCAAAGGATGTTTAAAAGAAGAGGAGAAATATAAATCAGGGAATGGAAGGGAGGGAAGAACTAAGGAAAATTAGAATCACCACAGAAGTGGTACTAAAATGATGGAACTGTGATCTGAAAGTGCCCAGGTCCTGATAGATTTCATCCCAGGTTGGGTCTAAAAGGAAGTCCCTAGCAAGATAGTGATGCATTGGTTTTACTTTTCTAAAACTCCCAAGATTCAGGAAGGTTCCATTAAATTGGAAGAGAGCAAATGTAACTCTATTATTAAAAACGGAAAGGAGGCAGCAAGCAGGAAATCACAGGCCAGTTGGTTTAACATCAGTCATAGGGAGAATGATAGAAGCTATTATTGAAGCTATAGCAGGGCACTTCGATAAGTTCAAGATAATCAGTCAACATGGTCTTGTGCAAGAGAAATCACGTTTAACCAGCTTATTGGAATTATTTGAGGAAATAACATGCACAATGGATAAAGGAGAATTGGTGGGTGTACTGTATTTAGATTTCTAGAAGGCATCTGATAAAGTGCCACATCAAAGGTTATTGCAGAAAATAAAAAATGGCTAAAGTGAATTAGTAAATTAGGTAAATATTGGCATGGATTGACAATTGGCCGACTAACAGGAAGCAGTAAGTGTAAAGGGTCTTTTTCAGATTGGCAAGATATAACAAATGGTGTGCCATAGGGAACAGTGCTGGTACCTCAACTGCTTACAATTTGTTAAGAAAACAGAGAAAGTTTTAAATGATCTGTATATGTATTGTTAAATATTAGAAATAAGGTATTAGTTTTAAGTGGGTTTAATTTAGTGTTTCCGTGAGAGGAAGGATAAATCTATAGTTAAGAATCACGTTAGACAAAGGTGTTTACATCGGGGAGTTTTTGGTTTCAGATAAAACTATGCTTCTACTATATTTAGAGGGGGTCGCGACATGAAAAGTAAACAAGCTGGCAGAAGTACAGAGTCATTGCTCAGTAACCAGGGGCACCTTTAATGTAGCAACACCTTTTAAGTTTAGTTTTAACTGAATTCATTAGAAGGCTGGAGAGGGAACATCTCTCAGCTTTGCTGCAGGAAAAGCCATACCATTGAGTAATGGTTAAGAAAGCATGTACAGGATACTTAAAGAACAGCTAGTTAAGGAAACTAGAGAAATGAAGTAGTTTCCAAGAAGTCAGAAGTTAAAGGAACAAAGAACAACAAAGTTAAAGTCAAACCTGAGAAGAGAATCATAGAAAGAATCATAGAAACCCTACAGTGCAGAAAGAGGCCATTTGGCCCATCGAGTCTGTACCGACCACAATCCCACCCAGGCCCTACCCCATACCCCTACATATTTAACCCGCTAATCCCTCTAACCTACGCATCTCAGGACACTAAGGGGCAATTTTAGCATGACCAATCAACCTAACCCGCATATCTTTGGACTGTGGGAGGAAACCGGAGCACCCAGAGAAAACCCACGCAGACATGAGGAGAATATGCAAACTCCACACAGACAGCGACCCAAGCCGGGAAGCGAACCCAGGTCCCTGGAGCTGTGAAGCAGCGGTGCTAACCACTGTGCTACCGTGCCGCCTGTAGAAGATCAGATGAGGTTGGTTACAGACAAGCCACATATCTGAAATAACTAAGATTTGGTGTTCTTATTTCCAGTGTGTGAAGCAATAATATTCTGTTTGGACTGAATACCTGAGTTGGTATAGAATTTTGAATGCATGCTGTAATTCAAGATAAAGGAAGCCTGAAAGGAGCAGTGGAAAACTTGGCGCTAGATTTCTTGTTAAAAAGTGGAGCGGAAGTTTCACTTGAAAGAATAATTGAAAAAGCTGGAGTGAATTTGTAATGAAAACAGCTGATGGAAAGCATTGTTTGAAAGAAGATTATAAAATGTGGCTTTTGGGTGTGGAGCTTGGAAACATGCGTGACAATCATCTGGAGGTATTGTAAGAGAAATCCACAGAAGACCAGTTGAGTGGCATTGGCCATTTGGTTTTGGGTGTTATATTTGAAAACTGTACACATTTGTGAAGTGAAGGAGGGAGTAAAGGAGTATTGTATGAAAATCAAACTTTTCATGTTTAATAAATGTTTATTTCTTGTTGTTAAAGGAACTAATTAGCGGTCCTGTGACTCTACGTTTCCACTTTACTTAAAGTAAAAGTTGCGGTTTTTTGAGCCAGGATTCAATTCTGGGATCTCCCCATCCAGTTATATCAACCAGATCATAACAATATGAATGACTTGAATGAAGGGGTGGATGGAACGATTGCCAAATTTGCTGATGCCACGAAGTTAAGTAGGAAAGTAATTTGTGAAGAGGACATAAAGTTACAAAAAGATATAACCAAAAGAGAAAATGCTGGAAAATCTCAACAGTACTGGCAGCATCTGTAAGGGTAGAAAAGAGTCCAGATGACCCTTGTCAAAGCCCAGTATTTTCTCTTTTGGTTTCAGATTCCAGCATCCACAGTAATTTGCTTTTATACAAAAAGATACAGATAGGTTAAGTGAGTGGCAAAGATGTGGCAAACAGATATAATGTGGGAAATCGTGAAATTGTTCATTTTGGCAAGAAGAATAAAAGAGAAGCATATTATCTACATAGTGAGAGATTGTACAGCTCGAGGTGCAGATGGGTCTGGGAGTCTTAGTACATGTGTCACAAAAGGCTAGTATGCAGGTACGGCAAGTAACTTGGAAAGCCAATAGAATATCATTTATTGCAAGGGGAATTGCATATAAAAATAGGGAGGTTATGCTTCAATTATACAGAGCACAAGTGAGACCATATCTGGAGTATTGCGTACAGTGATGGTCACCTTAAGGAAGGGTACAAATGCATTAGAACAGTGGTTCCCAAACTTTTTTCACTGGGCCGCACTTTCGGAATAAAAATTTGCTCGTGCCACACCAAATTTTTTATTGATAAGAAATACATTCAAAAACAAAAAAAAACAACTCCTAGCAGTACTTGATTCATAACATAGAACACAACTATTTTACAATATCATGGGACATCCAGAAAGTATAAAACAATGCTTGTTTAAACCATGTTTAAATGTTTCTTTGATTGTCCTTGAATCTTCCCGTCACACTTGCCATCCTCTCTCGTCGCACCAGTGTGGCGCGCCGCACCCTTTGGGAACCACTGCATGAGAAGCAATTCAGGGAAGGTTTACCAGATTAAATATCTGAAATGGTATACCTCTTAGGTGGCATGGTGGCACAGTGGTTAGCGCTGCTGCCTCTCAGTGCCAGGGGTGGGGGTTCGATTCCTGCTCAGGTCACGGTCTGTGCGGAGTCAGCTCGTTCTCCCAGCGTTTGCATGGGTTTCCTCCGGGTGCACCAATTCCTCCCAGTCTGAAAAAATGTGCCGGTTAGGTGCATTGGCCATGCTAAATTCTCCCTCAGTGTACTCAAATAGTGTGGTGACTAGGAGATTTTCACAGTAATTTCATGCCGTTTTAATGTTAACATACTTGCGACACAAACAACCAAACAAATAGATAAAATTAACTTATGAGGAAAGGTTGGACAAACTAGGTTTGCATCCATCAGAGTTTAGAAGGGCAAGACTTTTATATTTTTGGAAGTAGCAAAGATACTTTCATAGATATCATAGAATCATAGAAACCCTACAGCACAGAAAGAGGCCATTCGGCCCATCGAGTCTGCACCGACCACAATCCCACCCAGGCCCTACCCCCATATATTTTTCCCACTAATCCCTTTAACCTACGCATCTCAGGACACTAAGGGCAATTTTAGCATGGCCAATCAACCTAACCCACACATCTTTGGACTGTGGGAGGAAACCAGAGCACCCGGAGGAAACCCACGCAGACACGAGGAGAATGTGCAAACTCCACACAGACAGTGACCCAAGCCGGGAATTGAACCCAGGTCCCTGGAGCTGTGAAGCAGCAGTGCTAACCACTGTGCTACCGTGCCGCCGGACTTTGATTAAGGCCCTTTATTATGCCTTTCTTCACATTTAATAGTACCCTCCATTAATGGATGGGAACTAAAGGGATTCCAATCTTATGAAGCTAGGGTTGGATAAATCTCCCAGAGTGGGCATATTTAATTACACAGAAACACAATGTCCGCCTCTCATTCACCATTCTGTATCTTCCTTTCTTTCATCTCAGTCCCATAGCTTGAAAACTTTTGCTCTTTATACATTTTAGCCAAAAGGACTGCACAAGACTGATTTTGAATCAATACAAACAGATTACTGCTGATTGTAAAAAAAAATCCATCAATCAAGGGGCATCTTTCTCTTATCCTGGGAATGTTAAAGAGCTGAGGGCAGAATTAAATTTTACATAAATGTGCAAAGAACAAACTGGCACAGATTTAATGAGTTGGACGAATGAAGTTTGCAGCCACATAAAATATAGGTCATATCCATGCTAAACCACACAGGCTGTTCATCTGAAATAATATTCAAACTTGTCAATGACCATTTAAGGTTCCACAAATAAACTGGCTTCAGGATTAATATGCATTATGTTTTTAAAATGGCATTGCAAAATTCAACTTTTAAAATTCTCTCATCATCTTCCTTGTGTAAGGTGCATCCAGTATTGCCTCCCGTCATATTCCCCCGTGAGGTGAGGTGGTCTAGAAAGGTCACAGGAATCAGTGCATAATTGGTCACTGAGTGCACTCCCACACCATTCCCATTGGTGAATGTTCAGCAAGATTATCAATAATTTGCAATTTCTCAATAGAAAGGATCTTTTCACCAATTGATGTTAACTGGATGTCATCAACTACATTCTGTCCAGCAGTGGTGTCAGAATCTCAGATTACAATAAACTGAATAGTAACAATACAATTGAAATTCCACAGTGATGATGAGCGATTGCTGGTCCTTCAGAAATGTGAATAATTCACATCAGCATGTGAATAATGACGATCTTTCCAAAAGCGAAGAAAATTCAGCTAAATATTTTGCAAGATATAAGGTCATTCAGAAAGGCTCCACTATCTCACCATAGCACTAAATGCCTTCACGATTTCAGGCTTTTATCCCAGAAATGTGTATAATGAGACAAACAAATAGCATGATCCAGAGTGCTTTCCAACCTAATCAGTTAAAATAATTTGTTGACATAAACACAGTCCCTTCATTATTTCATGAATCTCTATCATATTGCTTAAATCTACACTTCTCCAAGTATGGAGACAACCCTTTTATAGCAAGTCACTCTGTGAATACTATCTCATACCCTGACATGATATTCTAATTCATCACCGTGATCTGTCCTCAGCTTCTCTCTTTTACTTCTCTCCCATAAATTAGGAAACCTGCACTAGGAGTGATCCTCAGGTCAAATCACCACCAGTCACCTCTCCCAAAGCTATTTTTGGCTTTAAGGATTATTTTTGTTGCAGATTTAAAAAAAAAATTATTCTTGGTGTTATTCGAATTGAATAATCAACCTAACACCACCAGTGAAGCAAATAAAGATAGTCCACACTACGAACAACAACAAAGATTTATTTATTTTTATTCATTCATGGGACATGGGTGTCATTGGATGACCAGCATTTATTGCCATCCTTAATCGACAGGCAGTTAAGAGTCAATCACATTGCTGTGGCTCTGGAGTCACATGTAGGCCAGACCAGGTAAGGATGGCAGATTTCCTTCCCTAAAGGACACTAGTGAACCAGATGGGTCCAACAATTGACAATGATTTCATGGTTATCAGTAGATTAATTCCAGATTTTTTAAAACTGAATTTAAATTCCACCATCTGCCGTGATGGGATTTAAACCCTAGTCCCCAGAACATTAGCTGAGTTTCTGGATTAGAAAATGAGACTGCGTCAATTTCTGAACTTACTACAAATTACCTGGATATTGGGCAGTTGACAGTCTAAAGGCTCACCAGTAATAACTTTTTGAAACACCAAATCCGAGAAAAATATCTAGAATGAGAGCTAAAATATACAACAAAATACTCCATGTTGTATTGCATCCATAAACTATAGCTGATACAGCCTGACTATAGATACAGTGAGATCTTTAAACATTCAAGTTTGGGCTGATAAATGGCAAGTAACAATCCTGACATCTCCAACAAGAGATAATTTAACCATCACTCCATGACAGTCAATGAACGGCATTATCATCGCTGAAAACCCCACCATCAACATCCTGGGCATTACTACTGATCGGAAACTCAGCTGGTTGTCCATGTGAATACTGTGGATGGAAGAGGAGTACAAGGCTGAGAATTCCAGAGTGAGTAACTCACCTCCTGATTCCCCAAAGCCTCTCCATCTACAATGCACAAGTCAGGAGTGTGATGCAACACTCTCCATCTGCCTAGATAAACAATACACAAGAAGTTCACCACCAGTCAGGATAAAGTAGCCCACTTGATTGGTACCCCATGCACTATTTTAAACATCCGTCCTACCAACGGTGTATAGTGGCAGCAGTGTGTGCGATCTACAAGAGCCTGTGCACCAAAGTTTCTTCAACAGAACCTTCCAAATCTGCAACCTCTATCAGCAAGAACAAGGACAGCAAAATGAATGGGAATACGACCACCTGCAATTATCCCTGCCCATTACACCACCAAACCCCTGCTCTGCCACACTCCATCCTTACTTGAACTATTTGGCGTTTCTTCATATTGATGGGTCAAAAACCTAAAACAACTTTCCTAACAGCATTGTGCACATGTGTACATCACCTAGACTGCAGCAATTCAAGGCGGCTCACCATCTTATCAAAAGCAATTCGGGATGAGCAACAATAGCTAGCCTTTCCAGCAATGCACACACCCCAAGACCCATAATGAAAAAATGCTGCTCTCTTAATGGGGGTTTACACAGCTAACTGCACTCTCAACTTCCAAGAGCAACAAACTGAAGCAACCAAAAATAAATTCCCTTGTACGTGACAAATGTTAATGAAATAACAGCACCAAGCTCAATTTGTGGATGTAGGAAGTGTTTTTTCTATAATTTGGGACAAGTTGCTAGGGCCACTTGGTACATATTTCTGAAGGAAGGTGTGAATGCAAATATAATGGCAGCAAACTTTATTGCCTGCAAATTATTTAAAAGAAAATATTCAAAACATAGCTGACTTTGAGGATTAACATTTTCCCTGTTTGCTCACAACTACCCTCCATCATTCAACTGGTAGGAATGATGGTTCAAATCTGAGAACAAGTTTCAAAAACTAAGTTATTTTAAAAATGTAATATTAAACCCAAGCTGTGCAGGTTAGGTGGATTGGCCATGCTAAATTGTCCCATAATGTCCCACGGTGTGTAGGTTAGGGGGATTAGCGGGGTAAATATATGGGGTTACAGGGTTAGGGTGGGGAATGGGCATGGGTTAGATCCTCTGTCTCATCTGAAGGAGAATTGGTGCAGGCCCGATGGGCCAAATGGCCCCTTCTGCATATAGGGATTCTATGATTCTATGAAACAACAAAGTTTTTGCTCATTGCAAAGTAGAGCAACCTTTATTTAAAGCACATGCAACAAAACAGGAAACACATGACTGAGTGGCAAGTGTTCACATGACAGACAGGGAATTTTGGTTAGATGTGAAAATAGTGCAATACCCAAGCAACTTTAAGCCAAACTCTTGTGTGTTCTGTACCAGATCCATTGGACCACTTGGGAATTTTCTGTACTTTTGTGAAATGTTTTAATACCATGAGAACATAAATGTTCCCAAAATATACATGTACAGCGTTCTTTTATGGCCTTACCAACTCTGTTAGGGGGATAAGACCTCATTCTATTTCTATAATATATCATGGCTAATTAATAGAATTTTTAAAAAGTGGACAAAAACATCAAATAACTGAAGCCATGGCTGGTTACGACTGAAACAAAAGGAACTTTCTGGCATTTGGAGAAACTGTCACCTCATTATAGATGAAGAGGCGCTAACAACCCCTGTGACTGCAGCGACCAAATTCAAAGGGAATTATACAAAGGCCATTGACATTTCATAAGCCAAAGACTACCAGTCTTATAAGACAAAGAACCCCAAAATCTCTTTGGAAATTCTTAAATATTAACAACCTCAAGAATCCAGACAAAGGAATATGCATCCTTTATCCAAGTCCAACTGGAGAAGTAAATGTCCTAAAATCTTTATGTAACTCAGCGAAAACTTTAGTTACTAACAATCCTGTGAAGAACCATTGCTCCCTGAAAGTGGCCACACAAGTAGATAGGGTAGTAAAGAAGCGATATGGCATGTTTGTTGGATATGGACCAAGGGCAGGCAAATGAATAAGTAAAAAAAAGTATAAATACCAGTACAGATCAGTTGGATGAAATGACCTGGCTATAATCAAGGCTGAGTCGCCACAACCCTTCACACGCTCATTTCCCAAGATCCTGCCTTCTATAAACCCCAAAGGTTGTTGCAAAAAATAAAAGCTCATGGTGTAGGAGTAACATATTAGCCTAGATTGAAGATCAGTCGGCTGGCACAATAGAGTATGCATAAATGGGTCGTTATCTGATTGGTAGGATGTGACAAGTGAAGTCCGACGGGGTGCTGGGGTTTCAACTTTTTACAATTTAGATCAATGATGTAGATGAGGGGAGCCAAAATGTGGTAGTTAAATTTGCAGATGACACAAAGATTGAAAGAAAAATATGTTGTGAAGACAAAGAGTTTGCAGATGGATATTGATAGGCTGAGTGAATGGGCAAAAATCTGGCAGATGGAATATAATGTGGGAATGTGTGAAGTTGTTCACTTTGGCAAGTGAATAAAAAAAGCAGAGTATTACTTAAATGGAAAACAACTGTAGAACGTCAAGATGCAGAGGAATCTAGATGTTCTCATGACAAGTCACAAAAAAAAGATTAGTGCACAGGAAGGATGCAAGTGCATAGGAGGCAGTTCAGAGGCGGTTTACTAGATTGATACCTGGAATGAGCAGGTTGTCTTATGAGGATAGGCTGGAAAGGCTGGGCTTGTTCCCACTGGAGTTTAGAAGAGTGAGGGGGTGACTTGATTGAGGTGTATATGAACAGTACTGACAAGATGGATGTTGAAAGGATGTTTCCTCTTGCGGGCGAGTCCAGAACTAGGGGGCACGGTTTTAAAATTAGGGGCTGCCCTTTTAGGTATGAGGAGAATTCTTTTCTTTCAGTTGGTTGTGTTACTTTGGAACTCTCTGCCTCAGGAGGTAGTGTAACTAAATCTTTTTTGAAAGCAAAGGTAGATTGATTCCTGAATCTAAGGTTATTGGGGTAGATGGGGAATGTGGAAATCAACATGAACAAAGCAACCAACATCTTATTAAATGGCAGAGCAGGTTCAAAGGGCCAAATGGCCTACTTCTGCTCCTATATCATATGCTCGTAACCCAAATTGTTGTTATAACCCCATACTGACTGAATAAATAAGCTCATCCAAATTGCCACCTATGGCAACATCTTCATCAAGTCCAATACCACCTTCAAAAGCTGATGCTGTATATTGTCATTAATTTTTTTTAAATCTCAGGGTGCTTCACAGGTGGACATTAGAATTGGATGATAGAAATAGATTCAAGTCTGTTTTCACACTTAGGATATCAGCCAGTATGCTGTGTAGCACTACCAGCATCCAGCATGCTAATTGCAATAGATTCAGAACAGATCTAGTAGCTGAAAACTGGGATCAATGTGGGTCATCAGAAGTAGACTTGTATTCAACCACAATCTGCAACTTCCTATGGTATTGTCATCTTGAGGGAGAGTATTAACTTTCAAAAAGTCAAACATCCAGTTATTAACTGAAAAAAATCACGCACAAGATTCTACATTTTAAAATAACTTCTACTGTACATGAATTGAACAAAGCAAGTACTACTAATTTAACACCATGGATTTCACAAACGTAACTCAAAAAACTGAAGACTATTTCAAATTTTTAATTTTGCAGAAGAGTTCCCTCTTACATTTGAGGATCGTGAGGGGTCTTTCACTTCTCCAAAAACCAAATCAAGGTGTGACACAGCTCTCAGAAAATCACTTGATTCTCCTTAGTATTCCTGCTGTTCTCCGAGCGGTGAGTTCCTTGGAATCCTTCCACTAGCATTCAGCCAGACAATTTTTTACCGCACTAAGCACATCACAACTATGGACACCCAAGCTCAAGCATGGGCTTCATTTTGCCTTCTTGCTTACTTAGTTTCTGTTCTGGCTGCCTGAAGATGGCCACTGCCTTCCCACAGCCTTCCAAGATGACTCCTAGGAGCTTTCCCCCTCTCTCTGCATGCATGACTGAGAACAGACAAAGACAAGCCCAAAATACAAAAGAGTACCTTTCTATCTAGCCCATCTCCACAACATGGCATACTTAGGATGTTCCCAACAGAAATGTAAATTAATTATTTTTTATCTTCAAAACAACCCTTTTGATATTGGAACCCAGATTTTAAAAAAATTAAGTTACAGGCTCTTTTTCAAGACAGCATGCCAAATGTAACCACCGGGCAACCCTAAAAATTAGATGCTAACCTGGCAGAGCTACAACATAGGGATACATGCAATCTAATTAGTGGAAAAAGAATGTGATTGACAGATCCAATGGATCAGACCAAACTTCTGCAGTCTTACAACACCCATCCATGAAGAGCAGTGGAAATTAAACAACTGACAAGAGGAGGAGGTTACGCAAATATCCCCATTCTCAAAGTGGGGGGGGGGAGCCCAGCATGTCAGCACCAAAATGAAGGTTGAAGTACTCACAGCATTTCTGGCCCTGTAGATAGTAGAGTGAATTACGTATACCGGCCACCTCCAGTGCAACCAGCATCACAGATGCCGGTCATCAGTCAATTTGATCCACTGCACATGATATCAAGAAATAGCTGAAGGCACTGGATACAGCAAACGTTATGGGTCCTGGCGACATCCTTGCAATAGTACTGAAGACTTATGTTCCGGAGCTAACCATGTTCTTCTGGCTATTCCAGTAGAATGACAACACGGAAAATTGATCAGGTATGTCCTGCCCACAAAAAGCAGGACAAGTCTAATCTGGCCAACTATCATCCCATTGGCATGCTGCTTTGAAAAAGAGCCTGTTACCTTCATTCTTGATCATCAACATAGATGATGGAAAATACTGTCAACAGTGATATTAAGCGGCACTTATGCAGCAATAACCTTCTCACTTGTGCTTCGTTGGGTTCCGTCTAATTAAATCTTGGTACAAATATAGACAAAACCTGGATTCAAGAGGTGAAGTGAGTAATTCCCCTTCAAATAAAAACAGCATTGTAACAAGTGTGGCCTCAAGAAACCCAGCAAAACTGAAGTCAATGGGAATTGGCGGGCGGTGTGGGGGCGTATGTGGGGAAACACTCCACTGGTTGGACTCAAATCTTGCATAAAGATAGATGGTTGTGGTTGCTGGAAGCCAATCATCTCAGCTCTAGGACATCACTGCCCAGAGTTGGATAGTGTCCTGTCCAACCATTTTCAGCTGCTTCATTAATAACCTTCCTTCTATCATAAAGGTGGGGATGTTCATTAATGATTGCACAATGTTCAGTACCATTCACGACTCTTCAATATTTAAGCAGTCCATGTCCATATACAGCAACCTGAACAACTTTCAGGCTTGGGCTAATAAGTGGGCAAGTAACATTCATTCCACACAAGTATCAGGCATTGGCCATTCCCAACAAGGGGAAATCCAATCATCTCCCTTGACAATCAAAGAAACTACTGTCTCGGAATTCCCCACCAACATCCTGGAGGTTACCAGTGGCCAGAAACTGGTGGCCAGCCCTACAAGTACTGTGGCTAAAAGAGGTCAGCGGCAGGGAATTCTGTGCTTGAAACAAAAGTGTGCGCGTGCGCGTTTGTGTGCGCGCGGAGGTGGGGCGGGGAAGAATTATCTGGAGATAAAAACAATGCAAGAGTCCAGAGAAAGTGCTGGGGAGTGGCCAAAGCCAGGTTTCGCATGCAACGGTCACAATGGGCCAAGTGGCCTTCTTTTGTGTTGCAACCATTCTATGGTTTACGATATTTAACGTAGAAACATGTCCCAACATATTTCACAGTAGCATATTTTAATGCTGAATCAAAGATGATATTAGATGGCAAGGCTAAAATTTTGCTGAGTTTTGAGGAGGAAAGAGGTTGAGAGAAAAACAGATTTAGGGAGTGAATTCCTGAGCTCAAAAAACTGAACATTCAGCCATCCAGGCCCTATGGCAAAGCGAAGGAATTTCAAGTTGTGCAAGAAATTTCTGATGCCTGGACTCTGAAAGCTAACAGACTGATGTTTAGGTTTAGAAGGTATAAAATGGACCACTATGATTAGTTACCGATAAGTTAGTCTCTAATGTAAATAATATGTAACCTGACCTCAAGAGCAGGTTGCTTGATGACCTCTGACCAAATGTCAACGATATTTACAGCTTTGTGTTCTAAAACTTTAACTATGGTTTCAATACAAAATGAATCCTTATACTAGCTCTCGATCTCTAACAACACCAAATCCCCATGTTGAATCCGAATTATTAATGCATACAATAATGGTCCCAACACGGGATTCCAGAAAAACATGACCTATTTCCCACATTTTGCCATGACACGAAACTTCCCTCAAAGTCTACCTATTTTTTGTATTGTAAGCAAGTAAGCAAACCTGAAAATACTTTGATTCCAAGTCAATCACATTATGCAAAAACAGCCTTGCTCTGGCCTCTGTGAAGGTCTGTCTAAGAGATCAGTAGATAAACTAAGGAAAATCACATCATGAAATAACATACCACAATACATCAGACAAGCCAGGGAATTTGACAAGTCCATCTTGTGCATTAGTGTGCTTGCTGCACACTACTTTTCCTGTCCCACTGACAGGGCAGCAATAACCTACTCAGTGACAATCAGCTGGGGTTTAATGAGGGCTGCTCAGTACCTGACCTCATTACAGCCTTCATCCAAACATTGTCAAAAGAGCTGAATTCAAGAGATGAGTGAGAGTGGCTCGACATCAAGGCAGCATTTGACCAAGTGTGGCATCAAGGAGCCCCCCCAAAAAACTGAAGTCAATGAAAATCAGGGGGAAAACTCCCCACTGATTAGAGTCATACCTTCAAAGGAAGATGGTTGTGGTTATTGGAGGACAATCATCTCTTTATGGATAGAAAATTAATGCTGGCTTAGCCAAGTGGCACCCACATCCTGTAAACAAATTTTCAATAAGCCCCATAACGTGGCTATAGGAGTTGCTCAGAGTAGTGTCCTGGGCACAGGTGCTTCACAATGACCTTCCTCCATCATAAGATCAGAGGTGGGGATTTCTGCTGCTGTTTGCACAATATCCAACACCATTCACAACAACTCAGATTATGAAGCAGTCTGTGTCCATATTTGGCAAAATCTGGACAACATTCAGGTTTCAGCTGATAAGTGGGCAAGTAACATTCACACCACACAAGTTGCAGGCAATGATTATCTCCAATGAAAGAGAATCTAACCATCTGCTCATGACATTCAATGGCATGCCTATCACTGAATCCCCCTTCAGCAATATTCCGGGGATTACCACGGACCAGAAAATGAACTGGACCAGCCATATAAATATTGTGGCTCTAAGAGCGGGTCAAAGGCTGGGAATTCTGTGGTGAGTAACTCACCTCCTGACTCCACATAGCTCATCTATCATCTATGAAGCTCCAGCAACACACAGGAAGCTTGACACCATCCAGGACAAAGCAGCCCACTTGACAGGCACCCCATCCACCACCTTCTACATTCACTCCCTCCACCACCAATGTACTGTACAGTGGCAATGTGTACCATCCACAAGATGCACTGCAGCAACTCCAAGGATCATTTGAAAGCACCTATCAAACATGCAATTGCTAACATCGAGAAGGACAAGGCAAAAAGTCCACAGCAGACACCATCTCCCTGGCCCTGCACCCAACCCCTGGAACACCTAGATGACAAGGACACCTATGTCAGACTCCTATTTATTGACTACAGCTCAGCTTTCAACACTATTATTCCCACAAAACTCATCTCCAAACTCCATGGCCTGGGCCTCGGCACCTCCCTCTGCGACTGGATCCTGAACTTTCTAACTCACAGACCACAATCAGTAAGAATAGGCAACAGCAGCACCTCCACGATAATCCGCAACATCGATGCCCCGCAAGGCTGTGTTCTCAGCCCCCTACTATACTCCTTATACACCAAACTGTGCGGCCAAATTCCCCTCCAATTTGATTTTCAAGTTTGCTGACGACACCACCGTAGTGGGTCGGATCTCAAACAATGATGAGACACAGTACAGGAATGAGATAGAGAATCTGGTGAACTGGTGCAGCAACAATAATCTCTCCCTCAAAACAAAGGAGATTGTCATCGACTTCAGGAAGCGTAAAGGAGAACATGCCTACATCAACGGGGACGAAGTAGAAAGGGTCGAGAGCTTCAGGTTTTTAGGTGTCCAGGTCACCAACAACTTGTCCTCTTTCCCCTTCCCCCCCCCCCAATGCCAACACTATAGTTAAGAAAGCCCACCAACTTGCTCAGAAGGCTAAGGAAATTTGGCATGTTAGCTCCGCCTCTCACCAACATTTACGGATGCATCATAGAAAGCATTCTTTCTGGTTGTATCACAGCTTGGTATGGCTCCTGCTCTGCCCAAGACCGCATGGAACGACAAAAGGTCGTGAATGTAGCCCAATCCATCACGCAAACCAGCCTCCCATCCACTGACTCTGTCTACATTTCCCGCTGCCTCGGCAAAGCAGTCAGCATAATTAAGGACCCCACGCACCCCAGACATTCTCTTTACCGCCTTCTTCCTTTGGGAAAAAGATACAAAAGTCTGAGGTCACGTACCAACCGACTCAAGAACAGCTTCTTCCCTGCTGCTGTCAGACTTTTGAATGGACCTACCTTGCATTCAGTTGATCTTTCTCTACACCTTAGCTATGACTATAACACTACATTCTGCACTCATTTCCTTCTCTATGAATGGTATGTTTTGTCTGTATAGCGCGCAAGAAACAATACTTTTCACTGTATGTTAATATATGTGACAATAAATCAAATCAAACAAGGGTCCTTTTCAGTTGTCCAAATAATGCAAATATCAACTTGACACGGTTTGTAGTGCTTTCACTGGTGAAAGAGGTCGAGTGTATAAACCCCACTCCAACTCAGCAGAATCTAGTTAGAGACTCCAGTATAGTACACATAGTCTATTAAATGGGGAGTTAAATCAAAGTGCAATCTGCATTTTCAGCAATTGAGTGTTGATGGTCCACTGTTTCACCCAAAAGCTGCACAGAGTGTCCTCATTGTAACCGACACCATTAGATAGATTGGCTTCTTTAAAACTGTTAGGCAAGGGATACTACACATAAAGTAGTTCACTGCATATAGACATTTTGAAGTGTCTTGGAAAGGCATGTCAAGTCTTAAATTCTTTTCAATGTTTCTTTTGTAAGCCAGCCCCAAATGAGAAATCACATGGCAACAAACCTACCTGTATCTTCAGCATAAAATAACTACTTACATGCAAATAAAACTTCCCATGTTTTTATTTGAAGCACATTAAAAAGAGGCAGAAAAGGGAAAAAATGCTCAAAAAATATTTGTTCATGTTTTAAATGGATTTTTAAAATTTGATTTGTCACGTATTAGCATACAGTGAAAAGTATTGTTTCTTGCACGCTATATAGACAAAGCATACCGTACATAGGGAAGGAAAGAGGAGAGAGCAGAATGTAGTGTTACAGTCATAGCTAGAGAAAGATCAACTTAATCCGAGGTAGGTCCATTCAAAAGTCTGAAGACAGCAGGGAAGAAGCTGTTTTTTGAGTCGGTTGGTATGTGACCTCGGACTTTATCTTTTTCACGATGGAAGATAGTATGTCCGGAGTGCATGGGGTCCTGGATAATGCTGGCTGCTTTTCCAAGGCAGCGGGAAGTGTAGACAGTGTCAATGAATGGGAGGCTGGTTTGAGTGATGAACTGGGCTTTGTTCATGACCCTTTGCAGTTTATTGCAGTCTTCGACAGAGCAGGAGCCATACCATAGAAACCATAGAAACCCTACAGTGCAGAAGGAGGCCACTCGGCCCATCGAGTCTGCACCGACCACAATCCCACCCAGGCCCTACCCCCACATATTTACCCGCTAATCCCGCTAACCTACGCATCCCAGGACTCTAAGGGGCAATTTTTAACCTGGCCAATCAACCTAACCCGCACATCTTTGGACTGTGGGAGGAAACCGGAGCACCCGGAGGAAACCCACGCAGACACGAGGAGAATGTGCAAACTCCACACAGACAGTGACCAAGTTGTGATATAACCAGAAGGAATGCTTTCTATGGGGTGAGAATTGTAGCGGACATGCCAAATTTCTTTATTCTCTTGAGAAAGTAGAGACATCGGTAGGCTTCCTTAACTATATATTGTTTAACCTTCTTTACAAAAAATACTTGTGTCAACAATTAATATATTATTACATTGATTAACTGGTTTCAAGAAACTTGGAACAGGACAATTTGAGTGAGAAATGTTACCATGCAAGGAAGCATTTTGGCCACCCAAAAGAGAAAATGCTGGAAAATCTCAGATCTGGCAGCATCTGTAAGGTGAGAAAAGAGCTGACGTTGAGAGAGTCCAGATGACCCTTTGTCAAAGCTTTATCCAGCATTTTGTCCACGATGTGCCGAGAACCCACATAAAAAAGCAAATAACCAATCCAAGTGCCCACATTTGAATTATTTCCCTCAGTCATGAAAAGCATTAAATGATTCACTGAACAAAGATGGAGTCTTCCTACTTGTTTGGTAGAGGATTGAACAATGATGCAGTAGCAAGTAGGCAGGATAACATCCAAAGAAATATCAACAAACAGAAAATCACGAACAATGATGTGCAACTGGCTGGATTTTGCTTTGATATGAGTCTTTCATACTGGAAGTTCCCATCAGTTAATTACTAAAAAATGTAATGCCCTTGACAGAGCACCCAAGATCTATGTGAATAGGGCAGGAAACAGTGGGAACCCATAATGATGTGGAGATGCCGGCGTTGGACTGGCATCAGGTGATGAAGGAGCAGCGCTGCGAAAGCTTGTGGCTTGTGCTACCAAATAAACCTGTTGGACTTTAATCTGGTGTTGAGAGACTTCTTACTGTGCTAACCCATAATGAGGCAATGTCTGAATAAGGAAGTGCAAATTAGAATAGTCAATCCGATGCTAAAATTAATGTACAGAAAATAAAACAAAAGGACAAAACTCGACGGGGAGAGAGAAATCAATGAGAAAGTTTATTTTTAAATTCTCCAACAATAATTAAAATTTTAAAAAAGAGACTATGTTGCTAAAAGTCAATTTTCAGTGCCAGGAAGGTTAACTGGCAATAATTAAGACTAATCCCAACAATAAGAAAAACACACTGGAATGGATAAGCTCCAACTTTTTTCTGGTGAGTTTAGTGAATCTCAAAACTGAGTTTCACAACGTTGAGTTTCTCAGTGCAGATTCTGGAGCAGCAGTATAACTCTGACAGCACATCCTGACCTCGGCATAAAACTGCACGTGTGGTCACGGCAAGTTGCTGTGGGCCTCACTTGTTATTTTTACTGCAAAATCTAGGTCAATGTTTCCTATAATCAGGAGTGTACCTTAACTATACAACAGATTGCGGTATGACATCACAGGTTTTAAAGTTTATTTATTAGTCACAAGTAAGGCTTACATTAACACTGCAATGAAGTTACTGTGAAATTCCCCTAGTCGCCACATTCTGGCATCTGTTCAGGTCCTAACCAGCACGTCTTTCAAACTGTGGGAGGAAACCGGAGCACCCGAAGGAAACTCACGCAGACACGGGGAGAACGTGCAAACTCCAGGAACACTGGTAGTAACACTGGAATAGGAGTAGGCCATTCAACCAATCGAGTCTGCTCCGCCATTTAATACGATCATGGTAGATCGGACAGTTCAATGTCTTTTAGACCCACTAACCTCATAGCCCTTTACATTGTTAATCAGAAATCTATCAATCTCTGCTTTAAAACTGCACACTGACCGAGCTTCCGCAGGAGGAGAGAATTCCAAAGATTCACAATCATAGAAACGTAGAAAATTGGAGCAGGAGGCGGCCATTCAGCCCTTCAAGCCTACTTCGTCATTCATCACGATCATGGCTGACCGTCCAACTTAATAGCCTAATCCTGCTTTCTCCCCGTAACCTATGATCCCGTTCGGCCCAAGTGCTATATCTAGCTGCCTCTTGAATACATTCAATGTTTTGGCATCAACTACTTCCCGTGGTAATGAATTCCACAGGCTCCCCACTCTTTGGGTGAAGAAATATCTCCTCATCTCCATCTTCAATGGTCTACCCTGTATCCTTAGATTGGGACCCCTGGTTCTGGACACCCCCACCATCGGGAACATCCTTCCTGCATCTACCCTGTCTAGTCCTGTTAGAATTTTATAAGTCTCTATGAGATTCTCCCCTCATTCTCCTCAACTCTAGTGAAAACAATCCTAACCTAGTCAATCTCTCCTCGTACATCAGTCCCACCATTCCCGGAATCAGCCTGGTAAACCTTTGCTGCATCCCCTTGAGAGCAAGAACATCCTTCCTCAAAAAAGGAGACCAAAACGGCACACAATTTTCTAGTTATACAGGACCTTAGTGAGGCCATAATTGCAACACATCCCTGCTCCTGTACTCGAAACCTCTCGCAATGAAGGCCAACATGCCATTTGCCTTCTTTACCGCCTGCTGCATCTGCATGCTTATCTTCAGTGACTGGTGCACAAGGACACCCAGATCCCACTTGCACACTCCCCTCTCCCAATTTACAGCCATTCAGTAGTAATCTGCCTTCTTGTTTTTGTTTCCAAAGTGAATAACCTCACATTTATCCAAATTATATTGCAACTGCCATTGATTTGTCCAGATCATGCTGAAGAATCTCTGCATTCTCGTCACAGTTCACCCTCCCACCCAACTTGGTATCACCTGCAAATTTTGAGATGTTACATTTTATTCCCTCATCCGAAGCATTAATATATATTGTGAATAGCTGGAGTCCCAGCACCAATCCTTGTGGCACCCCACTAGTTACTGCCTGCCAATTTGAAAAGGATCCATTAATTCCTACTCTTTGTTTCCTCTCTGCCAACCAGTTTTTTATCCATCTCAACTTCCACCAATCCTATGCGCTTTAATCTTGCATGATAATCTCTTGTGGAACTTTGTCAAACGCCTTCTGAAAGGCCAAATATACCACATTGACTGACTCCCCCCTTGTCAATTCTACTAATTATATCTTCAAAGAATTCCAACAGATTTGTCCAGCGTGATTTCCCCATCATAAATCCATGCTGACTCTGCCTGATCCTGCCACTGCTTGCTAAATGCTCCACTATAAAGTCCTTGATAATGGATTTGAGAATTTTCCCATCAATTTTCCCAGCACCATTTCTCTACTAATACTGATCTCCCTTAGATCTTCACTCTCACTAAATCTTGCATTCTCCAACATTTCTGGTATCTGATTTGTGTCCTCTTTTCTGAAGACAGAACTAAAGTATGTATTTGGTTGCTCAGCTATTTCTTTGTCCCCTATTATACATTCCCCCGTTTCTGTCAGTAGGGGACCTACATTTGTCTTCACCAACCTGTCTCTTCACGTACCTCTATATTTCTCCTCCTCTCGATCCCAAGTGGTACCCCCCTTATTTTGAAATCGTGCCCCAGGTTCTAGACTCCCCAACCAAAATAAACATCTTACCTGCATCTACCCTGAATATTCCTTTAAGTATTTAGTGGGTTTCAATGAGATCATCTCTCATTCTTCAAAATTCAAAGAGAATACAGACCCAATTTGCCAAATCTCTCTTCATAAGGCAGTCTTGCCATCCCAGGAACAAGTCTGATGAACCGTTGTTGCACTTCCTCTATGGAAATGATATCCTTTCTGAGGTTGAGACACCAAAACTGCACATAGTACTCCTGTATGGTCTAACCCAAGCTCCTATACAATTGCAGCAAGACCTCATGACTCCTGTATTCAAATCCACTTGCAACAAAGGCTAACATTCCATTAACCTTCCTTTTAGCTTGCTGCACCTGCACGCTAGCCTTCAATGATGTATGGACAAGGACACTCCGGTTCCTTTGTACATCCACAATTTCTAAATTATTACCATTTAGGAAATGCTCTGCACATCTGTTCCTTCTACCAAAGTGGATCACCTCTCATTTTTTCACATTATATTCCATCTGCCATATTTTTGCCCACTCACCAAGTCTGCCCAAATCCTTCTGTAGCCACTTTACATCTTCCTCAACTCCCAATCTTCTCACCTAGCTTTGCATCACAAACGAACTTGGAAATATTACATTTGGTCCCCACATCCAAATTACTGATATATATTATGAACAGCTGGGGCCGAAGTACTGATCCTTGCAGTACCCCACAAGCCACAGCCTGCCAACGTGAAAATGAGCCATTTATTCCTACTCTCTGTTTCCTGCCTGTTAGCCAATCCTCAATCCATAACATATGAAATGGGAGATTTCTAACCAGTTAAGTTTTTAAATAGTTCACACTAAGGCACTGACAGGACTACCAGTAAAGAGTTAAATGATTCTTGAAACAAGTTAATAAGCTAACGAGAGAATAGTTTACACATATGTGAATGCAGTAAAAGAATTAAACAAGTAATTATGATTTTAAAACATATATGCTGATTTTAAGTATTGTATGAATCATTGTTCACTTCAGCCGAAAGCAGGTTACTGTAAGGTAGGATGGCAAAGGCGAATAGTTCAGAACCAAAGGTCTGGGAACCCTGTAGTTAGCAAAACTCATATGAAAAAGTTTCTTATGCGGGAACACATATTGCAACATTTGTGAATAGTATTCATTGTCTAGACTTAGGTTGGAAACGTACCTGGATGTGGGATGTCTGCCAGTTTGGCAATGATCCGGTGGGAATATCCATTTTGACCCCTGCAGTAAGCGTCTAAGGTAACCAGGCAACAGGGAAGTGACTTTAGTCAAGATGGGAGTTAGTATCCGGATTTACTGGATGTAGGGATAGGGGGGCCTGGGTGGGGTTTGTGGTCGGTGCAGACTCGATGGGCCGAATGGCCTCTTTCTGTACTGTAGGGTTTCTATGATTTCTATGAATGAGATATCATTCTGCTGGATGGTAGAATGCAATTGGCGGAAGTGAATGTCAGGGATTATTATTGATGTCTGTATACTAAATGTAATTGATTTGAAGCTAATGTAAGGTGGGAATGATTGATAAGAAAAACTATAATTTGATTGTATATATCAGATTCATCGGAGAGATTCTGTCACCCTCTCACAGAGCTACTTAACCTTTTGGTGATCTCCTTGCAGCCGCTTGTTTTCTTTAAATAAATGTTACATCTTTATACAGAGATATCTGCCTCGTGAGTTTGGTATTGTATCAAAAGCCTTCGGAAAGTCCAAATATATTATATCCATTGACTTTCCTTTATCAATTTTATTAGCAACATTCTCAAAAAATTTCCAACAAGTTCGTCAAGCATGATTTCCTGTTTATAAATCCATACTGACTATGCCCAATCATATAATCATCATCCAAGTATATATTAACATATAAACTAGGAGCAGGAATAGGCAATTCAGTCCCTTGAACCTGCTCCGCCATTCAATAAGATCATGGCTGATTTCATCTCAGCCTCAACTCTACTTTTCTGCTCATTCTCCATAACCCTTCAACTAATTATTAATTAAAAATCTGTCTATTTCCTTCTTAAATTTACTCAATGTCCCGGCATCCACTACACTCTGGGGTAGACTTAGAAACTTTCAATCCCATTAGTTTCTCCAATACAACCTTATATTACTGATACTAATTTCCTTCAACTCCACCTTCTCCCTAGTCACTTGGATCGCTACAACTGGGAGAGTTCCTGTACCTTCTTTAGTGAAAATCGACACAGTAATAAATTTAGCTTTACTGCCATTTCTCTATTTCCCATTATGAATTCTCCTGACTCTGCCTATAAAAAGCCCACATTTGTCTTAACCAAACACTTTCGTTTTACATACCTATAGAAGTTTTTAGTCTATTTTTATGCTTTCTGTAGAGTGCATTCATATTCTGTTGTCCCTTTATCAGTTTCTTGTTCTTCCTTTGCTGCATTCTAAAAACCTTCCAGTCCTCAGGATTACTACTACTTCTGGCAACTTTACAAGTCTTTTGTCTTAATCTGATATGATTCTTAACTTCTTTTGTCAACCACAGTTGACCGGCTTTTTTGGGGTTTTTGCACCTTAAAGGAATGTATAGGTGATGTAAGCTATGTAATCATTCTTTGAAGACTTCCCATTGCCTATGCACAGTCATAACTTTTAATGTATTTTCCCAATCCACCTCAACCTACTTCCTCCTCACACCTTCATAATTTCCTTTATTCAACTTCAACACCTTGGCTTCAATTTCCTCACTTTCCATAATGTAAAATTATTTCCATAATGTAATATAACAATGTAAATTTTTATCATATCGTGGTCACTCATCCTTAAAGGTTCTTTTATAACCTTATTATTAATTAGCCCTATTTCAGTAACCAGTCCTTTAGTTGCCTCCTCAACATACCACTCTAGAAACCCATCCCTAACACTTCAGAAACTCATCTTCCTCAGCATTAGTGCTCACTTGGTTTAACCAGCTATGTCCAGAATGAAGTCACCCATGATCACAGTATTGCCCTTGCGACAAGCTTCTCTCATCTTCTTATTAATACTGACCCACATTACCATTAGGTGGCCTATATAAACAACTCCAACCAATGTCTGTTGCCCATTGCTGTTTCTTAGCTCCATCAAAACATATTCCATACATTGTTCTTCCAATCTGAGATCCTCCCTTACTACCGCACTGATCCCATCCCTTATTATCAGTTTAACCCCACCTCATTTCCTTCCTTGACTTTCCTCCTATATGTCAATCATCCTTGAATATTCATTTCCCTGTCTTGGTCACCATGCAGCCATATTTCTGTAATGAAAATTATATCATACCCATTTTACCTCTATTTGTGCCCTTCAGGTAGAGCGTCCTTAACTTTGTTTTTTTGACATCATTCTACATTCGACGCACACTCTTTGCTTCGTTTCTCTTTCTGCTCCCAGAAGGCAAGTGTAGGCCCCGAGCCTCATTCTCTATTTACCCGCTGCTCCAATAGAGGTGCCACTCGCAAGTCTGTCTGGCTCCACTCCTGGGAAGGCGAGGGGCAGAATCCTTCATTCAACCAATGAACTTCTGTTTCTCCTGTGATGTTAAGCACTTGGTGCTTGTGACTGCCTGGCTCAGAGTCCTCTTCTCAAAACCTTCCTCGAGGCGCTGCTGACTGCCTGTCCCATCATCCTGCTCTCACACTCTCCTCTAAGACCATAAGACATAGGAGCAGAATTAGGCCACTCGACCCATCTAGGTGACATTGATTGCCTGTCCCGGCGAACTCCTCTTGCTCTTTCTGATTGGCTGGTCAATTTCCTAATTGTCTAAGCTAAACAATTAACTGGTGACCTTTTTAAACTAATGTTTACTATTACTAGTAAGGTGCATCAAGTTTTACCGGGGTTATTAAAACAGAAACCCGGAGTGGGCAATTCAGCCCTTCGAGCCTGCTCTGCCATTTATTATGATCATGGCTGATCATCAAATTCAATATCCTAGTCTCCCCATATCCCTTGATCCTTTTAGCCTCAAGAGCTATATCTAATTTGTCCTTGAAATCATGCAATGTTTTGGCCTCAACTACTTTCTGTGGTAGTGAATTCCACACATTCACCACTCTTTGGGTGAAGAAATTTCTCCTCACCTCGGTTCTAAAATGTTTACCCCTTATCCTCAAACTATGATCCCAGTCTGGACTCCCCTGCCGTCGGAACATTCTTTCTGAATCTATCCTGCCTAACCCTGTCAAAATATATAAGTTATGAAATCCCTTCTTACTCTTCTAAAGTCAAGTGAATATAATCCTAACCTTCTTCGTCTTCTTCATATGACAGACCTGCCATCCCAGGAATCAGCCTGGTAAACCTTCACTGTACTTCCTCTATAGCAAGGGCATCCTTCCTCAGATAAGGACACCAAAACTGCACACAATATTCTAGATGTGGTCTCACCAATGCCTTATACAATTGCAGTAAAACATTCCTATTTTTATACTCAAATCCTCACGCTCTGAAGGCCAACATACCATTTACCATATGCCCACACTCAGCCTGTCCAAATCACACTGAAGCATCTCTGCATCATTCTCACAGTTTACCTTCCCACCCAACTTTGTACCATCTGCAAATTTGGAGATAATACATTTAGTACCCTCTTCCAAATCATTAATATATAATGTGAATAGTTGGGGTCCTAGTGCAGATCCCTGCAGTACCCCACTAATCACTGCCTGCCAATCAGAAAAACACCCATTTATGCCAACTCTTTGTTTCTTTAATGCTAACCAGCTTTCTGTCCATCGCAAGACATTACCTGCAATCCTATGTGCTTTAACTTTACATAATAGTCTGCTTGTGAGACCTTGCCAAAAACCTTCTTAAAGTCTAAATAAACCACATCCACTGGTTCTCCTTGGTCAACTCTATTAGTTACGTCCTCAAATAATTCCAATAGTTTTGACAAGCATGATTTCCCCATTGTAAACCTATGCTGACTTTGTCAGATTATACCACTGCTTGCCAAATGTTGAATTATAAAATGTTATCAGCACAACTAAGTTTTACTAGTATCGGTACAGTTTATTAATAGTAGTAAGGTTTATTAGCAGCAAAGTTAACTAGCAGATAGAGGAATGGCAGGGCTGCTGCAACCTCTAGAGTGCATATCATGTACTATGTGGGAACACCAGGGCACAAACCATTTGTGCAGGAAGCGTGGTTAGTTGCAGCAGCTTGAGCTCCAGGTTTTTAAACCTTAGCAGAAGTCACTGTGGTGCATCCATGAGGTTGAGAACTTTGTAGATAGCAAGTTTAAGGATGTAGTTACCACACAGCTGAAGAGTCTGAAGGGAGAGGAGGAATGGGTGACCACCAGGCAGTCAAGTGGTAACAGACAGGTAGTGCAGGAACCCGAGTGCATCCCATTCTCCAGCCAGCATTCAGCTCTGAATACCGATTAACGTGATGGGTTATCTAGGAAACTCAGCCATAGCCAAGTACGTGGCACCACAGATGGCTCAACTATACAGGGAGGCACAAGGATGATTGGAAAGGCAATACTGATGGATGATTCAATAGCTAGGGATATAGAAAGGCATTTCTGTGGATACAGTTGTGAATCTAGGATGGTGCATTGCCTCCTTGGTGTCAGGGTCAAGGACTTAACCGAATGGTTACAGAGCCCCCTAGGGGGACAGTGAACAGTTAGCAGTCATAGTACACATTGGTACAAATGACAGGCAGAAATAGGGATGTAGCCCTACAATCAGAATTTAGGAACTAGGAAATTAACAAGCAGGACATCGAAAGTAGTAATCTCTAGATCACTCCCAATACCACATGCAAGTGACTTAAAAATAGGAGGATAAAGTGGGAGATATGGTGCAGGAAGGAGGCCTTTAGATTCTTTGGACATTGGGGCTGGCTCTGGAGGAAGCTAGGACCTGTACAGTCAGGACGGGTCGCACCTAAACAGAGCAATGATTGAGTTCCTTGCAGGGCAATTTGCGAGTGCTGTTGGGGAGGCTTTAAACTAACTTGGCAGGGGTGTGGGGAACCAGGAGTAATTATCAGAGAGGAATACCAAGGTGCACAGAATACTGAGAGAGACAGGTAACACAGGGGTAGGAAACAGTCAATTTTTAGGTGGGGTCAGAGTGAGGGAAAAATGCGAGAATCTAAATCAGGGTTAATGTGCATGTGTGTGAATGCATAGCATGTGGTTAATAAGATTGGTGAGTTACAGGCACAAAATGACATGTGGAAATATGTCGTGGCTATAACAAAATGACAAGAATAGGTGTTAAAATTTCCGTGATAAAATGGTGTCAGGAAATAAATGAAAGGGAGGAGGAGGATTGGCAGTGTTAATTAAGGAGAGCATTGCTGAATGCTGGAGAGGGAAGATATACTAGAGCTGTCAAAGATCTATATCTGGCTAGAACTAAGTAACAAAAAGGTGCAATTGCATTGCCCAGGGTAGTTTCTAGACCACCAATTAATGAAAAGGATACAGAGGAACAAACTTGCAAGAAAATTACTGAGATATGCAAGAATTATGAAGTAATTATAATGGGGGCGTTTATTCAAATATAGACTGAAATATCAGTAGTGTAAGGGGAAGAGAGGGGCAAGAGTTCCTAGAGTGTGCTCATGAAATTTTTCTGCAGGAATATGTTTCCAGCCCTACAAGAGGGGAGGTACTGCTGGACTTGGATCAAGTGTAAGAGAACATTGTGGACAGTGGATTGGCTATGGAAAAGGACAAAGGGCAATAGAGGGTAATAATAATTAACCGGGAGAAAGCTAGCTTCAGTGCAGTAAGAATGGATCTGAGCCAATTAAATTGGAATCAAATGTTAGCAGGAAAACGGGCTACCTTCAAAGAGGAGATATTTTTGGCACAGTCAAGGTATATATTCCTTCTAAAGTCAAAATGGTAGGGCAGACAAATCCAGAGTTCCTTGGATAACAAAAGAGATTGAGATTAAGATGGAGGAAAAGTATGCTCGTGACAGATGTCAGCTAGATAATACAATGAAGAATCAGACTGAATATGGAAGTTTCACAGGGGAAGTGAAAAAGCAGTTAAGAGAAACAAAGAGAGACAGAGTATGAAAAGAGATTAGCAGCTGATGAAAAGGGAATCCCAAAGTCTTCCAGAGCCATACAAGTAGCAAAAGTGTGGCAAGAGGGGGGATAGGGCTGATTAGGGACCAAAAAGGAGATTTATGAATGGAAGCGGAGGAATAGCTTAAGCATTAATGTTTTGCATCTGTCTTTCCCAAGGAAGATATTACTCAGGCCATGGTGAAAAAGGAGATCATCAATACACTCGAAGGATTTAAAATTGAGAAGAATGGGGTATTAGGTAGGCTGTCTGTTCTTAAAGTCGATAAAGCAACAGGACCAGATAAGATGCATCCAAAGATTCTGAGGGAAATGGGTGTGGAAATTACCCTACTTTTTCAGTCTTCCTTAGACTCAGGGGTGGTACCAGATGACTGGATCATTGCAAATGTTACATTCTGATTCAAAACAGGGTGTAAAGGCAAGTCCAACAACCACAGGCCAGTCAGTAGTGTGGAAATTTATTTAAACAATAATTTGGGACAGTGTTAATAGTCACATGGATAATTGTGGGTTAATTAAGGAAAGCTAGCATGGATTCAAGGGAAAATCAAGGTGAACTAACTTAGTGGAGCTATTTTGAAGAGGTAACAGAGAGGGTTGATGAGGTATACCTGGACTTCAAAAAGACATTTAATATGGTGCTGCACAACAGACCTGGATAGTTCATGGAATAAAGGGAAGATACCAACATGGATATGAAATTGGTTGTAAGAAAGGATTAACAATATTGGTTAATGGGTGTTTTTGGGCTGGAGAAAGGTTTGTAGTGGAGCGCCCATTGGGTCAGCGTTGGGACCCTTGATCCAACAGATATACATTAATGACCTAGTTCTTGGTGTACAGAGTACAATTTTAGAATTTGTTAAATGATACCAACTTGGAAGTGTTCTGTACTATGAGGAATGCAGGGCTTCAAAAAAAAACATTGACAAATTGGTGGAATGGGTGAGCAATTCTCAGTTAAATGTGAAGCGATTCATTTTGGTAGGATGACCAAAAAGAGACAACATAAAATAAAGGATACAATTAATAAAGGGGGTGCAGGAGCAGAGAGACTTGTGTGTAAATGTGCAGAAATGATTGAAGGTGACACAACAGGCTGAGGGGGCAGTTAATAAAACATAACAGTATCTTCAGCTTTATTAATTGAGACAGAGTACAAGATCAAGGAGGTAATGTTGAACTTGTAAAATACAGTAGTCTGGCCTCATCTGGAGTATTGTATCCAGTTCTGGGTGCCGCAATTTAGGAAGGATGGGAAAGCATTGGAGATTGTGCAGAAAACATTCACAAGAATGATTCCAAGGATAAGGAATGTCAGTTATGAGGAGAGATTGCAGAAGTTGGGACTGTTTTCCTTGAAGAAAGTGGCTGAGATTTGAAAGTGTATTCAAAATCATGAGGGGTTTGAACAGAGTAGCTAGGGAGAAATTGTTCCTACTTGTGAAGGGATTAAGAATGAGGGGGCACAGTTTTAAAGTAACTGACAAAAGAAGAGCAAGATGATGAAATATTTTTTCACACAGTGGGTGGTAAAGGTCTGGTATTCACTGCTTGAGAGTATGGAGAGGGCAGGTTCATTCAAGGCATTCACAAGGGAATTAGTTATCTGAAAAAGGAGAATGGTGCAGGGTTATAGGGAGAAGGAATTACGTTAGTTGAAACGCTCAGACAGCCAGTGCAGACAAGACAAGTCGAACGACTTCCTTCTGCGCTAACAATTCTGTGATTCCAAGCTGTTAAACTGTGGCAAAACAATGGGATTGCAGCAATAAGCCCTTTGGTGTATGTACTGAATACAATAGCCTTGCGAGTACCGAGTCTTTTACCTTTTGGAAAGCAAACCGAAAAAACACTAGTCCAGAAAAACAGAAGCAACACTACAAAAACAGGTTATTAAGCTCAACTGGTCCACATCAGGGTTTAATCCTCTGTGAGCAAATAAGCACATTAATCCACTCTGTCCCCATATCCCTTTGTCCGTTCATTTCTTTCCCCACTTATTCAATCGAATACTGAATGTTGACATAAATTCTGACCAAACCAACAACCTTAAATGTGAACTCAACAACCTCAAATTGATGCAAGCAAGTTACTCTTGCTCGGTTATAAATCTAACAGTGTAGAGGCCATCATTCTAGATCCTCAACTAAAAACCATCTGTTTCAATCTATCCCATCTCAACATTTCATAATTTTAAATATTTATTTAATCTCAGCCCTTACTTGGCAATATACTTATGACAAAATTGCGTCTAGAGGAAAAATACACAAGGAAGTCCCATGCCAATAGATAAAATAACTTACTATCTTGTCCTCAAAGCCTGCAAAATCATGGATTAGACGCTGAGGCAAAGCCACAATAATGTAAGTTTTTAAACTTTTAAAAAACACTGGTTAGGCCACAACTGGAGTATTATGTCAAGGACTTGGAGAGGATATTAACTAGCATTAAACTAGGGACTATGGACTTCAGTTATGTGGAAAATCAAGAAAAGCTAGAATAAGTCGTCTTTGCTCCAAGGAAACAAGAACAAATTTAATAGGTGGTGTTCAAAATTATGAAAGGCTTTGATAGAAGACATAAGGAGAAACTGTTTCCACTGACAGCTGGGTTGGTAACCAGAGAATACAGGTTTAAGGCAATTGGCAAAAGAGCCCAGTGATTGTGTGAACAAATTAACTTTTTTTTTCAATGCAACAAACTATGGTCTAGAATACAATGCCTCAAAGGGTGGCGGAAGCCAATCAATTAACTTTCAAAAGGGAATGAGATATATTCTTAAAAAGGAAAAACTTGCAGGACGATGAGAAAAGTGGGACTGATTGTGCCTAGGAGCTATCCATTTGACCAAATTATCTATGCTGCAAGGTTCTGTGCAACAGGCTTGATGCAGACAGTACACCAATAGGATGTCTTATGGCAACTTAACAAGTAGTTAGTTTGATTTTAGAACGAACGATTTCAACTATTCACAAAGCATATGGAACATTTAATAAATGACGCTGCAGATTTAAAAACACTAGTGTAAAAGTGAAACTATTTTATGCCAAGCAAACATCTTATCCTCAAACCCTGCATGGTTTGACTAATCGGAGAGAATATAATTTAAAGGTTAACAAAATTCAGAAAAATTAATCTGATCATTATCTCTTATGCTCCCCAAGACAGTAGCAGCACTTCATTTTGAAAAATGCACAAAAATAATTAGAACAGGTAAATCAAAAAGGCATTACAAAATAGCAGATAATACTATTCACAAATACAAAAACAATCTAATCTTTTTTTCCAATTTAACAGAGCATTCTCCAAATTGGTGAATTTTAGCATCCAATCAAAACATGAAAGCTAATATCATCTTAAAACTCTCAAAGAGTGTATTCAGAAAATGTAACTTTGACTGGATATGACAATCTCTATTAAGTGGTAGAAAAAAAGCTCTCTGCAAGCTCCACAAGTTGTTTTTATACTGTACCAGAGCTGTCAGGTCCCACTGCACAGCCACATACTCTTACAGTAACACTAAAGTTGGTACCTGATTTGATCAGACCAGCAGTCAGAATAAAATCATTGATGTTGATAGTGGATCCAGAAAAAAACAAATTTGGTTTGGTAAATCTGAGAGCTCACCAGATAGTGGTGTTTTAAATTAAACAGCTTGATAGAGTAAATGATGTTTCCACTTGTAGGTGAGTTGAAAACTAGGGGCCATTAATAGAAGATGACTAATACATTCAATGAAGAATTCAGAAATCAGAACTTGCTCAGAGAGTGGTTAGAAAACGGGGTAAAGCAGGCAAAAACAAAATCAGCCAAATTTGATGAGAGCTATTTCTTATAACAAGTATTGTACACACTCAACCATTATAGTTAGCAAATTCACACTTTGTAATTTGACATGGTAGTCTTGCGACCTTGAAAATAAGGGAGTGCTTTTTACCTTTAATAGTACAGGATTTAAATAGAACATACTAAAATAAAAATGAGCATTAGGGTGAATGTGTGTGTTTCTGGCTACTGTGCGAAAGACCACGGATAAAGGGGAACCAGTGGATGTGTTGTATTTGGACTTTCAGAAGGCATTCAACAAGGTACTTCACAAAAGGTTATGTCATAAGAGCTCATGGTGTTGGAGGTTATTGTTGGCGTTGGCATGGATAGAGAATTGGCGAACAGGCAGGGAATAATGAGTGGGGATAAGGGGTTGTTTTTCAGGTTGGCGACCTGTAACCAAGGGGAACCAAGTTGGAATCGCAACTGTTTACAATATGTATTAATGACTTGAAGGAAGCAAATGTACTGTAGCCAAATTTGCAGATGACACAAAAATAGGTGGAAAGGCAAGTGGCAAGAGGAATATGTAAATGAGTAAAAAGTTGGCAAATGGAATATAATGCAGAAAAATGTAAAAGTGTTCATTTTGGAAGGGAGGACAAAAGAACAGAGTATTACTTAAATTGAGAAAAACTGCAGAAAGCTGCAATACAAAGGGACTTAGGTGTACTTGTGCGTGAAACACAGAATGCTAGCGCACTGCTGCAGCAGGTAATCAGGAAAGCTAATGGAAAGTTGACCCTCATTTCAAGGTGGTTGGAATAGAAGGGTAAGGAAGTCTTGCTGCAACTGGACAAGGTGAGACCACATCCGGAGTACTGTGAGCAGTTTTGGTCCCCTTATTTAAAGGGGAATATTATTTCATTGGAGGCAGTTCAGAAAAGGTTCACTATAATGATCCTGGTATGGAGGGATTGTCTTATGAGGAAGGGTTAAACACGTTGGGACTCTACGCATTAGAATTTAGAAGAACGAGAGGTGATCTCATTGCAACATATAGGATTAAGAGGCTTGACAGAGTAAATGCTGAGAGCATGTTTCCCCTCAGCGGAGAGTCTATGATCAGAGTGTATAGTCTCAGAATAAATGAGCATCAATTTAAGACCGAGAGGAGGAGGAATTTTGTGTCTGAGGAATTTCTTCTCTCAGAGGGTTGAGTCTTTGGAACTCCTTGTCAGAGAGCTGTAGAGTTCTTGTGTACATTTAAGGCTACGATAGATAGATTTTTGATCAGTAAGGGAATCAAGGGTTATGGGGAAAGGGCAGGAAAATGCGAGGAATGTCAGATCAGCTACAATCTTATTGAATGGCTGCACAGGCTCGAGGGACCAAATGAACTACTCCTGTTCCTATTTCTTATGGTTTAATGGTCTTGCAGCCGGAATTCTCCACTGTTCATGCTGGCGGGATTCTCTGGTCCCACTGGCAGCACACTCTCAGTCTTGGGATTCCCAGAGACGAGGGGTGGCTTCAATGGGAATTTCCATTAACACCTGCCAGACCAGAGGATCCTGCCACCAGCAAATAGCATGCCTACATGGCAAGTTGTTGCACCCGAGGAGCCAAGGAGCAGAGCAGGGGAGCCTATGGCTGAGATGCTGAGGGCCGATAACAAGGCCTTGGAAGCTGAGTCGTCGAGGAATGGGGCTCAGGGAGTGCCAATGTAATGGAGCAGGGCTCACTTGCACCCAAAGTTTGGGGGGGGGGGGGTGGAGAGAAAGAGAGAGAGAGAGAGAGAGAGAGAAGTAGCGAGATCAGAGAGCAAGTGGCCATAATGTGTCCAGATGTCTGACTCACTTTATTTTTCTGAAATTTGCTCATCGGTCCCTTGTGCAAGAAATATTTTGAAATATGGCTCTCACGAGAAAAAGTTGGACAAGCCTGATCTAAACAGTTGCTTAATAACACAGAATTTGAATGTTACAGAAAAGACATTGCCAAAGATTTTCATCTTGCACTCATCAGGACAAAAGAATGCCAAATTTCAAGCATTCAAACAATGCATACTCAGAAAAAGATGTTGATTGGTTACCAAGTCAACTCTGTTTATCCAAGGGGTTGCCACAGAAAATCAATGGAGAACTGTAGGCTCCCCAAACTCCCAAACTTCAAAAAAGATACAAGGATTGAATAGATTCCTTTTATTTGCAAAGTACAGATCTCTGCATATTGTATTAATGTATGTCACTTCTAGCAAGCATAACTGAACCACGTTACAAGTTCAACTGATCATCTTGAATTGGTTATGGTTATTAGTACACTCAGGATTGAGAAAGTCCTGTCCAATTGCGGAATCACATTTAGCACTAGCTATTTTGTTTTGGGGTTTTGCAACAATGGGCTGGATGGGTAAACTGGCAATCAAATGTTGGGACGGGTGGCCTGTGCAAGTCGTAATTTTCACTAACAGGACTTTGTCGTCAGTCCAAAAAGATGTTCTAACTATCACACAAGTCATGTATGAATTTTAGTACCGGTGTGATGTCAAATATATAGGCCACACATTTCTGATTGGCTGACTGAAACCAAAGGTGTGCATAGGAACCCTGTAGAAATCCTGATACGGCGACCTATGAAGGAATTGCTCTGAAGTTTTAAATTCCAATGGCAATTCTTCGGCTCCCAGGGAAGTTTCACGACCCTCTCTGACTCTGAACTAGAGTTGGAGACTTGGGACAGTACCAAAACACTTACCCAGGAAATGTTAGGCATCTTAAAACTTAGTCAATTTCAAACCACCCCCCACCCCGAACCCCCATCACTCACAATGACCCTGAGCTGACCCTATTTAGGTAACATTAAAACTGACAAAGCCCCAGGGCCTGATGGCATCTACCCTAGACTGCCATAGTTTTCTTTTACACTAGCATGCTATATTTTTCAAGATCAGAGCCTTTTGTTGGTAGTGAAGCCAGACTCCTAGTTAATGGTAAACCTAACATCTCGAATTGCCATTAGTTGAGTCATTATTCATGTAGCACCTGGAGCCTGTTGAACGTACACCACTGCTTTCCCCCTCATATTAAGTTGACTGATGTATGTTTCAGATGTTAGGAAACATTGCAAAATGGGTGGTTGGAGAATGGAAAAAAAGGGTGCATATCATTCAATGTGCTAGATACACACCTATATGGGGGTAAACAAGTCTAGGTGATTTTCAACATACATACAACTGAAAAGCAACAAACTGGACCTCTTTTCTGGAGACTTACAAAACACCCTCTTTCCTCTCAAGGAACTCTGCTGTCATAATAACGAAGGAAGTAAAAAATTGGATACGACAAAAATCGATAAAGGAGGCACAGTTGGTAGGGCTCAAAGTAGAAAAATCAACTAGTCCATCTGAATGCATCATAAGTTGCTGAGGAAAGGTAATGGGGAAACCGCAGAGGCTCTGCCCACAATCTTCCAATCCTTCTTTTATATGGGAGTGATGCCACTGGAGTGAAGGGTAGAAATATTTGATGCCTGTTCAAAAAAGAGGGGTAAACCTAACTAATATAGGCTAATGAGCCTAACATCAGAGGTGGGGAAATTTTGAGACGATCTAATTCAGGGCAAAATTTATACTCTATTTGGTTAAAAAATAAGAAACAGCAAAGATATGTTGCAGTACAATTTGGAGTATTTCTATGTCAGACTGTTGCTTGACTGGTCTATAGAACAGCTTTTCAAATTTTGATACAAGTCCTAAAACATCAGTGAGGAAGGCTAGATGTGCCTTTGTCACGCCCAATGTTTGGGCCTCTGACGGTGCGTCCGGTTTTATTCTTCAGACTTATTTGTAGCAGCTTGGTACAATTACAGGGCTTGCTATGCCTTTTAAGAGACCAATAAGAGTCAATCACATTGCTGAGAGTTTGGAATCACTTGTGGGTCATATGGGCAAGGACAGCAGATTTCCTTCTAAAAAAGTCTTGTGAACCAAAAATAGGGTCTAATGACAATGATGGTTGTGATTTTTAATGATGTGGAGATGCCGGCGTTGGACTGGGGTAAAGACAGTAAGAAGTCTAACAACACCACGTTAACGTCCAACAGGTTTATTTAGTAGCAAAAGCCATTAGCTTTCGGAACAGGCTGTCCCTTCGTCAGGTGGGTGGGAACAACTATATGATGATATCAACAAGTTCCATCCCACCATCAGACTCACCATGGACTACTCTCCGGAATCGGTTGTATTCTTGGACACACGCATCTCCATTAAGGACGCTCACCTCAGCACCTCACTGTACCGCAAGCCCACAGATAACCTCACGATGCTCCACTTCTCCAGCTTCCACCCTAAACACGTTAAAGAAGCCAAACCCTACGGACAAGCCCTTTGTATACACAGGATCTGCTCGGATGAGGAGGATCGCAACAGACATCTCCAGATGTTGAAAGATGCCCTCATAACAGGATATGGCACTCGACTCATCGATCAACAATTCCGACGCGCCACAGCGAAAAAGCGCACCAACCTCCTCAGAAGACAAACACGGGACACGGTGGACAGAGTACCCTTCGTCGTCCAGTACTTCCCCGGAGCGGAGAAGCTACGACATCTCCTCCGGAGCCTTCAACAGGTCATTGATGAAGACGAACATCTCGCCAAGGCCATCCCCATACCCCCACTTCGTGCTTTCAAACAACCGCACAACCTCAAACAGACCATTGTCCGCAGCAAGCTACCCAGCCTTCAGGAGAACAGTGACCACGGCACCACACAACCCTGCCACAGCAACCTCTGCAAGACATGCCGGATATCGACACGGATGCCATCATCTCACGCGAAAACACCATCCATCAGGTGTACGTTACATACTCTTGCAACTCGGCCAATGTTGTCTACCTGATACGCTGCAAGAAAGGATGTCCCGAGGCATGGTACATTGGGGAAACCATGCAGACGCTACGACAATGGATGAATGAACACCGCTTGACAATCACCAGGCAAGACTGTTCTCTTCCTGTTGGGGAGCACTTCAGCGGTCACGGGCATTCAGCCTCTGATCTCCGGGTAAGCGTTCTCCAAGGCGGCCTTCACGACACACGACAGCGCAGAGTCACTGAGCAGAGACTGATAGCCAGGTTCCGCACACATGAGGATATTGGGTTCATGTCACACTATCTGTAACCCCCACAACCTGCCTGGATGCGCAAAATCTCACTAGCTGTCCTGTCTGGAGACAATACACATCTCTTTAACCTGTGCTTAATGCTTCCTGCACTCACATTGTCTGTACCTTTAAGACTTAATTAGCTGTAAAGACTCACATTCCAATCATTATTCATGGAAATTGGGTTTGTGTCTTTGTGCCCTGTTTGTAATCAGAACTCCCACCCACCTGACGAAGGGACAGCCTGTTCCGAAAGCTAGTGGCTTTTGCTACCAAATAAACCTTTTGGACTTTAACCTAGTGTTGTTAGACTTATTACTGTGATTTTTAAGGCAGAGGTGAACAGATCCTTGGTAAACAGTTAGTGATAAGATGTCAGGGTCGGCGGGATACAGATTTGGGGTTACTACCAGATCACAATCTTATTAAATGGCAAAGCAGGCTTGAGGGGCTGAATGGCCTGCTATATTTTTATACTAGATTTATTGAAAGTGAATTTAAATTCCCCAGTTGCTATTGCGGGATTTGTACTTGTGCCTGTGGACCACTAGTCTAGTAACATAATTACATGCAAGATGTACCCATGTGAGATCATCTTTTGTTCAAAGAAATTGCTGGCGTTTCTGAACATTCCCAGAAACAAAAGCATACGCAATCCACAGTGAACTGTAAAATTGTAAAACCTTCCCATCCTACCCTGATCAAATCCAATACCAGCGTCTTGTGTTTAAACGAAGGAAACTACAATGGGATGAGGGAGGAGTTGGCTAAGGTAAACTAGGAGCCCAAATTTTATGGTGGGACAATTGATTAACAGTGGAGGACTTTCAAAGCGATTTTTCAAAGTGCTCAGCAAAGGTATATACCAGTGAAAAGGAAGGACTGTAGGAAAAGGGATAATCAGCCGTGGAAATCGGAGGAAATAAAGAAGGGTATCAAATTGAAAGATAATGCATACAAAGTGGCAAAGATTAGTGGGAAACTAGAGGATTTGGAAATCTTTAAAGGCCAACAAAATATTACAAAAAAGCTATAAAGAAAAGTTAGATTATGAGAGTAAACTAGCTCAAAATATAAAAACAGATAGCAAAAGTTTCTACAAATATATAAAACGAAAAAGGGTGGCTAAGGTAAACATTGATCCTTTAGAGGATAAGAAGGGGGATGTAATAACTGGAAATGAGAAAATGGCTGAGGCATTGAACAGGTATTTCACAGTGGAAGACATAAATTACATGCCAAAAATTGATGACAAGGAGGCTATGGCAGGTGAGGACCTAGAAACGATTATCACCCAAAAGATAATGTTGGGCAAGCTAATGGGGCTAAAGGTAGCCCTGATGGAATGCATCCCAGATACTAAAAGAGATGGCGGGGTAAATAGCAAATGCACTTGAGGAAATTTACCAAAGTTTGCTGAACTCTGGGGCGGTTCTGGCAGATTTGAAAACAGCAAATGTGACGCCACTCTGTTTTAAAAAAGGAAGTAGACAAAAGGCGGGTAACTATAGGCCGGTTAGTTTAACTTCTGCAGTGGGGAAAATGCTCAAATCTATCATCAAGGAAGAAATAGCAAGACATCCGGATAGAAATTGTCCCATTGGGCAGACGCAGCTTGGGTTCATGAAAGGCAGGTCATGTTTAACTAATTTACTGGAATTCTTTGAGGACATTATGAACGCGGTGGATGTGGTGTATCTGGATTTCCAGAATGCATTCGACAAGGTACCGCACAAAAGGCTGCATAAAAGTGCAAAGCGTACGGATAATGTACTAACATGGAGAAAGGATTAGTTAACTAACAGAAAGCAGAGTAGGGATAAATAGGTGTTTTTCTGGTTGGCGATCAATGACGAGTGGTGTGCCTCCAGGATCAGTGTTGCGACCGCAATTGTTTACAATTTACATAGATGATTTGGAGTTGATGACCAAGTGTAGTGTGTCAAAGTTCGCAGATGATATGAAGAGGAGTGGTAGAGCAGAATGTGCAGAGGACACAAAGTCTGTGGAGGGATATAGATAGTTTGAGTAGGCAAGGGTCTAGCAGATAGAGTACAATGTGAGGACATCCATTTTGTAGGAATAACAGCAAAATTGACTATTATTTAAATGGTAAAAAATTGCAGCATGCTGCTATGCAGAGGGACCTGGGTGTCCTTGTGCATGAATCACAAAAGGTTGGTTGCAGGTGCAGCAGGTAATTATGGCAAATGGAATTTTGTCCTTCAATGCTAGAGGGATGGAGTTTCAAAACAGCAAGGTTATGTTGCAGCTGTATAAGGTGCTGGTGAGGCCACACCTGGAGGACTGAATAGTTTTGGTCTCCTTAGTTGAGAAAGAATGTATTGGCATTGGAGGGGGTGCAGAGGAGATTCACTCGGTTGATTCTGGAGTTGAGAGGATTGGTTTATGAAGAGAGACTGAGTAGACTAGGACTATACTTATTGGAATTTAGAAGAAAGAGGAGGGATCTTATGGAAACATATAAAATTATGAAGGGAATAGATAAGATAGAAGCAGGGAGATTGTTTCCACTGGCGGTGAAACTAGAACTATGGGGTATAGCCTCAAAATAAGGGGGAGCAGATTTAGGACTGAGTTGAAGAGGAACTTCTTCACCCAAAGGGTTGTGAAGCTGTGAAATTTCCTGCCCAGTGAAGCAGTGGAGACTACCTAATTGAATGTTTTTAAGGCAAAGATAGATAGATTTTTGAATGGTAAAGGAATTAGGGGTTGTGAACGGGTGGTAAGTGGAACTGAGTCCACGAAAAGGTCAGCCATGATCTTATTGAATGGCGGAGCAGGCTCGAGGGGCCAGATGGCCTACTCCTGCTCCTAGTTCTTGTGTTCTAAAAAAGATTCCCCTGCAAGCACATCTTACTTAGGGAGAGCAGATAAAATTCACCAGGATTTTTAATGACCAATGGCCAGACTGGCCTTTGGCAAAACAGGCCACGTCATTCTGTAAACTCCATCCAGTTCTGATCTAGTGAAAAGGTAAAAGCTAACAATTGAATAAGTCACTGAAGTAGCAAGCCTGAGGCATGAGAAAAGAATGGAACATACACAGAGGGCAAACAGAAGCGAGAATTACAAAGGTCAGAAAGAGTAAAAGCGAGATAGCAAGATAGGAAGTGCACAGAGAAAAGAGGAAAAGAAGTCAAGCAAAAAAAAATGAAAGAAATGAGAAAAAGCATGAGAACAGCAAAAAATACCAATGCAGGGATGGACAGTTCCTAACCATAAATCACACCACAAGGTCAATAATTATGAAAAGCAGCAAGTGTGGTGCATTTGAATATTCAAAAGGTGTTTGCTAAACTACCACATAACAAAGACTTCTTACAAAATTTAAGATTCTAAATCCAAAATAATAACCTGGATAAAGGATGCCAGATTAACAGAAGCAAATAACAGGAAAAATTAATTTCTTGGATTGGAAAGATATAGCTAGTGACAAGCCCAAAAATCAATGTTAGGTTCTGTCATTTCCCATACACAAATAAGATGGAGGCATGGGCATAGATAAAATAGTTGTAATCAAATTAGACAGCATAGAAAATTGTGATGAAGAATGCAGGAAATTACAGGTCAAACAAATAAGAGTGGGAAGATAAGCAGTAAATGCAGATAACTATGAAGTGGTACGTTTTGGAAAAGAGATAATGGATATATATCCCAAATAGTAAAATTCTCAATGGCATGGAGGAAGAGGGTGGAACATATGATATCAGGAATTAGTGGATATAATTATAAATTAGAGATTTGAAAAATAAGAGTGTTATTAGCGCAGAAACATTTGAAGAGGGGTGAAATTCATTCAAAACTTGAATTGGTTTCACAGGGTAAGTGGTGAATCACTGGTCAGTAAATGAATAACCAGGTTTAATTACTAATTGAATAATAAAATCTCTGTTTGGAAGAACCTTTTACGTAGAATGTTACTAAAATAAGTTTTATGTCACCACTTAAATCAGATCAATCTCTGCATTTAAGATGGATTCAGATAATTATACAGAAAAAAATAAAAGGAGACAACTGCATTGCTGTGGATTGACCTGACATGGGGCTAGAACTAGCACAGCTTCAATGGATGAAATAGCCTCTGTGTCTCTAGCAAGTTTCTATAACTTTGACAACAATTTAGCAAGGGATCTGGCACTGATCCCTGTGGTATGCCACTGGACACCAGCACCCCATCACACAACCAGCCTTCTACCACCATTCTGTTTCCTACCACTAAGCCAGTTTTGGATCTAACTTGCCAAGTTACCCTGGATCCCATGCGCTTTACCTTTTCTTTATCAGTCTCCAATGGGAGACCTTGTCAAAGGCTTTGTAGAGATCCATATAAACTAGATCAACTGCACTAGCCTCATCTACACATCTGATCACCTTCATGAAAAATTCATCCAAATTTGTTAGGCATGCCCTCCCTCTGACAAAGCCATGCTAACTATCTCTGATCAAAGTTTGCATCTCCAAGTGGAGATTAATTCTCTCCTTCAGAATTGTCTCCAATAGTTGCCCTATCACTGATGTGAGACTCACTGGTCTGCAATTCCTTGGTTTATCTCTGCCACCCTTAGCGGTCCTCCAATTCGCTGGCACCTCTGTTGTGAGACTTCTTACTGTACCTCCCCTATGGCCAGAGGAATTAAAAATTTGGGTCAAAGCCCCTGTAATTTTCTCCTTTGTCTCCCACAGCAGCCTGACATAACTCATTCAGATCTGGGGATGTGTCCACTTTTAAGCCTGCCAAAACCTCCAATACCTCCTCACTCCCTATGTCACACTGTTCATGAACCTTACAGATCTACTCCCCAAAATCTGTGCCTAGAATAGAATATTTTAGGATTCTCGCTAATTTTACCTACCACTGCTTTTTCATGCCAAATTACACTGCTCCACTAATTACTTTCTTAAGTCCCCTCCCACCCCCTGCCCCCCAATACTGATTAGAATGCATTCTAATCAGTATTCTGTAAGTTGATTTGGTGTCTCTGTACGCCCTGTTTGAGAGCAGATATCCACTCCATCTGACGAAGGAGCAGCGCTCCGAAAGCTAATGGCATTTGCTACCAAATAAACCTGTTGGACTTTAACCTGGCGTTGTTAAAACTCTTACTGTATTCCTAGACATCCAGGGTTCTCTGTTTGTTGCTTTGACATTTTATCCTAAAGAGAACATGTTGGGCCTTTACTCTCTCCATTTCCTTTTTGAAAACCCCCCCACTGCTCTACCATTGATTTTCCCACAAGCAGCTAATCTCTCTCTTCCCTGCTCCCACATATACAAATCTGCCCTTGAATGCACCAATGATATCTGTTTCAACTACTCCAAGTGGCAGAGAGGGCACTTCTCTAAGTGGAAAGCTCAAGCTTCTTACCACCAATATTTTGATATTTCTCCTCCCTTTGGCATCTCTTTTTGTTCCACTCTCTAGCCCCATCTTTTAAAATCCTTTTTTAAAAAAAAAACTGCCTCACCCAAGTTTCTCATTCAATTATTCTCCCTCAGCAATAAGCATTGTTATGCTTGGTGATTTCAAACTCTACCTCAACTCAGTTTGCTAGCTCTCCTCTAAATGTTACTGTTCTACCTCAAACTCTTCCCTTGTTCATCATCAGCCCCTCAAATTTGCCAGCTCACATGATCATTCTACATTCAGCCTCAACCACTGACTAGATTATTTCTCCTTGATCAGCCCTATCCTTCTACCACCTGCCAACTCCACTTCCTCCTCTTTCTGCTAAGCCATTCACAACTGCTCTTTCACGCTCCTCACTGTCTAGTATTTGACTTGCCATATGCCATGATATCTCTGCAGAGCATACCTAGTAATGATTTCTCCTTGTACCTCAGATCTCCGAAGTCCCCACCCAACTCTATCTCTTCCCCCTCCCCTAGGATCTTTGTTCTCCTCCTCCTCATCTACATGCTATCTTTTGGCAGCATTATCCAAAAGTACAAGATCAGCTTGCAAATAAATGCAGATGATACCCTGTCCCCACCTACCCTCGTCAGCCTGTTCGTTGGGACATCCAAACCCAAATGAGAGATATATTTCCTCAAGAAACAAGGAGTAGACCACACAGACTTTCGAGCCTGCTCTGCCATTCAATAAAATCATGGAGAATCTTGGATTTTAACTCCATTTTCCTGTCCGCTCCCCATATCCCTCAATTCCCTGACAGACCAAAAATCCATCTACCCTAGCTTTAAACATACACAACAACAGAGCATCCACAATCCACTAGGTTAGAGAATTCCAAAGATTTACAACCCTTAATTTCTCATCTCACTCCTAAATGATGGGCCCATACCCTGAGACTATTCTCCAGTTAAACACAGTCCTTCAATTCTCAACACAAGGTCCAAACCTCACCAATGATACCATCTCCTCGCCTTAATTCCAACCCACTCCCCCACCATCACAAGTTGATCCATTATTCACAAACTCAGCATCCTCTTTGACCCTGAGCCAGGTTTCCAACTCCATATCACTCTTTCTTTCACAGCATGTGTGCATCACTGGCTAGATCAGCATTTTTTTCCCATCCCTAATTTCCCTCGAGGTGGTGGTGGTGGGCCAGCTTCTTGAACTATTGTAGCCGGTGTAGTGCAGGTACACCCATAGATCACTGTTGAAAGGGAGTTCTAGGATTCTTATCCAGAGACAAAGAAGGAACAACAATATTGAAATGAAACTTGACGCTCCCAGGAATCTACTGCTTGTCCTCTAGGTAGTACAGGTTGTGGGTTTGGATTGTACTGTCGAAGGAATCTGGGCGAGTTGCTACAGGGCAACTTGCAAATTGTACACACGGCTGCCAATGTGTGTCAGTGGTGGAGAGGATGGAGGGAGTGCCAATCAAGAGAACTGCTTTGTCTTGGATGATACAAAGCTTCTCAAGTGTTGTTGAAGCTGCACTCATCTTGGCAAGTGGAGATTATTCCATCATGTTCCCACCTTGTGCTTTGTAAGTAGAGGACAAGCTTTGGGGAGTTACTCTCCACACACATTCCCAGCCTCTGACCTGTTCTTGTAGTCAGTATTTATATGGCTGATCCAACTCAATTTCTGATCAATGGTAATGCCTAGGAGGGTGATAGTAAGGAACTCACCGGTGGTAATGCAATTGAATGTCATGGGGAGATGTTCATTGCTTGGCACTTCCGTGGTGCGAATGTTATTTGCCATTTATTAGCCCAAGCCTGAGTGTTGTCCAGATCTTGCTGCAAATGGGCACCAATGGTTCAGTACCCGAGGAGTTGAAATTAGTGCTGGATATTCTCATCAGTGAACATCCCCACTTCTAACATTTCACTCATTTAAGGGCATTTATTGCCCTTCCCAATTGCCCTTGAAAAGGTGAGAGTGAGCTGACTTCTTGAACCGCTACAGTCCCTGTGGGGCAAGTGCATCCACAGTGCTATTAGGGAGGGAGTTCCAGGATTTTGACCCAGCCACAGTGAAGGGCAGGCAAGATACTTTCAAGTTAGGACAGAGAGTGGCTTGGAGAGCAACCTCCAGGTGGTGGTGTTCCTATGTACCTGCTTCCCTTGTCCTTCTGGATGGTAGCAGTCAAGGCTGTGGAAGATACAGTCCAAGCATCCTCCTGATAGAGGGAAGGTCATTGATGAGGCAGATGAAGATGGTCAGGGCCTTGGATACTAACCTTGAGGAACTCCTGCAAAGATGTCCTGGAACGGAGCTTTTGATTTGATTTGTCATATGTATTGGTGTAGTGAAAAGTATTGTTCCTTATGTGCTATACAAACAAAGCATACCGTACATAGAGGAGGAAAGGAGAGTGTGCAGAATATAGTGTCACAGTCATAGTAAAAAGATCAATTTAATGCAAGGTAGGTCCATTCAAAGGTCTGATGGCAGCACCGAAGAAGCTATTCTTGAGACGATTGGTACGTGTCCTCAGATTTTTGTATCTTTTTCCCGATGGAAGAAAGTATGACCGAGGGTCCTTGATAATACTGGCTTCTTTGCCGAGGCAGCGGGAAGTGTAGACAGTGTCAACGGATGGAAGGCTAGTTTGTGAGATTGACTGGCTTCGTTCACGACTCTTTGTAGTTTCTTGCGGTCTTGTATAGAGCAGGAGCCATACCAAGCTGAGACACAACCAGGAAAAATGCTTTCTATGGTGCATCTGTAAAAGTTGGTGAGAGTCGTAGCTGACATGCCAAATTTCCTGAGCTTCCTGAGAAAGTAGAGGCGTTGGTGGGCTTAACTATAGTGTCAGCGTGGAGGGACCAGGACACGTTTTTGGTGATCTGGACACCTAAAAACTTGAAGCTCTCAGCCATTTCGACTTCGTCCCCATTGATGTAGACAGGGCATGTCCTCCACTCCGCTTCCTGAAGTCAATGACTATCTCCTTCATTTTGTTGACATTGAGGGAGATTATTGTCATCACGCCAGTTCAGCAGATTCTCTCCCGCTCTTTTGTGTACTCTGACTCGTCATTGTTTGAGATTCGACCCACTACGGCAGTGTAATCGGTGGAAAATCGAGTTGGAGGGGAATTTGGCCACACAGTCATAGGTGTATAAGGAGTATAGTAAGGGGCTGAGGATACAGCCTTTTGGGGCACTGGTGTTGAGGATGATCATGGAGGTGCTGTTGCCTATCCTTATTGATTGCAGTCGGTGGGTTAGGAAGTCTAGGATTCAGTCGCAAAAGGGGGAGCCGAGCCCCAGGCCACAGAGTTTGGAGAGGAGTTTTGTACGAATAATGGAGTTGAAGGCCGAGCTGTAGTCAATAAATGAGTCTGACATAGTTGTTTTTGTTATCTAGGTGCTCCAGGGTTGAGTGTTGGGCTGCTATTGAATGGTGGCTGCTATTGACCTGTTGCAGCAATAGGCGAACTGTAGTGGATCCAGGCAATCTGGGAGGCCAGAATTGATTCATGCCATGGCTAACCTTTCGAAGTGCTTCATAATGATGGATATCAGAGCCACCAAAGGATAGTCATTAAGTCACATGGCCTGGCTTTTCTTTGGTACCGGGATGATGGTTATCTTCTTGAAGTAGGTGGGGACCACAGATTGGTGTAAAGAGGGGTTGAAGATGTCTGCAAATACCCTCGCCAGCTGGTCCGTGCAGGATCTGAGTGCTCATCCAGTTATCCCATCTGGGCCAGTCGCTTTCTGTGGGTTGACTTTTGAGAAGGTTGCTCTGAAGTCTGCTATGGTGACCTATGGTCACATTATCAGTAACCCCCACAGCTTGCCTCCTGGGCTTGCAGAATTTCACTAGCTGTTGTGTCTGGAGACAATACACATCTCTTTAACCTGTGTTGAATGCTCCCTCCACCCACATTGTCTGTACATTTACGACCTGGCTGGCTGTAGAGATTTGCATTCTAATCAGTATTCTGTAATTTGATTTCTGTGTCTGTTTGCACTGTTTGAGAACAAATAACCACTCCATCTGACGAAGGAGCTGTGCTCCGAAAGCTTATGGTATTTGCTACCAAATAAACCTGTTGGACTTTAACCTGGTGTTGTGAGACTTCTTATGGTGACCTAGATACAGGTTCGCCTGAGGCTTCCGGGTGGAGGGCAAGCTCTTGCTGACCTCTTGCTCAAAATGGGCATAGAATGTGTCGAGCTCATTGGGGAGGGCTGCATTGGTGTCGGCAATTTTACATGCCCTCATCTTGTAGCCTGTTATGACTTGCAGATCTTGCCATAGTTGGCGAGTGTCCATGTGACTAGCCTGAGACTCTAGCTTGATCTGTTAACTGTCTTTCGGCATCTTTAATGGATCTCCGTAGATCATATAATTTACCCTCAACAAACACTTCCCTTCATGGTATGACTCTAACCAGTGGAAAGCTTTTCCCCCTTATTCCTACTGGTTACAATTTTGCTAGGACTCCTTGATGCTATACTTGGTCAAATGTTGCCTTGTTGTCAAGGACAATTACTCTCATGTCAGCACTTGAGGTCAGCTCTTCTTGTCCACATTTGGATGGCCCACGCACAACCCTAACTGAGCAGAGAGCAGGTTATTACAGAGTCATCTATTGGCCAAATGGCCTACTTCTGCACTGTAGTGTTTCTATGATTTCTACTTCTATGATCACAAAAGATCACCCATATGCATATCTGTGCTATAGCCCACCTCATCAATTTCCATACTTTTGTTGCCTCCAAACTCAATAACCAGTGATCTCCTGGTCAACCTCCCATCCTCCATCAACATGTGAGCCAAAAATGTGCTGCCTATTTTTATTGAAAGAAATTGATGCAAGAATTAGGCCATTTGGCTCTTTAAGCCTGCTCTACTATTCTACAAGATCAAGGCTGATCTTCTACCTCAGCATTCCAAATGACTATCTTGCACAAATCTCACTGATCCATCACTCTATGCTCATTGACCTACAATCGATTATATCTCGACTTCCTGGATTCCACTATTGGTAGCTGTTCCTTTAGCTATCCTGGTCCTCCTCTGTTGAATTCCTTTTCCAGCCTACATCTGGAATTTGAATCCATGCAAATTAGTAAAACATATGCTCATTACAAATTTCCAAAGTTCTAGCAGCATTATGATTAATCTTTTAACTAAGATTGGGGGGGGGGGTGGTTGCTGGGATGAAAATGCAAGTTAGAATACATTTCAGAAGGATTAACTAGAATTTAGCATCACAGATTTCTGTCAAGGGTATCAAACCAATCTGTGGTCGAGCTCAAAGTTAATAAAAAATATTAATGCATCATTTTAGATGTCATTTTATCTGATGTAATGATAGCGCAGTAGCCAACTAGTTGTTTTTGTTTTCACAAAAGCAATCATCTATAATGAAGAAAATGAAAATCTATTACAACAAAATGACAACATTTCTAACTTTGTCCAGTTCTGATGAAAGGTCATTGACCTGCAAAATTAGCTCTGCTTCTCTTTCCACCATGCTGCCCGTATTCTCCATATTTTCTGGTTTTACAACAAAATGCACACTTTTTAAAAAATCCAAACTCTGAAGTTATTATAGTTGGCAAGCAGCAGGAATGAGTTTGCGCAAGGAAGACCTTTCAAACCATCCACATTGTCTCTCTTTGCAAGCCTAGAGCTCCCCGCATCCCAGAATCTAACTTCCTCTTGAAAGATTCCAGAGGTTTTGCTGCTACAACCTGACCAAAAGACTATTCTGGTTATTAATTCATTTGACAACTTTTTCTATGCACTTTTGTCAAAGAGCATGGAAAATATTTCAAAGCTCAAACTTTTGAAGGTTTGAATAGTTTTTTTTAAAAAAATCACCTTCTCAAAAAGCAACTTTAACATGGTAAAGCTTTCCAAGGCACTTTACAGGAACATGATTGTGACAACAAACAGGTTAACAGAGGTGACCAAAAATTTAGCCAAAGAGTTTAATGGGGAGGAGAGTATGTCGGAGATGCCATAGAGGAAGTTTCAGAACTCGGGTGGCTGAAGGCACGGTCACCAATTGTGGGATGTGAGAAGCAGCACAAGAGGCCAAAGTTCTTATAACACATATTTCTGAAGGCTGGAGACCAAAGGAGGTTTCAGCAATAGGGAAAAGACCACGGTGAGATTTGAACAGAAAGTGGAGAATTTTAACAATCCTTCCCATTTCCCTACCTATATTAGGTACTGTAAAACTGAATAGAGTTTCACTCAGTACCACATGGCCATTGAAAGGCAATGTGTAAAATTATGAAGGAAGGAAATATGATCCTGATTGTCAAATCAAAAGGAATGTGCTCACAGATTTTATTGTATATTTCTAAATTATATATGGTCATGTAATTTCACAAGAACACAGCTTCAAAAATATTCCAGTTATCATTGCTTCTTGTTGAGACATGACCATATCAAAATACTTACATCATATCTATGATGGTACCCTCTCAACTATTCACACACAACAATATCTTAAGAAATTGCAAACAAAAATCAAAATAGGGTTTTGCTACATGTTTGGAACAGGAAAACTTCACAGATTGTATGTAAAAGAGGCAACAATGATATCCCTTGAACTACATAAAAATAAAAGCCCGTGATAAAGATTGAGTTTTTTCCCAGATAACATCTAAAGAAACATAGCATTTGATAATGTACTTTCAATTATGGACTTTTGAAAACATCCACCATCACTACTATTCTGATTACATAACAGCAATGAAAACATTTTGCATCTCTCGGACAAGGCCAAGGAAAACAGAAAACAATTCTACCATTTGAACATAATTAAAAGTAAATATTTCTCAAGAAGTTTCTCAACAAACGTAAAGATAAATGAGGTACAAAAATAAGCATTATGATAATAAACATGCATATTCCACATCCTACACTGTGCTATTTTAGAATAATCGAGAATATAGCAGTATGACCCAACCGGCAAGGAAGACAGTCAACATGGATAAACATTTAAAATGAACAATGAAAATCTGCTGATATTCTGTCTATGCAATAGAGAAATCACGATTGGAATGACTACTTCACCGGAGCCTTTTTGCCCTCAACGAAAATGCATCTTGAATTCAGTTGAAGAAAATGAACCATCCCGTACAACGCGAACAAACAATAAGCTCTCTGAATCGAATTATAACATAGCACATTAATGCAGGTGACAAGAGTGCTTGCTAATTTCTGGGTTTTGCGGGAAACCGAAGCTACTCATTACTTCCTGGGAAGATAAATGCTTGATGCACCGCTCCTTCAAAAAGGTGGGACTCGGATCATTCAGATGTAAAAGACTACAACCATAGCAACGGTATCGATATTTCAATTTCATCAGTTCATTTATTGAAAAGTAAATAAATGTCCACAACCGGCTGTACCACTTTTACATTAAAAGGTGGAAACTGAATATCGATTCGTTTCTGATCGCGCAGCTTTGATTTTTAAAATGTATTCGTTTAAATTCAGTTCCAGAGTTATTTCAGTGATTATGCAAAAAAAAAACCTAAATAAATCCAATCTCGGCCTTATCCTGTAATCCACTGGAAACAGGGAGGGCCTGTCCTGTAAATCCACGAATGAAACCACAACCGTAAGACATAACATTCTGACTGCAGTTTTATTTTCTACTGGAATATACAGATGTAAAACACACTTACTTGCCAATCACTTCACACAGCTCATATACATCTTCAAACAGGACGTCGTCGTCGGCCATAGTCGATAATTAAAATCAGAATTTTGAGAATGGAATTTCAAAGTAGGGAAAAAAAACTCTCCAATCGGGGAAATGGATAAAAACGCTTTCCCGTGTAGATCAGTTACGGAATTCAACACACACTGAAAAGAAAAACAATGCAATTTTCCAGACAGCGCCAGTGAAACGAGAAGACTGATTGATAGTGAAGCAGCCGGGTAAAGCAAGCTGCCGGGCGCCGCTCGGCGCTGTTCTCCTTCTGGCGGCGACCCCACCTTCTCTTTCTCACTGGCTTTAAAAAAAAACCGATAATCCACCATCCAAGGCTGCTCCTCTCGGGATGTAGCTGCTCCCCGAAAAAAACCCCAGGCCGAGTCCCGGCGATTATTCGCAATTAAAGGAATGTGTCTTTTTTTTTCTCAAATATATCACAAGCCGACGTTCTTCAAACCATATTAGCACTTCTCCCAGCCCTGCAGTGTTGCTGTTGATGTCGGCCCGTCCCCTGTCGGTGCGCCGCTTCGCTCTCAGGCGGCGGCGGCGGTTAGTCGGAGCTGAAGCCACCAATCAGCGGCCGCTCCTCCTGCTGCCCGCACTCTGGCTGCGTCAGCGCCGAGCTGGCCGGGAGGCGAGCATTCTGCGCACGCGCCGAGCTGGGCCGGGAGGCGAGCACAACACTACGCACGCGCCGAGCTGGGCCGGGAGACGAGCACAACACTACGCACGCGCCGAGCTGGGCCGGGAGACGAGCACACACTACGCACGCGCCGAGCTGGGGCCGGGTGGCGAGTATTCTGCGCACGCGCCGAGCTGGGCCGGGAAGCGAGCACACCGCGCACGCGCCGAGAGACACACACACACACACACACACACTACGCACGCGCCGCAGCCCTCCTTCGCGGCTCGGCACTGCGTGCGCGCCAACCCGGGAAGCCTGCAGCGCCTGCGCAGAGCGCGCGCTTGGTTTCTTGCTGGCATCTTGTCAACGGTTTTTTAAACCCGATGGAAAGACACCGTGCCCTTCCATATAATGGGAAAACTTGGTTTGACTGTATATTTGACGCTCTGAATTGTGTTGCGCGTTGTGGTTGGCGAATGAAGCGGCCAGTTGGATTATGTACTGTTTTGCAAACCCAATGCTCTTCCATGCCTTTTTGCCATCTGCCTGTTTCTTGATACCAACACTGTCCTGCCAGCCTCTCTGTTCCAGGCCTCGTCAATGTCCCGCACTTCAAAACTCTGCTGCCGGCGCCCTTCCACTCATCCCATTCACGTTGGCCTATATTGTCCCATTTGTCCCCCAATGCCTCCGCTTTAAAATGTTCCTGTGTTTAAATCCCTTCATGCCTCGCCCACCCATCTGTACAGTCATTGTTGTAATTTAGATAATGCTGCAGCCAATTGGCCCACAACCTACATTGTGATAATGATAAGATTATCTATTTTTAGTCATGTTACTTAACCGATAAATATTGGCCAGGATGCATGGGCAAACTCCCCAGCTCTTTGAAATTGTATTATATGATATTTAATGCGAAAGGCAGAGAGCGTGAAATCGTTGCGAAACACCGTTAGCCCAACCACTGATTTCCATGTGTGGGGTGTGTAGCTCGCTGCTTCCTGCACATCCCTCCGGAGTTACTACATTAAAATGATACATCCTCCGCGTGTATCTGAACACTTTGAATGAACGCAAACACAATGATATTCAGCCGAACAAGCTGATGCAACGCCAGAATCCCAGATTTGGTCTACGCATATGCATTAATCACTAACGAAAAAGCGTTAGGAAGCTCTGTTCGGAGACTGTTTAAAAGTTCACTCGACACATTCCAGTTGAGGTGCATATGACTTTTGCAAAGGCAAAGTATATGGAAGCATTGTAGTGAGTTGCTACATCTAAGATGTTTGTTGCAAAAGAAGCAAATGTGATGTGAGAAAAAAGCCATTTCACACAACGAGTGGTTTGGACCTGGAGTGCACTGCCTGGAAGTGTGGTGGAAGCTGGTTCAATCGAGACATTCAATAGGGCATTAGATGATCACTTGAATAGAAACAACGTGCAAGGGTATGGGAAAAAGAGCATTGGCACTAAGTCATGCTCATTTGGAGAGCTGGTGCTGATGTGATGTGATTCTGTGAAATAGTAAAGAAAAAACAGTCTTACACAGGTATAGGGGCAGTTGTTACAATACCTTATAGAAATCATAGAAACCCTACAGTACAGAAAGAGGCCATTCGGCCCATCGAGTCTGCACCGACCACAATCCCACCCAGGCCCTACCCCCATATCCCTACATATTTTACCCGCTAATCCCTCCAATATACACATCCCAGGACACTAAGGGGCAATTTTAGCATGGCCAATCAACCTAACCCGCACATCTTTGGACTGTGGGAGGAAACCGGAGCACCCGGAGGAAACCCACGCAGACACGAGGAGAATGTGCAAACTCCACACAGACAGTGACCCAAGCCGGGAATCGAACCCAGGTCCCTGGAGCTGTGAAGCAGCAGTGCTAACCACTGTGCTACCGTGCCGCCCACCTCTTCGGCTGCAACATGCCCGGAACATGGAGAGGAGGAAGCAGAGAGAAGCTATGTGAGAAGGGAGGAGGAGGAGGAGGAAACTCATGGGAGGCTTTTCCAACAAAGAGTGTTCAGGGATCAGCACTTCTACTTCGCTTGTATGAGGAGGTTATACTTCACTGCCACAGTTGTGCCATCCCCTTCACACTGACCACTGGAGGCTCAATGCAGAGCTCCCCATTGACTGTGAATGTTACCATCCTTGCAGGCTGGAGAAGGCAACATCAGTTGCATCTCATGTCTCAGCATTCATTGATGCATCTGGGAGTCCACACTGACACTGGAAGAAGAGAGCGGACTGAAGAGGAAACACCATAATGAAAGGACACGTAAATTCACCAGGATAATGGGTTTCCTGATGATGCAGGGCACCATCGACTGCACATATGTAGCTCTTCGAGCTCCTTACATCTACCAGAACTACTACTACTCTCAATGTGCTGTTTGTGTGCAATCATACCAAGTAGTTCATCTTGGTGAGTGCCTGCTTTCTCGGCAGCACCCACAATACATTTATCCTGCGCCAGTTCACACAACCTACCATCTTTGTGTCTCCAAGATGCACTGAAGGATGGCCACTTAGCAATGAGGGCTACTCCTTCCAATGTCACTCATAATCCCCTACTACAATCTCACCACAGGAGGTCAGAGGATCTTCAATAGAGCCATGGAGAGACCCATAACATCATGGAGCAAGGCATTGTTTCATCAAGCAATAGTTTCACTGCAAAGACTGCTGGGGAAAATCTCTGCAATGCATATCAGGGAGGGTGCCCATATTTATGCTGATGTGCTGTGTCCTCCACAACCTAGCTGTTCTAAGGATCTTTTGGGTCTGGAGGCCTCCCTGGGAAGAGGAAGCATCAAGGAGACCACATCCATCACATGCAGCTGGATAGAGAGAGAGATAAGACATTGCTTCAGTTAAAAGGAACCATCCCATCAAAACATGGACCCACCATTTCTTAACCTTCCATCTATATTAGACTCCCCATTACAAAGTCCCCTTGGCTAACAGTAATCAATAAAGATCAACAGCAAAATCTTTCATTCCCTAACTTTATTCAGCATTGCATTAAAAATATAGAAAAAGCAAAACCTTGTGCATTCCCTTGGTGCCTTCTTGCAGGTGCTATTGCTTGGCCTGTATCTTGTGCAATGCTATCCTAGTGGATGCAGCAGAGCTGATGAAAGGCTGCTGATTTTCACCAGGAACTTCAGATGGCCTTGCAGGATGCTCTGGAATGGTCTTAGGCCTTGAGGACCTAGCTTTGAAATGCACATCCTTGACTTGCAATCTGGATTGACTGGCTGAGAGACAACAACAAGGTTGAGTGACAGTGTCCTGAGAAAGGACTGCAGATTTGTGCTTCACAGTGACAGTACACTTTCATGGGGACGCAACTTCACCAATCATAGTAACGTGTTTGAGCTCGGGGTTCTGGATTGCTCTAGAGCCTTCATGCCTCTTTGAGCACTGAGATCCCCATCCAAGATGGCAGCAGCCTGAACCTGCATGGCAGCAACTGTGCATTCTCATGATCTTTCACTTCAGCAGTGAGATGTAGGGAGGCCTATGCTGCAGTGGAAGCTGAAACAGTCACCAGATATTCTATCATGGATCAGTCTGGAAGTGCTGTATGGAGTGCTCACCACTCCATACAGCACTTATAAGAATATAAAAGGATGGGCTCCAAGTTCTGAAAAATACCCTATGCTTTATTGGAAGCAGAATCCTCCATGCACCTTCCCAGTGAATGGAAGCTATCTGGCAGGCCTGCCTATACACCAAATATCTCGAAGTGCATCGTCATCAGCGTTTTTCTGCAGTCCATCCAGCCGGTCCTCATGTATGCCACCTGTAGCAGAACGCACCTCATACCCCAAGCCTGGCTGCAGCTCACTCATGCCTGGCATTTCACCACGTACACTAGCCTCTAAAGTTTTCAAAGTACCAGTATCTGAGCTGGTGGCTGTGAGTGTATGGTCAAATGATGGTGCCTCCTCATTCTCATGACTCTTTGGAGGCAGAGTAGGCATTAGTTATTGATTTTTTGAAAGCACAAAAGCAGAAGGAGATTGGATGAGGGAATGGGAGGGTGTAGGATGAAGGTGAGAAGTAAGCGAGACGGTGCTTAAGGCAACAACGTGTCATAATCCTCAAGTGTCCTCAGCAGTATTAGGTAGCACTGTGCCTGTGGCATGTAATTACTCGTTGCACCACCCCCTTAAGGACACTATGTGTATGCAGGGATGCTGGTCGTCCAACTCCCCTGACTTTCCCTCTTGTTATTGCGGGTCAACTTCTCCTCAGAGCGATAGAACAAAATGTCAGTGACTGCTCATCACTGTGCTTGGATGCTCACCTACCATTGCTGACTAATTAATTTGTGGAGGCATGGAGAGTCATGCGAAAGGCTGGCATGATAGGAAAGTGTGTGGGTGAGGTGTGGTATAAGAATGTTAAGCATGAATCTTGAATGGCATGGTGTGCTCCTGGATGAGTGAGAGGTGGGTGGTATATTGAGCAGCGTGAGAGGTGATAATGAGAAGCATTTACTCTCCAAGACCACCTCAGTGAGATCATTACACTTTTTTCAGCACTGCTGCCAAGTTGCTAATGCCGCACTCTAGGCATTGCTCTCATTCCCTTCCTTCCCATGGTATTTTTTTTGGTCTCCACTTGTGTCGCCAGTGCTTCCAGGCAGCATCAGTAAATAGGGAGCCTTCTCCTCGACATGTTGAGACATCCCCTTTCAACCTGCATCTTCCATTGTAAGTTTGCAGCAGCCTTCCCTACATTAATACAGTTTGCCTTTTATAGGGACTGTGCCTTTAAAAGTGGAAGGCCGACTGGAGCAGATGGTTACTCACGTCGCTTGTTGGCCCTTTGTGATATGCAGAAAACACCGACATGCCATGAGAGGACTACAGCACAGAAGCTGTTTTTGCCTGCTGCAATCATGGAAATGAGGTAGGAGCATCCAAACCTCCATCAGGGTTATTGTGGGTTTGCCACGAGTTATAATCCTTCTGTTTGAAAATAGTGATATCCAAATTTCTAGCCCATTACCTCCAACAATGCAGCACACTCCCATTTCTGCAGTGGAGCATCAGTCTAGGTTATAGGCTGAATTCTCTAGAGTGGGACTTAAACCCAAACCTTCTGGACTCGGGTGAGAATACTATTACTAGGCAATAAAACCATAAGAAATAGGAACAGGAGGAGGCCATTCTGCCCCTCAAGCCTGCTGACCATTCAATAGGATCATGGCTGATCCGACATTCCTCATACCCACCTTTCTGTCCTTTCCTCATCTCCCTTGATTCTATTACTGATCAAAAATCTATCTATCTCAGCCTTAAATATGCACAAGGCTTTTGCCCCCAGGGCAAGGAGTCCCTAAGACTCTCGACTCTCTGTGAGAAAAAAGTCCTCCTCATCTCAGTCTTAAATTGGCGCCCCTTTATTCTGAGAATATGTTGTCTAGTCCTAGACTCTCCCATGAGGGGAAACATCCTTTCAGCATTTACCCTGTCAAGCCCGTAATGAATCCTATGCGTTTCAATGAGGTCACCTCTCATTCTTCTAATTTCCAATGAGTAGAGTCCCAACCTGTTTAACCTTTCCTCGTAAGACATTCCCTCTATACCAAGGATCATCCTAGTGAAGCTTCTCTAAACTGCCTCCTATGAAATAATATCTTCCTTTAAATAAAGGGACCAAAACTGCTCACAATACTCCAGGTGTGGTCTCACCAGTACGTTGTACAGTTGAAGCAAGACTTTCATACTCTTATATTCCAACCCCCTTGAAATAAGGGTCAGCATTCCATTAACCTTCCTGATTACCGACTGCACCTGCTGCTAGCTTTCTGCGTTTCGCACACAAGTACCCCCAAGTCCCTTTGTGTTGTAGTTTTCTGGAGTTTCTCTCTATTTAAATAATTCTCAGCTATTTTATTCTCCCTTCCAAAATGAACAACTTCACATTTTTCCACATTATACACCATTTGCCAACTTTTTGCCCACTTACTTAACCTATCACTATCTCTTTGTAAATTGTTTGTATCCCTCTCGCAACTTGCCTTTCTACCTATTTTCCTGACATCTGGAAATTTGGCTACAGTACATTTGTTTCCTTCCTCCAAGTCCTTAATATATATTGTAAACTGCTGCGGTCACTGATTCCTGTGGAAACCCATTGGTTACAGGTCGCCAACTTGAAAAAGAACCCTTTATCCCCTTCCTGCCCATTAGCCAATTCTCTACCCATGCCAATATGCTACCTCCAAAACCATGGGCTCTTATGACTTAACCTTTTGAGAAGTACCTTGTCGAATGTCTTCTGGAAGTCCAAATACAACTTATCTGCTCGTTTCCCTCTATTCACTCTGGTTAAGACTTTCTTGAAAAACTCTAATAAATTCAGGAGATATGATTTCCCTTTCATGAAACAATGTTGATTCTGCTTGATTGGATTATGATCTTCCAAATGTGCTGCCATTACTTCCTTAATAATTGATTCCGAATTCTTTCCAACAATAGATGTTCGGCTTATTGGCCGATAGTTACCCAGTTTTTGCTTCCTCTCTTTTTGAATAAGGATGTCACATTGGCTGTTTTCCAATCCTCCATTACTTCCCCAGAATCCAAGGGATTTTGGAAAATTAGAAGCAACGCATCCACTATCTCAATAGCTGCTTCTTTTAGGATCCTAGGGTGCAGGTCTTCAGGACCCAGGAACCTATCTACCTTTAGCCTCATTAGCCTGTCTAAAACTACCTCTGTAGTGATGGTGATAGTATTTAATTCCTCCTCATATTCTTTGGTATTAATGGGATGTTCAAAATATCTTCCACCATAAAGACTGATGCAAAATATCCATTTAACTTCTCTGCCATTTCCTTGTTCCCCATAACTATCTCCCCAGATTCCTTTTCTTTGGGGCCTATGTTCACTTTGACCTCTCTTCCTTGTGCCACAGCTACATAGGTTGTTATGTGGCACATGTGTAACTAGAGACAACCATAGTGAATATAGAATACCTATCTCTTGATGGTGGCTGAGAATAACTAAGAACATAATATTCACTCTTTCTTATTGCCTTATGCATACTGTTAACAATACTAAAGCTGAAAGTTAATTTAAAAACCTTTGCATTTCAAGCTAATGATACTGTCAGAAATAGTGCACAAAACCTCCTGTTACAGTACTCCATGCTCTTTTGAATTCAGATTTTAAATGATTTTGCGCCTGCCATAAATGTTGTGATCTTAGATCAAATAAAATTATCTTAATGAAAAAGTGTTTGGTAAATATTTTTTATTCTTTCGAAACATTCAGTGCAATTCAATAATATAAAATATGTTACAACATGCCACTATTGACAGAATGATAAAGAAATATAAACTGCTATTTCTTTCCAAGCACAAAAACAAAGCGACTTATAGCACCTCTAGTTTTAAGTCTAATGTAGAAAAGAGTAATATTCCAAATACATTTCTCACTTCAGCATTGTTCAGGATGGATTCTAGCAATGAATAATGCGGCTTTATACATTCCAATAAGCTCTGTAGCTTTGGACTGTGCTGACCCTGAGCAAGGTGTGAGCTTTCCTCTGAAACCGTCCATACAGAATATGGTCGAAGCAAATAAGAGTAGAAAATGCCAGAAATACACACCAGGCTAGACAGCTTATGTGCAAAGCGAGAAACAGAGTTAATGTTTCAGGCCATTGACCTTTCTTCAGAACTTGATTGGTACAAGCTTATTTAAATACAGTCAGTCGACTGTGATGTGTAAAGCTAAAATTCTTGAAAATCTCTACTTTTCTACCAACATTTATAGCCATCTTTACAATTGATTTGCTTTACTGAGCTGACTGTTCTAACTAAAGAGAGGTTGGTGCCCTTACAAAAGAAAGGTCAGTGCACTACATGATGGTCAAACCCTCTTGACAGAAGTATTGATTTGATATTTTCAGGACTGACAATGATATACATTTGACAGCCCATTTTCAATGTTGCTCACACTTTACTATCACAAGAGAAGTTAATTGCACCATATATGATGGTGACATTAAAAAGGGCATCATTGATCTGGCATTGATCCAAATCATTGAAAATGAGAAACAAATTGATGGCAAGAAAATTTCTCTTTTGTACTCTTGTATATGTATTGCAAAAAGGAATGTACATTTGTAACGATCTGAGTTTTTGTTTGGTGTGGAAAAACATGCTTATATTCAAAGAACTGAATTTGTTTTTAAAAAAAATAGACATGACCCAAAAGAATGGATAATGTAGATGCAAAAATATGATTTAGAACAAATTCTTTATCGTGCCTCCCAGAAATATTGCAAAATGCTTCACATACATTGAATTGCGTTGATGTTCAGTACCATATGTTGACATGCATGGAAGTCATTTTGCACTAAACAAGATCTCACAAATAACAATGGTGGGGGTGTTGAGAATATTGGCCAGGAGACCAAGAGAACTTGTGAAAAGATTTTTGTTTCTTCATTTTGTAATCAAATTTGAGATTTAGTCGTGCCAACTTAGAAACGTTGTCAAATTTTCGGTTGAGGTGGATGGGTGGGTACTTAGTTTGCATAACTCCCATGTGATCAAGAAAATGCACTGTCATCTTTCATGTCTCTGCTGGACATCAAGTATCTGGTGTCCAGGAAAATAAAGTCATAGAGTCATAGACGTTTACAGCATGGAAACAGGCTCTTCGGTTCAACTTGTCCATGCCGCCCTTTTTTTTTTAAACCCCTAAGCTAGTCCCAATTGCCCGCATTTAGCCCATATCCCTCTATATCCATCTTACACATGTAACTGTCTAAATACTTTTTAAAAGACAAAATTGTACCCGCCTCTGGCAGCTTGTTCCAGACAGTCATTGTCCCTCTGGACCCTTTTGTATCTCTCCCCTCTCACCTTAAACCTATGCCCTGTAGTTTTAGACTCCCCTACCTTTGGGAAAAGATATTGACTATCTAACTAATCTATGTCCCTCATTATTTTATAGACCTCTATAAGATCATTCCTCTGCCTCCTACGCTCCGGAGAAAAAAGTTCCAGTCTATCCAGCCTCTCCTTATAACTCAAACCATTAAGTCCCGGTAGCATCCCAGTAAGTCTTTTCTGCACTCTTTCTAGTTTAATAATATCCTTTCTATAACAGGGTGACCAGAACTATACACAGTTTTCCAAGTATGGCCTTACCAATGTCTTGTACAACAAGTCCTGCCCTAGTTCAATCTACCAAAATGCATCACCTCGCATTTATCTAAATTAAACTCCATTCATCAGCCCACTGGCCCAATTGATCAAGATCCTGTTGCAATCCGAGATAACCTTCTTCACTGTCCACTATGCCACCAATCTTGGTGTCATCTGCAAACTTACTAACCGTGTCTCCTATATTCTCATCTAAATCATTAATATAAATGACAAATAACAGTGGACCAAGCACTAATCCCTGAGGCACACTGCTGGTCACAGGTGTATAAACTTCTGTAGATTTTACAACTGTGTGATTTTTAAGTCCTTTAATAGCCTTTATTGTCTATTTTGACATTTTTTTACTGCTGACACTTAGGAGTGGAATTTTCCCATCATGTCCGTGGCAAGATTCATGGTGGACGGGAGCGGAGAAGCAGAATCCCGCTGGCATGAAAACAGTCTGCAATTCTCCTGATGGCGGATTCATAGCAAGTCCTGTTTCCCACTGACTAGTGGTGTGAACACCATTTGCATTCATTACCATCTCATGAATGCTCATTAAGTTTGCTCCCCAGAATCACATGCCATCTTCCATGCTTCATGCCAGTCTGAGTCACATTTGAAAAAGAGTAGCATACAGTAATTGGATCTCACCTCGCTCGCAACTTCAAGGTAAGTGCTACATTCATAGCCCCCCTCCCACAATGCTACCGGTCTTGTTGGGCCGCCAGTGGGACATCACACTGCTGGAGATGTGCAGTGGTCTGCTCCCAGTGGGTGCCTACATAATCTAGAATGACAGCACTGTGCAGTAGTATTCAGGCAGGGCTGAACATTTAGATAGAGCAGGAACACATTGAAAGGCTTGGGGGGAGGAATGCATGTGGTGGGGGGGGCAAAGGGGCAGGAAAGCATTTAAAAGCATTGGGGATAAATGCATGGTAGAGGCAAAGGGGCAGAAAAGCATTGAAAACGGTTGGGACGGGAGAACACATGGGGCAGGAAGACATTGAGAAGGTTTGGGGAGAACACACTGAACAAAGGGGCAGGAAGGCATTGAAAGGGTTCGGGGGAGACGGAACTCGGGCAAATGGGCGGAAGACGTTGAAAGGGTTGAGGAGGGAGAACACACAATGAACAAAGAGGCTGGAAGGCATTGAAAAGGGTTGGGGGGAGGGGAAAGACACAGTGATCAAAAGTGCAGGAAGGCTTTGAAAGGAGTTGAGGAGGGAGAACACTGAGCAAAGCGGCGGAAGGCATTGAAAGGCTTTGGGGAGGGGATCGCATGGGGCAAGAAGACATTGAAAAGGTTGGGGGGGAGGAGGGGTCACTGACCAAAGGGGCAGGAAACCATTGAAAAGGGTTTAGGGGGGAGGGAAACACACAGTGAGAAAAGGGCGGAATGCATTGAAAGGGTTTGGGGAGGGGGAAAATACTGTGAGTAAAAGAGCAGAGGCATTGAAAGGGGTTGGGGATGATGGGGGAGAACATAGTGGACAAAGGGGCTGGAAGGCATTGAAAGCGTTTGGGGGGAGATGGAACACACAGTGGGCAAAGGGGCAAGAAGGCATTGAAAGGGTCTGGGGGAAGGGGATGACACAGTGGCAAAGGGGCAGGAAGGCATTGACGGGTTGGGGAGGCGGAACATACTGTGAGCAATGGGGCAGGAAGGCATTGATGGGTTGAGGAGGCGGAACATACTGTGAGCAAAGGGGCAGGAAGGCATTGAAAGGGATTGGAGTGAGAACACATGGGGCCAAATGGGGTGGAAGAGAAGGGGGAACAATGGTAGGCAGAAGGGAGACTGAGGGGAGGGAAGCTGAAGCCTGATAAGACAAAGTAAAATGCTGACAAACAAGGGGATGGGTGGGATACCACAAGTATGAATGGAAGGGGATGCATATAGAATATGAAAAGGAGGCACAAGAGGGATGGGTTGCATTGAGACTCATTAAGGGGGTGAGGAGCAGGGGGGAATGGGAAGGGAGACTATAGTGTTCAGTCATGAGGGCAAAGGGAAAGCCATTGAAAGTCAAACTCTTTGGTCTGGGGGCAGCAGGTTGGAGACAGAGAGTAGAGACTTCTCTTGGGCTTTCATTCAGGAGTGACAGAGTACAGGCTGCCCTTTGGCTCCGTAGACCTCACTGTTATGATGGCCACAGGGGGATTGTCAACGAGCTCCCCTTATAAGCAAGTGGAGGCTTGCCCAGTAGGGAAGGATCAGCGGGAGATTTAAAACCAGCTGCACCACTCTTGATCTGTACATTGTAGCTGCAGAAGTGGTACTTTATGCATGTTTTAAATAAAGGGTATTGGCAACAGATGTCTGGCCTGGGTGAGATTATTACATTGGCAACGAGGAGTAAGATGAGATTTTTTTCTTCCCTCTGGACAACTTTTACTGTTGAGACAAGTAATCCTCCAGTTAGAAAAATGCCTCTTTTCGGTAAACTTGAACCTTACGATGCAAGCATAGAGGACGGGGCCTAACACGCAAGCCACATGCATTGGGGGCGATTCTCCCACCCGCTGTGTTAATTTCCTAGCACAGCAGGGTGGGAGAATCTCGCGGCCGGACATGCACGAGATTCGTGCATCCATTCCTGCCATGAGTGCATCTCCCAGCGCTGGATTTCTGGCGCTGTCAGATCTGCACTGGAAACCGGCAGGAAGACCGGGTAAGTCATTTTAATCTGTTTTTAATATAATTTAAATGTAATTAGCAGGCCTGGGACTGAATTCTCCAGGCCTGCTAGCGTCTTCTACCCCGACAGAGAGTTTCACTCTAGCGGGGTTTACAGTAACTCCCCACTTTCAGGAAACTATCGGGACGACCCTGCTGGAGTGAAGGGAAGACAATCGGGGTCCCCCAAGAGGTCAGGCAGTGAGGCTGATGCCCCCTGGGCATGTGCAAGCTGGCAGTACCAGTCTGTACCCCCTGGCACTGTCCAAGGGGCAAAGTGCCCATGCCCGGGGCACCTTGGCACTGCCCATAGGGCAGTGCCTGTGGGGGTGGGGCCCAGTGGCGATTGGTGAGTGCAGGGGTTCCTGCTGCCACTCTGTCATTGGGATAGATGGGGGCAGGAGGCAGGCCAGCGATCATTGCGGGCTGGGGGTGTGGTCAGCCGGGGGAGGGGGGGTCTGCCTTTCAGGCGGTCTGCACATGGGCGGGGGGGGGGGCATGGTGTGGAGATCAGGGTGAGCTGGGAGGGGGTTTGAGGCCGGCCCAGGAATGGTCGGGGGGGGGTGGTTGAGGGGGCAGCACTGCAGAAACCCCAGGAGGCTGATAATTCGGGGCACTGCATATGCGCAGAGGCTCGATGGTTTCTGCCTCCCGGGCGGGAATGGGTCCCGTCCCCTGAAATCTAATGATATTTTCACTGGTGGCCTCTGCAGTGCACAGAGTGTGGGAGATTCTAATGTGAACTCTCAATGAAAGAAACAGTTTTCCCGCGAATTTGACACTTCGAATTTTTTGGGAGAGTTCCGGTCATTTTTTTTTAGCGAACAATGTTGAGGAATACGAGAAGTAGAAAATAGTCCTGTTGACAGCATGTGGAGTCTCGACCTTCAGTGTAATATAAAGCCTGATCAAGCCGATGCCCCTGACTCCAAAACGTTTAATGAATTGGTGGACTTGGTTAAAGGCTATTATGACCTGAAACCTTCATCATACTCCACCAATACCACTTTAACATGGCATGGCAAGCCCCTGGGGAATCTGGCACTGAATTTTTGACCAGGCTACAAAAATTGGCAGACCCTGTGAATTCGGACCACCACTGAGCGACGTGTTGCAAGATAGACTGGGCTGTGGAATTTACAATGTGACAGTCCAAAAATAATTATTGGCAGAACCCAATTTGGATTGGGCCATTGAGATAGCTCTATCATTGGAGAATGCAGAAAAAGGTGCTCAAGAACTACAGGCGATGTCAGACAGCAGTATCCTTTGATTGGGGCGAGAGGCCTCATGCAATGTCTATCCCTTATCTGAGAGTGACCAGTAAAATATCACAGAATCCCTTACAATGGTGGAACCCAAGTCATATCACCAAGAAGTCAAGGAAGGGCAGGAACAGCCATCAGACTCCTAGGGAGCATATTCCAGAAAGACCATGGGATACAGGGTAAAAGCCCAGAGGATACAAGGTAATGTGGTGAATTGAATCCAAAGTTGGCTTAGTAACAGGAAACAAAGGGTAATGGTCGATGGATGTCCTTGCGAATGGAAAGCTGTTTGAAGTAGTGTTCCATGCGGCTTGGTGTTGGGGCCTCTGCTGTTTGTTTTATATATTAATGATTTGGACTTGAACATGGGGGCACGATTGGGAAATTTACAGAGACAAAAATTGGCCATACAGTGGATAGTGTAGAGGATAGCTATAAGATCCAAAATGAAAAAGGTTGGTTGGTGGAGCAGGCAGGAAAGTAGTAGATGGAGTTCAACTTCGATAAGTATGAGGTAATGCATTTGGGGAGGTCAGACAGTAAGAGGGAATACACAATAAATGGAAATATACTGAGAGAGGTAGATGAAGTAAGAAATCTTGGTGTGCAAGTGCAGAGGTCCCAAAAGGTAGCAGTACAGATAAATAAGGTTGTAAAGAAAGTATATGGAATTGTCTCCTTCATTGGCAGAGGTATAGAATACAAAAATAGGGATATAATGATGAAACTGTATAAGATACTGGTGAGGCTACAACTGGAATATTGTGTGCAGTTCTGGTCACCACATTACAGGAAGGATGCAATTGGAGAGAGTGCAGGGAAGATTTACTAGAATGTTGCCAGGGCTGGAGAATTGTAACTACAAGGAGAGATTGGAGAGGTTGGGGTTGCTTTCTTTGGAACAGAGAAGGCCAAGGGGTGACATGATTGAGGTGTACTAAACTGCGAGGGGTAGGGATAGAGTAGACAGGAGGAACCAGTTTCCTTGGCAGAAAGTTAAAAAACCAAGGGCATAGATTCAAGCTAAGTGGCATAAAGATTAAAGAGGACATGAGGAAAAACCTTTTTACACAGAGAGTGGTGGGTGTTTGGAATTCACAGCCTGAGTTGGTGGTGGAGGCAGAGACCCTAAGCTCATTTAAAAAGTACCTGAATCTGCACCTTAAGTGTTATAAGGTGCAGGGCTATGGGCCATGTGCAGGAAAATGGAATTAAAAAGGATCAGCATGTAGAAGATGGACCAAATGGCCCCCTTCTATATTGTATCATTTCTATGGTTCTAAGGTTGTAGATGCCAGACGTGGACTATTGCAAGTGCTGCAGATGACCACAACCAAAGCAAAAACAGAGGGACAGTCAAAACGTATGGTGTTTCAAAAAGAGGCCAGACTGTACCTTGCAGGGATGCCCATTACCAGGAACAGGGACAATGCAATTAAATTGTATCTCCATGACAAAGTTTGCCCCCACAATAGTGGAGTTGTTAGTAAATGGCCACCCACTGAAAACAGAAATGGATATGGAGGCTGTGATCTGCGTTATTGGGAGCAGATTTATGATTGCCTCCGGGCTGGTATCTAACTCCTGAGCTTAAAAGACATAAGGACCAGGTGGCTACCTGGCCACATCAAAGGTGGACTTGTGGGGTGCCACAGCTGGAGGCTTTCAACAGTGTTAAACAGCAGTTTTTGTCCTCTAATTTATTGGCCCATTTTGACCCTAAAATGGATCTCATCGTGATATCGATGCCTCCCCTGACAGGGTTGGGGCAGTACCGGCACACCGCTGGAAAGATGGAACAGAGAAGGCTATTGCGTACGCATCTAGGACCCTCTATGTGGCGAGGCCACATTGGATTTGGTACTGGGTAATGAACCAGACCAGGTGTTAGATTTGGAGGTAGGTGAGCACTTTGGTGATAGTGACCACAATTCGGTTACGTTTACTTTAGCGATGGAAAGGGATAGGTATATACCGAAGGGCAAGAGTTATAGCTGGGGGAAAGGAAATTATGATGCGATTAGGCGAGATTTAGGATGCATAGGTTGGGGAAGGAAACTGCAGAGGATGGGCACAATTGAAATGTGGAGCTTGTTCAAGGAACAGCTACTGCGTGTCCTTGATAAGTATGTATCTGTCAGGCAGGGAGGAAGTGGTCGAGCGAGGGGACCGTGGTTTACTAAAGAAGTTGAATCTCTTGTGAAGAGGAAGAAGGAGACTTATGTAAAGATGAGATGTGAAGGCTCAGTTAGGGCGCTTGAGAGTTACAAGTTAGCCAGGAAGGACCTAAAGCGAGAGTTAAGAAGAGCCAGGAGGGGCCATGAGAGAAGTCTTTGGCAGGTAGGATCAAGGAAAACCCTAAAGCTTTCTATAGGTATGTCAGGAATAAAAAAATGACTAGGGTAAGATTAGGGCCAGTCAAGGACAGTAGTGGGAAGTTGTGCGTGGAGCCTGAAGAGATAGGAGAGGCGCTAAATGAATATTTTTCGTCAGTATTCACGCAGGAAAAAGACAATGTTGTTGAGGAGAATACTGAGATACAGGCTATTGGACTAGACGGGATTGAGGTTAATAAGGAGGAGGTGTTAGCAATTCTGGAAAGTGTGAAAATAGATAAGTCCCCTAGGCCGGATGGGAGTTATTTTAGGATTCTCTGGGAGGCTAGGGAGGAGATTGCAGAGCCTTTGGCTTTGATCTTTATGTCGTCATTGTCTACAGGAATAGTGCCAGAAGACTGGAGGACAGCAAATGTTGTCCCCTTGTTCAAGAAGGGGAGTAGAGACAACCCTGGTAATTATAGACCAGTGAGCCTTACTTCTGTTGTGGGCAAAGTTTTGGAAAGGATTATAAGAGATAGGATTTATAAGCATCTAGAAAGGAATAATTTGATTAGGGATAGTCAACACGGTTTTGTGAAGGGTAGGTCGTGCCTCACAAACCTTACTGAGTTCTTTGAGAAGGTGACCAAAGAGGTGGATGAGGGTAAAGCAGTTGATGTGGTGTATATGGATTTCAGTAAAGCGTTTGATAAGGTTCCCCATGGTAAGCTATTGCAGAAAATAAGGACACATGGGATTGAGGGTGATTTAGCGGTTTGGATCAGGAATTGGCTAGCTGTAAGAAGACAGAGGGTGGTGGTTGATGGGAAATGTTCATCCTGGAGTTCAGTTACTAGTGGTGTACCACAAGGATCTGTTTTGGGGCCACTGCTGTTTGTCATTTTTATAAATGACCTGGATGAGGGCATAGAAGGATGGGTTAGTAAATTTGCAGATGACACTAAAGTCGGTGGAGTTATGGACAGTGCGGAAGGCTGTTGCAGGTTACAGAGGGACATAGATAAGCTGCAGAGCTGGGCTGAGAGATGGCAAATGGAGTTCAATGTGGAAAAGTGTGAGGTGATTCACTTTGGAAGGAGTAACAGGATTACAGAGTACTGTGCTAATGGTAAGATACTTGGTAGTGTGGATGAACAGAGAGATCTTGGTGTCCATGTGCATAGATCCCTGAAAGTTGGCACCCAGGTTGATAGGGTTGTTAAGAAGGCGTACTGTGTGTTAGCTTTTATTGGTAGAGGGATTGAGTTTCGGAGTCATGAGGTCATGTTGCAGCTGTACAAAACTCTGGTGCGGCCGCACTTGGAGTATTGCGTACAGTTCTGGTCACCGCATTATAGGAAGGATGTGGAAGCATTGGAAAGGGTGCAGACGAGATTTACCAGGATGTTGCCTGGTATGGTGGGAAGGTCTTATGAGGAAAGGCTGAGGGACTTGAGGTTGTTTTCGTTAGAGAGAAGAAGGTTAAGAGGTGACTTAATAGAGGCATATAAGATGATCAGAGGATTAGATAGGGTGGATAGTGAGAGCCTTTTTCCTCGGATGGTGATAGCTAGCATGAGGGGACATAGCTTTAAATTGAGGGGTGATAGATATAGGACAGATGTCCGAGGTAGGTTCTTCACTCAGAGAGTAGTAAGGGCGTGGAATGCCCTGCCTGCAACAGTAGTGGACTCGCCAACATTAAGGGCATTTAAATGGTGATTGGATAAACAGATGGATGATGTTGGAATAGTGTAGGTTAGATGGGCTTTAGATTGGTTTCACTGGTCGGCGCAGCATCGAGGGCCGAAGGGCCTGTACTGCGCTGTAATGTTCTATGTTCTCTTGGATGCTGAATGGAGGTATTCCCAAATATAAAAACAGGTGTTGGCGGTTGTCTTCGGCATTAAAAAATTCCATCAATATGTCTATGGTAGATAGTAACTGATCATTAGCTATTGCTGGGAGTTTTTGAAAAAGACAAGGCTATACCTTCTTTGCCTCCACCCGGATACAGCGTTGGGCCTTGTTACTGGCGGCTTATGAATATTTCCTAGAGCACTGCCCCGAGACCGGGAGAGCTAACACCGATGCACTGAGTTGTCTGCCATTGCCCACAAACCTGGCTTTGTACCAGCTGTGGAAGAGGTCATGATGACCCTCAACCTTTTGGACACCCTGCTGTGTCTGCAAGGCAAATCAAGACCCGGGCCCAGTCCAATCTAAATTAAAATATATGATATTGCATGGGGGATTCAGAAGACAGCCCTCCATTGAAATGAAACCCTATCTGACTAAGAAAGATGAGCTCAGTGTTTAGCATGGTGTCATCCTCGGGCTCCTGCGTAGTTGTCCCTTTCCCAGGGTGATGTCCACTACTTACAGAATTACACCATGGCCACCCAGGGATTTCAGAAATGAAAATGCTGGCCAGGAATCAAAAGTAGAAATGGGTTCTAAGGCAGTGTGGGAGGGGTGCACTGCTGGACCAAGGAGCTCTTTCTGGGGGCGCCCTCCAACTTGTTGGTGTCACAAGATTACAATGGAGTCAGAGCTGAGAGAAAGGGAGCCAGTCATTGAAACCCATGCCTTTTGCCACGTAGTAACAGGGAAAGGTAGAATTCACTGGCTTAACATTACATTCGCTGCATTTCAACATTAACACTAAGGACTGTGAAATGTGGGAATGCAGGCAACAGCTGCACAGACACAGATGCTATATATGTGGCATGCCATCAATGGAAGACTGTCATGTGCTTTTCAGAATTGTCATTCATAAAGAGCCAAAGGGCATCCAGTCATTAATCATGAGCAATTTATTATTAATTAGTATGCCAGCTCGGAGATTGGAGCACTGAGCTAGGTCAGGTCACATATATTATTCAAACCTTCTCCAACTTCTGAGGTATTCAGATGCTAAGTCTCAAGGATGGCTTCTTGGTCACCCCTATATGCATGAGAGTACCTCAGATACAAGGGTGCATCAGCGGCATGGCTAGTAGGGCAGAAGCCACTATAGACCATTACAGTCGCTTTTGGTTCAAGATTGTGAGCTTCACTATTTTCACTGTTATGCATTAATTTATTCAATCTGTCATTTAACGAGAAGGACAGAGCAATTATGGATCCAGGGCTCAATGCTGCCTTTTTGAGGGTTCTAATACAATGGAGGAAGAGGAGAAGAAGGAGCAAGTGATGCTGAGTGCAGTTTAAGGAGGAGGCCCTCCTAAGGTCCAAAGTGCAGGGGTCATTAGCAAGAACATTAGGATCAGGAAGATAGACCCGGCCATAGGGTGATTTGCGAAATCTAGTGTTTACTGAAGAAGATTCTCCTATTTGCAGATGAGTGAGAGACAATGATGTGTACCTCTGTGCTTATCCCGAGCTCTGGTGGATCACATCAGCTACATTTTTTGTGAGGACCTAGTGCCATGTGGAGTCAGAGGCTATCCCCTGCCACTCTCAATGTTTTTGCCTGTGGATTGTTTCAGGGATCCACAGGGGATCTGTGTGGCATCTCGTAGTACACTACACATAGGTGCATCAAGGAAATCACAGTTGCCCCCACAGCAAGTCACCACTATGTGAGGTTTACACTTGATGAAGATAGTAAGGCTGCGAGATTCAATGGGTTTGCAGCTATCTCAGGTTTCCCGAGAGTGCATGGTACAATATACTGCACCCATGTGGCTATAAGAGTTCCATGGTAGCCCCTAATGTTTATCAACTATAAAGGCCTTCATTCCATTAATGTTCAATTGGTCGGCTATCATCGGAAGCACATAATGCACGTTTGTGCCAGGTACCCTGGGAGTTGCCATGGCTCATACATCCTGAGTTGCTCCCAGGTGCCTCAGCTATTCAAAGGGTCTGAGCATCTAAATGGGTGTTTGCTTGGGGATAAGGCATATCCAATTTGAAACACTGGCTCATGATACCTGTGCATTGGTTTCAGAGTGCTTCGGAGGAGAGGTACAGTGCAGCTCACAGCTTCACATAGTCCCTAATTTAACAGACCATTGACATTCTGAAGATGTGTTTCTGATGTCTGGGCCGCTCTAGTGAGGCACTGCAGTACAATCCAGTTAGGGTCTCCCACATCATTGCTGTGTGTTGTGCCTTTCACAACCTGGCGCTGCAAAGAAGTGATTCCTTGCCAGAGGGAGAAATGGAGGAGGATAAAGAGTAAGAGGGCCAGGAACCTGAAAAGGCTGATGAGAGTCACCTACCACAGGACAATGCCATTGAGGAAGCACAATGTGGGAGACAAGACCATACCACTTTAATTGCTGCAAATTCCAGGAGGAGTAAATTGAAGGCGGGGGAATTTGCCACATTCCTCTTGTCCCTTAATGCCATTGCATTGCATTGAAAGGGATGTCCCAGCAGTAACAGAACAAGTTCAGCATTCAGGCTTGCACCTTCCATCCTCATGATTGACTAGGCGATGATCTCTAAGAAGGTCAGCAGTGCATACTGCATGCACTTGCCTTGGTAAGTGAGAGTCAACACAGCAGCAAGAACGCTGTAGCAACTTGATTCAGTCGTCGTCACATTAATGAGAAACTACAGCAATCAGTGAGATGACACGGGAATAACATTCCTTTGTCCACGTCTTGTCCTTTGGCATTAGCACTGAGGAGACACAACTGCTGTTAATCCCTCAAGCTGCTGAGCTGCCCTTATACAATGGCGTGTGAGGAAAGAGGGTTACAAGCGTATTAAGCACACTTGCAATAAAGATTTTAACATGATACCACACAAGGGTGCAGAAACTATCTTCAGTGAGGTTGACATCACATGAATGTTAATCTTACAAAGGGAGACTACCTTTGTTTTCTTTTACTTTGACTGGTGCCAGAGGCTTTATCACTGGAGAAGTTGGATCTGACATGCTTGGAGGGAAGTGTAGGATCAGCAGAGGAATGCAGGGCAGGTCAGGCTGTGAGTTCTCCCACATGCACCCACACTCCCACATCTGGAAGGAGAGGTAACATGCCTCCTGTTGTGCTGGTTGAGGTTTCTTTATTAAGAGCTTGCACAGCACACCCATGGGTACCATTTTGAAGACCTAGCGGGTTATCCTAGAGGGTTCTTCAGAAGCAACCCAGTCACAGTATGTCTGGCTGGCTTACTACACAAAGTGAAGCATGCCAGAGTTATCAGGTGCTAGCATTTACCGTTTAGATCCAAATTCCGAGATGCCACCAAAATTTTCTGCAAACTCGAACAAACCTACTTTAGAATGATTCTCAGGGTCATGTCAGCAGACTGTGAACAATAACTTTAAAGTAATAAAACATCCTAAGGTGCTTTAGAGAGACAATATAAAGCAAAATATGACACCAAGCCACATAAGAATATACTGGGGCAGATAATCAAAACCTTAGGTTTTAAAGAGTGTCATAAAGGAGGAAAGAAAGGTGGAAAGTTTAGGAAGAGAATTCCAGAACTTAGGGCACAGTCTTCTGAATGCACAAACATCAATGATGAAGCTATTACAGACATATAAATTAGGATCAGGAATAGGCCATTTAGCCCTTCGAGCCTGCTCCACCATTCAATAAGATCACAGCTGATCTGAATGTAATCTCAACTCCACATTTCCATCTACCCCCGATAATCTTTCATCCCCTTATCAATCACGACCCTCTGAGCGGAGAAAATTTCTTCACCTTTCATACTTTCTACGTACAGTATTTGAAGACCCTTTGAAGATTTTTTGGCCCATAACTTTCTGGCTCCCCAGCATTGGATTTGCAGGGCACTCCATAGATGCATTCAGGAATCCCTCTCGGAGATTCTCAGGTAGGGGTTTACCCAGCGATTGTCCAGAAGTGCTAACTTCCCCAGGGAACCATCTGACAAAGAGACTTAAATTGCTAATTTCAGATGGTTCTGCCAGTCAGTTACGCTGAAAGAATTAGAAGGAGTAAAAGTACTAACTTCTGCATAAATATTTTAAAGACCCAGACCAAACCCCACACAGCCACCCCCACACCTCAGGCCCCTCAGGGTTCCCCCATCTGTATGGGATTCCACGTCTGCACACTTGACCTGACAACCACCCCCCCCACTCCCAAGTTGAATGATCCACATCAACCCCTCCCCCCAGGTGTGAATCCGGTTTTTAACCTCTCGTGCGATCTTACTGGCTCGCCACACCAATTGACCAGCGTGATGAGCCGGTAAGATCGCCGCCGATGAATTCTTTTATCTTGCAAATTTGTATGTGTCTGTAAAGAGATAGGTGCGATGAAGGAGCAGTGAATATTTCAATCATTTTCTTGTGTTTGTAGGGAACTGTTTCCAACCTCTGTCTGTTGTAATATAGATAGTTGTTTTGTTTATTAAATGTTTTATTCTTTGTGTTAAAAGTTCATCAGTTCATTCACTCCTGTGAATTTGTTCAGTAACTTACCTCCACGGTTCTAAAAAAAAGTTAGGATCTACCAAGCTTGGTTTCACTCTGGAATATTACTTGTCCAGTATTAACATCCGCTGGAATCATAACAACTGAAGGATATCACTGTAGTATGCGGTGACTCTTAAACTGCAAAAACCGAGAAAATGGCATCCCAAGAGAACCAAATTGTTAAGTTTGAATAATGTAGGACTTAACAGTAGGGAGTCAAAAATTTTGTTTTATTCACTTTGGGGAGGAGAAAAATTTGCAAAATCTTTATTATATTTTTAGGCTTTAATTAGATGTTTTTCTTGTTCTTAATGGCAAATACTATCCTGTAAGTGTACCCTCTTACAAACAAGAGTGTTCTTATCTGCACAATAATAGGCTAATGTAGCATTGCCCTATGGTGAGGAAAAATCATTGTCACTATAATTTCCACTGAATTGATACAAGGCATTTCCTTGTCTTTACATGCACTCACCTCTCATCTCTTTCTGTCTCTCTCTCTCTTTCACACACACACATTTCCCTTGCACCGCACCTCTCTCAATGGCCTGCCCCCACCCCCTTTGCAGGCCCCACTCTCCCCCTTGCAAGCCCCATTCTCCCCATCACTCTACTCCTCTCAGGCCCTGCTTCCTCCATCGCTCGCCCTCTTGCAGGCCCTGCTCTCACCATCGTTCTTTACATGGCTCGCCAATCATGCTACACAGGGGTTTCCTTTGGCCGGACTGGAAAATCCCATGCACAGGAAGGGCCTGAAAATTCTGCCCCAAGACTTGGTGCACATTTTTAACATTTATTTAACTTTTTAATTTTAATAGTGTTGTTTTCAGAGTCACTGCTTGTTAAAGGTGTTAATCATTACTGGACCTTAGATCTGTTTGTTTTTTATATCTATGGGGGCAATTTTAATCCTATCTCACTGCAAAGATTGGGTAGGTGACAAGTGAAGACTGAGAAAGTTGATCATAACCTGCAAGGTTCTGTGTGCAGTTGAAAACTCACTTAAAGCAGATGGGGGCTTCATTAATTTATCACATCAGTAAGACCCTGACTGCATTTTAACCCAGGCCTGATTGGGAAATTTATTGCATGTATCCTGCTTAGTAAAACCATGTTGGCATCTGTCAGGAGGAATGAAGAGGCCCAAAAAGTCAGGGACTTTCCTTTGTGGGATCAAGAGGAGCAGGTGTACCCCATTTAAGTCTTCACTTCTCATGAAAAAGCCTCCCAAAACTCCCACCAACCTCGTAATTAAAATTACCAGAGGCTTCTTTCTCCTGCTAGTGGGTGTGAAATTAACTTGCCTGCTCTCAATTCAAATATTTTCCGACATATTTTAAATGTCAGCCATGGCTCAGTTGGCAGCATACTCAACTCTGAATCATAAGGTTTAGTGTTCAAGTCCCTCTCAACACAAAATCAAGGCTGACCCTCCAGTGCAGTGCAGTACTGAGGGAGATCTGCACTGTTGTGGGTGCTGCCTTTCAAATGAGATGTTAAACCAAGGCCCCATCTGCCTGTTCGGGACCAGATGTTACTATTAGGTGGATTGGTCATGCTAAATTGTCCCTTAGTGTCCAAAGATGTGTAGGTTAGGGGGATTAGCCGCGTAAATATGTAGGGCTACGGGGATAGAGCCTGAGTTAAATGCTCTGTTGGAGAGTTGGTGTAGACTCAAGGGGACAAAATATTTTGTCCTGCCAGGAGGATGGGCACTGATGTGTTTTCAGACAACCATTTGACGGAGGCCTCGAGGAGCCAGGTTACTTGGGGAGAATTTGATTTGCAGTGCTGTCTGAAATTCAGCAAGTATGCCATAGAAGGTCTGTTGTTTTCTCACTGTCCTGACTGGGATTTTATTTGCCCCTGCTGGGAGCAAGGGAGGTGGCATCTTTCCACCACATTATCATCAGATTTTCCATGTATAACTTAACAGTATGTGAGAATTTTACTTTTAAAGAATACTCTGAGTTAAACTTAGAAAGTTAATTGAACACTATCACAATCCAATCAATAAACCAATATAGTGTGATGCTGAGTTTTAATAAGAGTTAAAGATCAGATGTAAAATTGCTAGTTATATGACAAAAGTATGATTGTGACTAGCAGTGCGTACTGGCCCAGATCATTTGGACCTTCGTACATATTCTGGCCATACTCGTAACTCATCTTTTTCTTATCCCCTTTGAGCTGTCTGTCCCAGACTAGTCCTGTTCTCTTATTCATTCCATCTCTGGTACCATACTAACTTACAAAATGTTTTATCTCATTATCAGTTATAGGCCTGTTCATAAGGCCTGCTAACAAGCATGCACAATGACCATTCAGTGCATGCTCTTACCTCTTAGGCTGTGAATTGGATATTGTTCATTGCTGTCACGTGTGATGTTCCCACATACTACTGGATATGTGTATTTCAGCAAGCATGTTCATTAATCAAGGTTAAATGAAAAGCCTTGCACAGCTGCATACCAGTTCATACATCTCTTCCAACTACAGCTCTTTGTTCAAACTAGCCAATCTTATCCAAGAATAATGATTCCTCTAGCAGAGTTTTCATAATAGTGAAACCTTAAGCAATTTCCAGTAAAATTGAATTTAAAACACAATAAACTTAAAAAATGAACCCACTCCTTTACCTATTTCAAAATAGTCTATATATGAAACATATATGTTTATTCAAGCCCTATCCCGAATTTCTAACTGTTTCTAGGTAGGCCCTGGGAAGTGGTGATAACTATCCTGAAGTATGCCGTTAGAGGGAATGGACCTTGTAATGGTCTTTTCACTCAACATTCTCTTCTCAATTACTTACCTTTTGAGAATGCCTACTAAGGTCTTCAGTGAGTTGCTGATTTAGATCTCTAGGGAATTTCTGCACTTTTAAGGTCCACAAAAGATGTAGCAAAGTGGTAATGTTACTGAACTTGTTATCCAGAGGCCTGGATAAATGCTCCCAAGACCTGAGCTGGGAGAATTTCAATTCAATTAGTTAGTAAACCTGGAATGAAATGCTGGTCTCATTTGTAATGATCATGAAATGACTGGATTGTGGTAAAAATCCATCTGATTTACTAACGTCCTACCGGGGAGGAATTCAGCCTCCATACCCAGTATGGTCTACACCTGACTCCAAAGCCACAGCAATGTGATTGACTCTGGCAGAAATTCTGCCAGGCACAAACCACCCAGACAGGAGCAACACCCTTAACCTCTCACTTTCTATACCTTTTTTTGATGACACTGCAGGGATAAGAATCACATACGGATGAATTTTACGTGCCCTGGTTTGTGTGTTCCCCACCGCCGGGGTGGGGGGATTGGTATTTATGCCACTCTGTGGCACAGTGCATAGCAGGATAAATATGATTAGCCATCTCATTGATCAGCATTAACTAACCAGTAATCTTGTGCTGTTTGGAAATCAATTAAATATATTCTTATTTAAGTATTAAGTATTGTGCTTTAGCTTATTCCACATGCAAATAACAGACTCTGACTGGGTGGAAGATTGTTCAGGGATACTCTCCCCTTCGTTTTCAACTGTTCCCCCCACTGCAGAACAAATGAATCAATTAATTTATAGGCAAGCATATTAAAACAATACGCAGATGAGGAAAACAGTTCACTCTGACAAATTTGTTGCCATTTGCCTCTTTGCAGACAGAAGGTCAGGAACATTTTTTAGTCCTTGGCATCAGATTGCTATGATGGAGACAGATACCCGAAGAATTGCTCCCAAAATGATTGATTGCACAATATAATGGAAGTGGCTCCTTCATCTCTGTACAGCCTGGAAAAATAATCGCAATTTTTCTTAAAAAAAAACTTTTATAAACAAAAATTGGGCCCCTTTTCCAGCCTGTAGGCTGAGGAGGAGCCACTTTCATTATAAATTATCACAGTAAGGATGGAAGATTGGCTATGGTCAAAGATGGATCTCTGCCGGGCCATAAGCCCAACTTGTACTTCGGTTCTGCCAAAGTGGAAAATCTTAGTACTGTCGTCAGAATAAGACTAGCTAGTTTTGTCTGATATCTTCTATCTGGATTATTTTAGTGATGTATACTGGAATAACAGTCAGCGGGAGAATTTTTTCCAATATCATATATCAGTCTGTTAGAGAAAGAAAAGTTTGCATTGATTGCAGGATTCCCTGTAATGCAGGGTGTGTTCACGGCGCACATATTGCTTTGCTTGTACCTTGTATGAACGCAACCATTTTCATGAACTGAAAGGATTCCACTCCCTCAGTGTGAAACTAGTTTTGTCAAATCAACGTTACGCTGCACTTCATGCAGGTGAATGACATTATCCTGACAGTAGTCATGGTTCCTTCATTTTGCAATTCAGAGATACCTGAAAAGAAAGGGGGCAACACGGTGGCACAGTGGTTAGCAGAGACCTGGGTTCAATTCCAGCCTCAGGTCACTGACTGCGCGGAGTTTGCACATTCTCCCTGTGTCTGCGTGGGTTTCCTCTGGGTGCTCCGGTTTCCTCCCACAGTCCAAAGATTTGCGGGTTAGGTTGATTGGCCATGCTAAATTGATTCTAGTGTCAGGGGATTAGCAGGGTAAATATGTGGGGTTGTGGGAGTAGGGCCTGGGTAGTATTGTGGTTGGTGCAGACTCGATGGGCCGATTGGCCTCCTTCTGCACTGTAGGGATTCTATGATTCACAAAGGAGAAGTCTCAAAAGATGTGACACTGATTTGCACTTATTTTTTATGTAGAAAGGATAAATTCACCATGATCTCAAATAGATAATATATTAAGGTAGTTAAAACAAAAATGGAATCATAGCTATGCAAGTACCAAAGTAGGTCGAGCAAAAATAACTACTTTTTGATACAAAAATATGATACACATTTTTAATTGTATAACTGAAAAGCCACTTCCTCCACTAGCTCATTGGCAGCTGGCCTATGGAAACATTAGATGCACAATACGGTTTCTTAAGCCATGTTGTGCACCTGCCAACTTTGTAAAACCTCATTGTTCCTTTTCTTTATTCTACTAAATAAATACAAAATAAGACGGTTCTGGTTGAGTACCAAATTGTGGTCTCACCACTGGAAAGGAGAAAAATTGGAAACTAAAACTGATCTAAATGAAGCTCTCTTTGAGTGTCACCCACTTGAACTCTTTTGCTCACACCACAGAATTTTATTGTGATGATGCTGCCATGTCAACTATTAGTTCTATGATCTATGAAAGCATCAGGGGCTTTATTATCTGCTCCCTTTAAAAAGAATGGCAAACACTATCTCTTTAGTTTTACATGCTGCTGCTGAAATTGCACCTCAGCGAATGAAAGAAAGAAGATAAATATTTTATGAAAATCTACCAGAGATTGATAAAAGTCTAACTTCTTGTTTTTGTGCAATATGAAGCATCCAGCGAATGTCCAAACCTTTGACAAAGGGTTGTCTGGACTCGAAACGTCAGGTCTTTTTTCTCTCCTTACAGATGCTGCCAGACCTGCTGAGATTTTCCAGCATTTTCTCTTTTGGTTTCAGATTCCAGTATCCGCAATAATTTGCTTTTATCCAATGTCCAAACCACATCTACCAAACTTAGTTACTTGGAAGTTTTCTCTTCATTATTGTATACTTTTAAAACCTACCATTACCCATCATAATTCTTTAAAAAAATTCTTATACAATCTAATTTAGCTTTAGTATCTTCTCACAACCAATTGCAAATTATGTCGCAATATATTTGTATTCATGATATAACATCAGCAATCAGTGAACATGAGCCAAAACTGATTCTATTGATTGAAGATACTGACGAGCAAAAAAAAAGCCCAAAATATAATGGTCCTATTAAAATGGTGGTGCTTATTGTAAAGGATAAAAACAATATGGCTTCGTGAGTTGGCACAACAAGATGCTAGAAGAGTGGTGACAGGGAGGAGAGAAGGCTCTCAGCGTGAGACCATATCTGTTCAGAGTCTTTATGGAGCGATTTTCTTACCTCAATTCAGCAAGGATGAATGTTTGAGACATCTTCACTTCACAAACAAGGTTGTAACTAAATCACCCAACTCCTGCAACCAAAACAACAACCTAAATGCAGAGCAAGGAGAGTATGCCTGTGGCAGTCAAGCTGCCCATAGCTCTCAACTTTTACATGCTCAACTCCTTCCAGGCTGTTGCTGGAGATATAAGCAACCTCTTGCAGTTTGCAGTGCACTCTGCTGCATAAGAGAGTTCACTGACCCTCTCTATACACAGAAATTGCTTCACCTCATTCACTCTTGTCAGAGACAAGCAGGTGGAGCAAGAATGAGGGTTTGCATTGATTGCAGGATTCCCTGTAATGCAGGGTGCGTTCACGGCGCACATATTGCTTTGCTTGTACCTTGTATGAACGCAACCATTTTCATGAACTGAAAGGATTCCACTCCCTCAGTGTGAAACTAGTTTTGTCAAATCAACGTTACGCTGCACTTCATGCAGGTGAATGACATTATCCTGACAGTAGTCATGGTTCCTTCATTTTGCAATCCTCTGTGCCACCTGTATATGATAGAACAAGGCAAGTCAATGGCTAGCTATCGAGTGATGAGGGTTATCCACTCGTGACAGCTTACAATTCTGATCGGGAATGCACGCAGATGTGTACAGCATGCCGACAATGAAAGCTATGCTGCCACAAGGAACATAATAGAGCACACTACTAGAATCCACATGCAACAGTCCTGCTGTGTGTTATGCTCTGAAAAAACCTTTAGATACTCAGCTGAGTGAGTATCAAGATTTGTGATTGTATGCAACATGCTACACAACCTGGTCAATACGAGGGAACTGCACTTGCCACGATTTATCAGGCGATAAGCTGAGGAGAAGGAACACGAGAAAGAGGAGAAGAATGACGGAAAGGGGAAATGAAGAAGGAGCTAGTGTAACAGGAACCGGAGAAACAGAAATGGTGGCTATAATGTGCTCAGGCTTAACATGACCAAATAAGCCATAAGCAATACGAATCACCTTAATTACATCTCCCCAATCATCAACAGTCCCATGCTTCTTACCTTTCCTCTCTCACTGATATTCGTCAGAAAATGCACATTCTATTCCATATTTCTAAATCCACACATATGCATATGAAAATAACCTAATTACCCTTCTGCACTCCATTAGTACCTGTCTTCCATATGAATGTGCTTGTCGCTCCAAGAGCTGTAATGGGGTGCTTCCCTAGTGCCTGTAGCATGGGTGGTGGAAAGTTACTGATCTTCAATTGAGGAGACTGTAAATGACTTTAGAGGATGACCTCAAGTAGCTCCAGGCATAGAGGGCCACATGTCAGGTTGCACCATCTCAGCCTGGGATTCAGCATTTTGGACTGTTTGGTTAACAGGTTACAGCAAGGCCACTGGCCGAGTGGCAGGGATAGGAGTAGGAATGTTGTCATCCTGGGAGAGGATAGCAGGGTTGTGTTCCATTGAACCACTGCCCTTTTTCTTGGGTGGCATTTCAGCATTCCTATTGATATGTTGTAGAACAGACTGATGGTCATCTGTGATGTCCTGCAAGTCCCTTTGACAGTAGTGTACAGAGCCATGATAGCAGCAAGCTGTGGTTCCTTTATCATGATGTGGAGATGCCGGCGTTGGACTGGGGTAAACACAGTAAGAAGTTTAACAACACCAGGTTAAAGTCCAACAGGTTTATTTGGTAGCAAAAGCCACAAGCTTTCGGAGCCTTAAGCCCCTTCTTCAGGTGAGTGGGAATTCTGTTCACAAACAGGGCATATAAAGACACAAACTCAATTTACAGAATAATGGTTGGAATGCGAATACTTACAGCTAATCAAGTCTTTAAGATACAAACAATGTGAGTGGAGAGAGCATTAAGACAGGTTAAAGAGATGTGTATTGTCTCCAGACAGGACAGCCAGTGAGACTCTGCAGGTCCAGGCAAGCTGTGGGGATTACAGATAGTGTGACATGAACCCAATATCCCGGTTGAGGCCGTCCTCATGTGTGCGGAACTTGGCTATCAGTTTCTGCTCAGCAACTCTGCGCCGTCGTGTGTCGTGAAGGCCGCCTTGGAGAACGCTTACCCGAATATCAGAGGCCGAATGCCCGTGACCGCTGAAGTGCTCCCCAACAGGAAGAGAACAGTCTTGCCTGGTGATTGTCGAGCGGTGTTCATTCATCCGTAGTCACAGCATCTGCATGGTTTCCCCAATGTACCATGCCTCGGGACATCCTTTCCTGCAGCGTATCAGGTAGACAACGTTGGCCGAGTTGCAAGAGTATGTACCGTGTACTTGGTGGATGGTGTTCTCACGTGAGATGATGGCATCTGTGTCGATGATCCGGCACGTCTTGCAGAGGTTGCTGTGGCAGGGTTGTGTGGTGTCGTGATCACTGTTCTCCTGAAGGCTGGGTAGTTTGCTGCGGACAATGGTCTGTTTGAAGTTGTGTGGTTGTTTGAAGGCAAGAAGTGGGGGTGTGGGGATGGCCTTGGCAAGATGTTCGTCTTCAACAATGACATGTTGAAGGCTCTGGAGGAGATACCGTAGCTTCTCCGCTCCGGGGAAGTACTGGACGATGAAGGGTAGTCTGTCCACCGTGTCCCGTGTTTGTCTTCTGAGGAGGTCGGTGCGGTTTTTCGCTGAGGCGCGTCGGAACTGTTGATCGATGAGTCGAGCGCCATATCCTGTTCTTATGACGGCATCTTTCAGCATCTGGAGGTGTCTGTTGCGATCCGCCTCATCCGAGCAGATCCTGTGTATACGGAGGGCTTGTCCGTAGGGGATGGCTTCTTTAACGTGTTTAGGGTGGAAGCTGGAGAAGTGGAGCATCGTGAGGTTATCTGTGGGCTTGCGGTATAGTGAGGTGCTGAGGTGACCGTCCTTAATGGAGATGCGCGTGTCCAAGAATGCAACCGATTCCGGAGAGTAGTCCATGGTGAGTCTGATGGTGGGATGGAACTTGTTGATGTCATCATATAGTTGTTTCAGTGATTGTTCACCATGGTACCACAGTAGAAAACAGTACCACTGCAGGGAAGTCCATTGTCAACTTGTCCGACCACACATTTCAACCAGATGAAATCGAAGTTCTCAGCCGAGGGCTTAATTTTTGCCCCACCACCAAAATAGGCCTCATCAGTCTCGCAGCAGACACAGAGGAATTCATCAGGCGAATGAGGCTGCGGGAGTTCTTCCACAAACCCCAAGAGGCCAACAGCGAACACAATGAGACAGCCAACGAACTGGAACAGCCGACAGAGAGATCCACAGTGCATCCGAAGAGGAAAGAGTCAAATTGGACTCCTCCGGAAGGCCGCTGCCCTCGGCTTGACATGTATGCCCAAACCATCAGGAGGTGCGTCAACACCAAATTCATCAGCCGCACTCACAAGACAGCCCCGAACATCACCCAAGCACAACGCAACGCCATCCGCGCTCTCAAGACCAACCGCAATATTGTCATCAAACCAGCAGACAAAGGAGGGGCCATCGTCATACTGAACAGAACGGATTACTGCAAAGAAATGTACCGACAACTAAACAACGAGGAACACTACAGATAGTTACCCGCAGATCCGACCAAAGAACACACCCGTCAACTCAACACTCTGATCAAGACCTTTGATCCGGACCTTCAGAGCACCCTCCGTGCTCTCATCCCACGTACTCCTCGCGTTGGAGATCTCTACTGCCTCCCGAAGTTACACAAGGAAAACACACCCAGTCGTCCCATTGTATTGGGCAATGGGACCCTGTGCGAGAACCTCTCCGGCTATGTCGAGGGCATCCTGAAACCCATTGTACAAAGAACCCCCAGCTTTTGTCGCGACACTACGGACTTCCTACAGAAACTCGGCACACGCGGAGCAGTTGAACCAGGAGCGCTCCTCGTCACAATGGATGTCTCGGCACTCTACACCAGCATCCCCCACGATGATGGCATTGCTGCAACGGCCTCAGTGCTCAGCGCCGACAACTGCCAGTTTCCAGATGCAATTTTACAACTCATCCGCTTCATCCTGGACCACAATGTCTTCACCTTCAACAACCAGCTCTTCATCCAGACACACGGAACAGCCATGGGGACCAAATTCACACCTCAATATGCCAACATCTTCATGCACAGGTTCGAACAAGACTTCTTCACCGCACAGGACCTTCAACCGATGCTATACACTAGATACATCGATGATATTTTCTTCCTTTGGACTCATGGTGAACAATCACTGAAACAACTATATGATGACATCAACAAGTTCCATTCCACCATCAGACTCACCATGGACTACTCTCCGGAATCGGTTGCATTCTTGGACACACGCATCTCCATTAAGGACGGTCACCTCAGCACCTCACTATACCGCAAGCCCACAGATAACCTCACGATGCTCCACTTCTCCAGCTTCCACCCTAAACACGTTAAAGAAGCCATCCCCTACGGACAAGCCCTCCGTATACACAGGATCTGCTCGGATGAGGAGGATCGCAACAGACACCTCCAGACACTGAAAGATGCCGTCATAAGAACAGGATATGGCGCTCGACTCATCGATCAACAGTTCCGACGCGCCACAGCGAAAAACCGCACCGACCTCCTCAGAAGACAAACACGGGACACGGTGGACAGAGTACCCTTCATCATCCAGTACTTCCCCGGAGCGGAGAAGCTACGGTATCTCCTCCAGAGCCTTCAACATGTCATTGTTGAAGACGAACATCTTGCCAAGGCCATCCCCACACCCCCACTTCTTGCCTTCAAACAACCGCACAACTTCAAACAGACCATTGTCCGCAGCAAACTACCCAGCCTTCAGGAGAACAGTGATCACGACACCACACCACGCTGCCACAGCAACCTCTGCAAGACGTGCCGGATCATCGACACAGATGCCATCATCTCACGTGAGAACACCATCCACCAAGTACACGGTACATACTCTTGCAACTCGGCCAACATTGTCTACCTGATACGCTGCAGGAAAGGATGTCCCGAGGCATGGTACATTGGGGAAACCATGCAGATGCTGTGACAACGGATGAATGAACACCGCTCGACAATCACCAGGCAAGACTGTTCTCTTCCTGTTGGGGAGCACTTCAGCGGTCACGGGCATTCGGCCTCTGATATTCGGGTAAGCGTTCTCCAAGGCGGCCTTCACGACACACGACGGCGCAGAGTTGCTGAGCAGAAACTGATAGCCAAGTTCCGCACACATGAGGACGGCCTCAACCGGGATATTGGGTTCATGTCACACTATCTGTAATCCCCACAGCTTGCCTGGACCTGCAGAGTCTCACTGGCTGTCCTGTCTGGAGACAATACACATCTCTTTAACCTGTCTTAATGCTCTCTCCACTCACATTGTTTGTATCTTAAAGACTTGATTAGCTGTAAGTATTCGCATTCCAACCATTATTCTGTAAATTGAGTTTGTGTCTTTATATGCCCTGTTTGTGAACAGAATTCCCACTCACCTGAAGAAGGGGCTTAAAGCTCCGAAAGCTTGTGGCTTTTGCTACCAAATAAACCTGTTGGACTTTAATCTGGTGTTGTTAAATTTCTTACTTCCTTTATCAATCAGACTTTGATCAAAACTGATTATGCTGCAATGAAACCTGTGATATTGGCCATAAGATGCTGCATCATATCCGGTTCCACAGATGTGCTGATAGAGGTGATCACTCATTCCACGTTGGGAAAATTGGTTTCAAGCTCTGCGCAAAGCCCTGTACCAAATTAGTGCTAGGCTCCTCCATGCTCCTTGACATTGATCTCAAGTTTTCTGGCAGGTTTTCTAGTGCACCAAACATTTGGTTACGTACACTCATCTGTCTCCTTTTGTAGCCTGGCCCACTGCAGTCTTCCTCTGCAGCAGAAGTAGTATTGAAACTTGCCCTTTCCTCATCTCTAAAAATATATGCAGTGTCAGTCTCTGAGCTACTGGCTTTGGGTGTAAGATTAATGACAATGCCTCTTCACATTTACAGTCTTCTTCCTCTTCCTCCACTGACTGGGAAGATGGGCATTTGAAATGAAAATGGAACAAGGATTGGGCTGCAGTGAGAGAGAGATGGAAGTAAGAAGGGCATGTTACATACACTCTCTGAAGCTTGTGAATCAGAAGAGAATGAGAGTGACATCCATCATTATGAAGCGCTTCGAAAGGCTAGTCATGGCACGAATCAATTCCAGCCTCCCAGACTGCCTGGATCCACTACAGTTCGCCTACCGCCGCAACAGGTCCACAACAGATGCCATTTCCCTGGCCCTGCAGTCAACCTTGAAACACCTCGATAACAAAGACACCTATGCCAGACTCCTATTTATTGACTACAACTCAGCCTTCAACAACATTATCCCTACGAAACTCATCTCCAGCTCTATGGCCTGGGCCTCGGCTCCTCCCTCTGCGACTGGATCCTGAACTTCCTAACCCACAGACCACAATCAGTAAGGAAAGGCAACAACACCTCCTCCACGATCATCCTCAACCAGGTGCCCCACAAGGCTGTGTTCTCAGCCCCCTCCTATATTCCTTATACACCTATGACTGTGTGGCCAAATTCCCCGCCAACTCGATTTTCAAAGTTTGCTGATGACACCACTGTAGTGGGTCGGATCTGAGACAATGACGAGACAGAATACAGGAATGAGATAGAGAATCTGGTGAACTGGTGCGGTGACAATAATCTCTCCTTCAATGTCAACAAAATGAAGCAGATTATCATTGACTTCAGGAAGCATAGAGGAGAACATGCCCCTGTCTACATCAACGGGGACGAAATAGAAAAAATCAAGAGCTTCAAGTTTTTAGGTGTTCAGATCACCAACAACTTGTCCTGGTCCCCCATGCTGACACTATAGTTAAGAAAGTCCACCAAAACCTCTACTTTCTCAGAAGACTAAGGAAATTTGGCATGTCAGCTATGGCTCTCACCAACTTTTACAGATGCACCATAGAAAGCATTCTTTCTGGTTGTATCACAGCTTGGTATGGCTCCTGCTCTGCCCAAGACCGCAAGAAACTACAAAAGGTTGTGAATGTAGCCCAATCCATCACGCAAACCAGCCTCCCATCCATTGACTCTCTCTACACTTCCCGCTGCCTCGGCAAAGCAGCCAACATAATTAAGGACCCCACGCACCCCAGACATTCTCTCTTCCACCTTCTTCCATCGTGAAAAAGATACAAAAGGCTGAGGTCACGTGCCAACCGACTCAAGAACAGCTTCTTCCCTGCTGCCATCAGACTTTTGAATGGACCTACCTTGCATTAAGTTGATCTTTCTCTACACCCTAGCTATGACTGTAACACTACATTCTGCACTTTCTCATTTCCTTCTCTATGAACGGTATGCTTTGTCTGTATAGTGCGCAAGAAACAATACTTTTCACTGTATTCTAACACATGTGACAATAATAAATCAAATCAAATCAAGTGGGATTAGATTAAGTGGGTCTCAAGTAGTGACCATCATCATTGAGCCCTCCAGCCTTGCCAGGGGCCATGGCCTCAGTGATTCTCTCTCACATGATGGCCAGCACTTTTTCCTCCATGGGTGCTAAAGCATGTGGGTACATGTGTCCTCTTTCTGTTCTTTCCTGCTACTTCCTGTGATATGCCACCGTCTCCTGCAAGAAAAAGTTCCGTGTCTCAGTGAATGTCCTGCAATATATTTGGAAGATGTAGTTGTCATGGCTAAACAGCTGCCACTGTGCTTCAGCTGCGGGTTGTGAGTGTGAGGCTTGCAACAATATGTGAGACTTGAGTCCTGATTCATAGAGATTGTTGATGTGTGGGTGATGATGGTGTGGTGAGTTGAGCAGTGGATGAGGCTAGTGTTAGTTGATAGGATATGCAATTTGTAGATGAACTCACTTGCCTTGACAACTTGTGTCAGATTGTTAAACTTCTTCCTGCACAGGATCCATGTTATTTGAACAACACACCTGGCATTGATCTCCTCCATTACTTTTTTCTATTGCCTCCAAATTATGGTCTGGACTTTGTAGCACCCACAAGCAAGATGGTTGGTGGCCACGGAGAATTGTGTAGAAGGCCGCATGTCAGACTCCCAGCAGCAGGAAAACTGCAAGTGATTAAGTCAGTAGTGGGGAAGGAATATAACAGGTAACTTGCTCATTTGCAGCGGGAAGCTTATTGATATGCTTAATTGTCCATTTGCATATAATTTAAGTGCAATTTGACACGACTTAATCCTGCCTGCCTGATTTAGTGAAACTCACATGTATCTTTTGTGTCTTCAGTAAACTGCCCAGTGAAGGCTGGCATCTTATATATGTCTTCCTTGACTCAGTGTGTGAGTTTATTGGACTTCCAGGACACTGGATTGATCATGGATACCTTTCCTCTGTGTAAAGACTTGCTGACCTGGCACTAACAGTTGGAGCCTCAGGCAGAAAATTCAGGACCCAGAAATACTGGGACCAAAATTCAAAGGGGAAGCACACTGAGGTGCAGAGTGGCCATCCCTTAAAGTAGCATCCATCCTGCGCATTTACTACGGCTAATCCCCCTAACCTGCACATCTTGGGACACTAAGGGGCAATTTAGCATGGTCAATCCTGTAACCTGCACATCTTTGGACTGATGCCAGAGACTTAAATCATGCAGCTTCCTTAAAAAGCTTGCATGACAATTTGCAACTATGACACAGGACGGACTGCCCTTTGAATATGACACAATCTCCTGCATGAGTGGTCATGTAAGCTTCCCAAAGACTGAGCTGCTCCCACCACATGATCCAGCAGCAAGCCCACCTCATCTGCATTCATGAGTTTGCTGCTATTCACAGTTCAGTCGACTTTCAAGGACCTATGCCAGATCCCTGATGATTTTTTTGGCCCACCGGCAGGTGCTGTGACAGTTGGACTAAATCCAGCCCCAGATGTCTAGAGGCATGTTTCCCTGCAGATACAGGATGCCTCTCCTTATTTTCACCTCTTCCAGATCGACATACAGTGAATTGTCCAAAAACTTTGGTTCTTACTCCTCTGCATTTTCATCTGTTGCTTCTACCAGGGCCTTTTGCCCGGTTCCTGTAGTGATGGAGAATTAGCAATGGGGACAGGACTGTGAACAAGCGACTCAGCACACAGGCAATAAATGCATGAAGGCTGTTGGACACCTATGTTGAGACAAAGGTTTCTTTAGGAAGCAACATCTGTGAGTAGTGTGACGACAACGTCAATTCCTTTTCCGGATACCTTTTACTCATCCCAAATGTGGAGGGGGCTAGAAAAGGTGCTCGATAAACGGGTTGTCTTATTTTCTCCTGGCTGGGTCACCACACCCTCCAGGATCACGATGTTTGTGGTCAAAGAAAGCAAACTGGAAATTTGCAACACTCAAGAGTGAACATGCAGAAAGAAGAACTGCAATCATATCACATGAGCTATCAAGATTCCAAATTTACATAGTCATCCTTAGTGAGATGTCCTTCCTGGAGTAAGGCAGTCAAAAAAACAAGCATGGGGATCCACCTTCTATTGGCAAGGAAAGGCTAACACTAACCTTTGTGTCCACAGAGTTGGTTCTGTCATCTGAAATAGGACAGCTGGAACTCCCCAATTGTACTCGTGACATTCCACCAGTCTGCCACCAACATCAGCATTTACACCCCCTTTCCACTCTGATGAGGATGTTAAGGAAAAATTATATTTTGACCTTGATGCAGTCCTCACTGCCATCCCAAAATAAGAAAAGACCTTCCTTCTGGGGGACTTTAATACAAGGTTGATGTCTGGAGTGGAATTGTTGAAAAAACAGAGGGGGAAAAACCAATGCAAATGGTATTCTTCTGCTGACAAAGTGTGCTCAGCATAGCCTCATTATAACAAACACCCTCTTCCGGCAGAAGGACAAATGCAATACCACATGGTTGCATCCTAAATTAAAGTATTGGCAACCCCATGATTATGTCATTGTTTGGGTCAAAGATCTAAGACAGGCTTATCGAACCTCTGGCCCGCAAGCCGGTTGCAGTCCGCAAAGCTCTGCAATGCGGCCTCCAGAGATACTTGTTAAATTGATAAGTGTAATGGAAGATTCTTAAAAGAAAGTGTCCCTCCAATCACAGGCAGATCCTTTCCCACATTCAACTTTGACAAAGGGTCACCTGGACTTGAAACGTCAACTCTTTTCTCTCCTCACAGATGCTGCCAGACCTGCTGAGATTTTCCAGCATTTTCTTTTTCAGTTTCAGATTCCAGCATCCGCAGTAATTTGCTTTTATCCTTTCCCACATTTGCTGCTGAAAGGTTCACTTGTGAGCCTATGAGCAGAAGAATGTGGAGGAGAAACAGTCTGTGATTGAACAAACAGCAACATTGGTGGCCGCGAATGGGCTCCCGAAACAATGCTATTGGGGAGAAAGTGAGAGAGAGAGAGACTGCCAGGCTGGGGAGGGAGTAACCCACTCTGGGTGGTGGGGGAGGCAGAGACTTGTACCAGGTCAGGAGGGAGAGACTCACTCCAGGTCAGGGGGGAGGTAGAGACTCACTCCGGGCCAGTCTGGGTGGAGAGGGAGAGAATTACATCAGAATGAGTGGGAGAGGTAGAGACTCACACCAGTCTGGGTGGGGGAGGTCCTTGCACTGGGCTGGGTGCGGGAGGGAGGGCCTTGCACTGGGCTGGGTGGGGGAGTGAAGGCCTTGCACTGGGCTGGGTGGGGGAGTGAAGGCCTTGCACTGGACTGGGTGGGGGAGTGAAGGCCTTGCACTGGGCTGGGTGCGGGAGGGAGGGCCTTGCACTGGGCTGCGTGGGGGAGTGAAGGCCTTGCACTGGGCTGGGTGCGGGAGGGAGGGCCTTGCACTGGGCTGGGTGCAGGAGGGAGGACCTTGCACTGGGCTGGGTGGGGGAGGGAGAGCCTTGCACTGGGCTGGGTGCGGGAGGGAGGGCCTTGCATTGGGCTGGGTGGGGGAAGCCCTCGCACCAGGCTGGGTGGGGGAGGGATCCCAGAAGAGACTGGTTGTGGTTATGGGGGCAGGTTAGTGGAGGTGCATGATGAAATGACTTGCTGCCTAGGATATGACAGAGAGTGACTGAGCGTGTGTGAAAGTGAGTGGTTGTGTGTATTTGGATACTGTAAATGGGGAGGAAATGTTCCCATCGGCAGAAGGTCAAGAACCCTTAGGTGATTAACGGTGGAACTAGAGACAACAAGAGGAAAAAATCCTCTTTACACAACAAGTGGTTTGCATCTGGAATACACTGCCTGAGTGTGTGATGGAGACTGATTCAATTATTTCAAAGAGGAACTGGATAATTATCCAGATAAAAGATTTTACCGAGCTACAGGGAAAAGGTCGAGGAGTGGGATCAGCTGAGTTGCTGTTGCAGAGAACTAACACAGAGACAATGTGCTGACTGGCCACCTTCTGAACTGTAATCATTCTAAGATTCTAGTGTAGGTACATTCAAAAAAGTTGATAAAGATGTAAGGAAGAAAGAAGTTGAAGGTTACCCCGATAGTGTGATCAAGAAGTATGGAAGGAAGCTTGTGTGGAACATAAATGGGATAGACCAAAAGGCTTGATTCTGTGCTGTAAATAAAGCTGCCAACAGGGAATACAAACAGTATAATCATGTCTCACATCTTCAGGCCATCATAGCCAAAGAACTAATGTTAATCACTCTCTCATCCACCCCTCACACTCCCCTCCCACACTCTTCCCCCTTTCTCCGACACTCTCCTCCCCCCACACTTTCCCTCTCCACCCCATACTTTCCATGTCTCCCCACATTCTCCCCCATATTCTCTCTCCCCCCATGCCCTCTCTTCCTCCTAAACTCTCTACTCTCGAGTCTCACCATCACTCTCTCTCCCCCTTCACTCTCCCCACCCTACACTCTCTCCTCACCCACATGCTCTCCCACCCACACTCTCTCCTTCACAACCCACCAGACTCTATATCTCCCCCATACTCTCTCCTCCACACCACGTCACAGTCTCTTTCCTTCACACTCTGTCCACCACCCCTCACACACACATGCGCTCAGACATTCTCAGTCACTCACTTACTTAGACCGCTGATGGACACTATTGTTTCAGCTACTTCGCCTGGACCCCACACCACTAATACAGCCACCTTGCCTGGGCCTTACACCGCCGACACAGCCACCTCACCTGGTCCCCACACCACTGCTCCTAATGCCTTTCCTGGACCCTGCACCATCACTCTCTGCTGACTTACCTGGGCCTCACACTGCCATACCTGCTGTCTCACCTGGGCCCCCAACTGCGACTCCAAATGATTCGCACTCTGAACTCTGAAACCTATCTTCAATACTGACCTTCCCACTCTTTGCTGCTTGTCCAATCACAGGCTGGTTTCTCTCTGATTTGCTGCTGAGAGGCTCACTAATGTATCTTCAAAACTTCCACCGTAGCAGTGTGATGAATGCACTCACATGAGATATTCCCACAGTGCTTGAGGTGCATGTAACTGAGGTGTCAACTGCAGATGCCATTGGTGCAGTGCTGGCATTTGCTCAATAACAAATTCAGTGGATGCTTCTGATGTACTACAACATTGCTCATATGAGAGATAGTATTGCACATCTCGTGGTTGGGCTTCCCCACATTACCTTTGCAGGGAGGGAAGTGACTCTGCAATTTGGTGCTTGTCTTTGAAGGCAAGTCTTCTAAGGTCTTCCGTGGAGGCGCACAGAAAATTGCAGTTTCAGGTACTTCATCAATTGTCATTACCGCAAGCTTTGTTCACCAGCGCTCAGTGTTTCATCATCATAATCGTAATCTACTTTTCTCATGATGTGTGCATTTCTGGCTGTTCCCATTTCAAATGGGGTGATCACTGTTGACATCTAATAGTGTTCCTGTGCATCTAGTAATCTAATGGGTTCTCCTTTCTCTGTACAGAGAGCAGATGGAATTTGATGAGTACATAATTATTATTATCCATTTGGATCTTGTATTGTCATTACATGCACGATTATGTGCAATCAGTGTATATAGACAAGCTGATTTGACATATTTCATAAATGATAGAATATGTAGTTTATGTAGTACATACCAGTTGTTCTGCACTTCCCTGCAATCTCAAATCCTAATACCTTCCGAACTCTCCTTCTCAAATAATCAACATTCACATCGAATGAATTGTTTAACATGGAGTGTTTCACCAGCTGTTCTAGCTTGTGCCTCCCTGTTGTGTATAGTGTTTTTCCTTTAACATAAAATCAGTGAAGACTGAGACATAGCAATTTGCATACCTTATATTAAATTTCACAGGGTCCATTTTTAATACATGGAGCAAGTGGGCATCTATTTTGCTACATCATTGCTAATGTTTCTCTGTATCAGTACAAGGCTCTGATTTAGATTTTTAACAGCTCCATTCACTATTACATCTGTGATGTGGAGATGCCGGCATTGAACTGGGATGGGCACAGTAAGAAGTCTCACAACACTGAGTTAAAATCCAGCTGATTTATTTGGAATCTTGAGCTTTCGGAGCGCTGCTCCTTCATTAGGTGAGTGTATACAGGTACATCTGTATATATCCTGTGCTATTATTTCTTGAAGTTGTGCAATTTTTGCAGGCTTCTAAGACAGTACAGGTATATTTTACAAACCTGTGTTGCTGACAAGGGTGCATGCAGCCTGTTAAAATGAATGGTTAGAAATTGTTGATAGTGCACACCTAAATTTGGGACTTTGCTGGAGGATGAAGCTCCTTAGCAGCTATCAATTGGTAAAATTATCCTCAGAATTCATGTGTTGCCGTGCTTGAATCTCCTTTGCATACTTAGACTGCACTTTCCTCCAAAAATATGCTAATCACAGAAGTAATCAGCCTTCTCATTAAGCTCCTTTCCTCACTTGTCATCCAGCCACACCCTTGTTTGCTCCTCGGATAGATTAATAAATATTTTGTCATATATTCCAACATGTATCATAGGTGGTGTGTTAGCCGCCCCAAAAGTTTCAATAAATCAGCTTGATTGTTGCTAAAAATTGCTTTCTTAGAAATGACATTTCAAAGTTATGCATGACAATTTCATAATTGGTTTGCTAATTATCCTGAAAAATAGGTTTTGTTTGTTATTTTGTTGGAAAATGAATGTGACATCAGTCTCAATGTCTCACCTTCCTCCCTGCATCGGACAGGAACCTTAAGTGGCACTTATGTTGTTTTAATCTGTTAGTACTATGGTTGTAAATGCTGATGAGGATGATGATTTTGTAAATTACAATTTGTCATTTGGCACATTCCTAACGTCTATATATTCTGAAATTCAAATTAAATTTAATATTTGAAAACCAAAGCTTCATTTGAGGATTGAAACCACTCCCCTGTCTCAAGAGGGAACAAAATTATTGTTATAGATTGAGTTGGGTCGATGCCCTTTCCTGAAACTAATCCAAAAGGATATTAACAAATTGAATGGGCCATTCAAACATGAAGACATTGGTTTTCTCAAACTCTCAGGGTGGGATTTTCCATGCAGCCTGCAGCGTGTTTTGTGGCGGCCCACCATTGGCCGGTGCCGAAATTTTTTGGTCTCGCCATTGTCAGTGGGGTTTCCTGTTGAATGCACCCCTTGCTGGCTGGAAACCCATAGCGGGGTGCACTGTCAGTGGGACTGGAAGACCCCGCCAGCGTGATCGGCTGGAAAATTCTGGCCTCAAGGTATGAAACCCACGCCACAAAATGTATAATGAGCCTAGCTACGCACCTTATTTGGAAAAGGACTTTGAACTTGTAAATAGTCACATGATGTGAAAGCAATGTTTGCTGTCTGCTTTTAAAACTTGTAAGACACCATAAGCCATCAAATTTTCTGCAAGTCAGCAAGCAGCCAAAGTAATTAACAGGAATAGATCAAAAAGTGGGAGACCCCATCGAAGAGATGAACTCCTTAATCTGTTCTAGTTAAAGTTCACCTGAGACCCAATCTCCCAGGAATTTAATTACAAGAAACCTCACAGCCTGCTAAAAATCCTGTTTACAAGACCCTTGCTCCAACGTTAAAGAATTAAATTCATCCGGAACCTACAGGCCTGCCATGTGGGAACTGGAAATCATAAATCAGAGACTAGGATCATTAAAATCTGTAACAATACATTACCTTCATTTGTATATAATCATTGTGTGTGAGATGTCACTTTAATTTGGGGTGATTTAAGAATAAGTTACCTTCTTTATTTTTAAATTCACAGAAAGCTTGCTGCTGAAATTATTTAATTGCAATACTCACACTCTGAGTGTATGAAAACACTCACCTATTACATAGAAACATATTGATGGGCAGTAAAGGAAACACACAAATTCTGACATGAATGTTTCTAACCCCCTTTGCATCATCATAGTTATCATCAATTAATATGTTTTAATTCAGTGAAACTACAACTAATCACTGCATTTTGTGGAAAAAATTCAATAGCACCTAAAATGCACGAGGGAATGAGAATGCATGATTAAACCGAGCTTGCCATTCCTATACAATCTTCATACTGGCTGATGATTTACAGGATAATTGCATGTAGTTCATTGCTAAATATGCAGGTTGCACATCTTAGGAGGGGGCCAAACATACTGCGAGGCTTGCAGCACTTAAAGTTAGCCTGCACTTTTAAAAGGTGTAGGGTATTCTGGCTGGAGCAGAAGCTGGAAGTGGCGAGAGAAGAAATTTTGAGGAGAATTGCACCAATGAATGGACAGAGAGTATATACGAAGTATCTCTGACACAGTGCTGGAGGCTGTGATATAGGGGATTGAGAAGAGGAAAATATGTCTTCTACCCAAAGGGACCAAGAAGGCCCACTTGAAAGACTGAAAAGGCAATAGAATTGTTGCAGTAAATGCAAACAGTGTAGTCCCAATGACCTGGATGCAGTTCATATGAAAATGATTGCATACAAGTGGTCAAGGTGAGTGAATTCTTCATAGCCACCAGTTCAGCTACTGACACTATGGACTGGATTGTATGCTGTCCCGCCAGTGGGATTGATGCCTACTTAATGGCCTTATCATGCTGCTGCCAGGTCTTAACTGGAGGTAGGAGAGGCCCATGCCAATAGCCCAGCCCAGTAGCAGGTGGAATCCCTCCTTATTGCACCTCAATGGTCCTCAGGGTCCCCCAAGGCTTTACTTCACTCAGGTTCCCTTTGTCACCAGCCTCTCTAATCACGGGGGTCCTCTCACCTGCCCATGCCATGACCCCAAGCACTTAGCAAGTTCCGATCAGGGACTGACCACATCTTCAAGCCCCGTGCATAGTACTGGCTGCGGCTGCTGCTCTCTGTGGCACTGCTGGCACTGGAGAGCTACTGCAGAGGACACTGATGAGGACTTTGACAGTGCTACCTACGGAAAAAGGTTGAGGGACAGGCACAATCAAAAGCCTGTCAGAAAGTCTATTGTCATTGTCAAGGAGTATGAAGGAGATCAGCATCAACATGACACAGCTTTGCTCAGAGCCTGAAGTCCATTTGTTCCAGCATGGAGGTACTGACCAACAACACACAAACATTTGTGGACCCAACCCAACCATGGTGCAATGTCAGATGGCTGCTATCTCAACTCATATTGCAGCACAATCAGAAACCGATGTCTGAGTACTGCAGTGGAGGATCCGACTGAAATCGTGCAAGGTCTGCTTTGCTCTCATTGAAGCTCATTTTGCAGCTGAATAAGCTCAGACTGCTGTCATCGTAGCTACAAACACCATTGTGCGGAGGGGCTTGCGGGCTGTCTCAGCCACCCAACAATCTGTCTTCCAAGAAAATTGCTGGTATTTCTGTGATGAATTCAGCCAGGCTAATGAGTTGGCTTGCTAGCGTATGAACTACCTGATGAGTTCTAATTGATGGTTGAATCAGGGAGCCTCATTCTCCCTATTTAAAGCTGGTGTGTCAGTCTCCCAATCTGCATTCAGCAGGGAGCAACTGGAGAGCTGGCTATGTACAGATGTATGGTGTAAATAAAGTAACCTGGTGACGGGACTTTTCGCCTCCGTGGAGTTATTACAGTGGCGATGAGGAAAAAGGAGCGACCTGAAGGAACTTGCTGAATCACCGCGCATATTGAGTCTCAGCCATTGTTGAGAAAACATGCCGATGTTTGGGAAGTTGGACTCTTTTGACCCCGCAGTGGAGGATTGGGCCCAATATGTGGAAAGGATGAAGTATTTCTTCAGGGCAAACAACATAACCTCAGATGAGAAGCAAGGGGTTATCCTGCTGACTACGTGTGGACCAGCAGCTTTTGCGATTATGCGCAGTTTAACTTTCCCGGAGGCACCGGACACAAAGTCCGTCCAAGAGTTGTCAAACTTAATTCAAGAATATTATGATCCTAAGCCACCCCTGATCCTGCGAAGATACCGTTTTTATTCCACATTTAGAGAAGCGGGGGAGTCAATCACCAGTTTCCTAACAAGGCTAAGACGTCAGGAGGAGGCTTGCGAATTCAGGGGGATACTAAATGAGATGCTCCGAGACCGATTGGTGTGCGGAATTAAAGATTTGACTATACAGAAACGCCTGTTGGCAGAGGCCCAGCTGGACTGTAAACAGGCATTACAGCTGGTTTTGTTGTTAGAAAAAGAGGCAAGCGGAGCGCATGAGTTCCAAGGTATCCCGATGGAGGTAGAGGCCAACACCAGGGAGACTGGATTAGGGGACTACCACTACGGGGCAGGCCACTACATAGCGGCCCTCCAGAAGGATTTGGATATGAGGCAGCCCGAGTCTGCCTAAAGAACCGCACCTAGACAAGGTCAGGTTAAGCCCAGAGTGACAGCAGTTCCTGTAGAGCCCTGCCCAACACGACAACCCCGCACCAGCCTGTTGTTGCCAAACCTGGGAGGAAAGGTGGAAAGACACCAGGAAGCCCAATGCAGGGGCCATAACAACACTCGCTGAGAGAGGCACTTTGGAGCGCTGGGAGAGAGTTTGGGTCAGAAATTATGCAAATGGATCTGCCTGGGTAACCGGAACAGTCGAGTCCAGGACTGGACCGGTATCCTACGGAGTACCCGAAGGCAAGGCAGTGGTAAGGAAACACCTGGACCAGGTCCGGACCTCAAATTCTCCACCCGTTCCGGAGCCGAGTCCGCCCTGCAACCCTAGGGACGAGCAGAGCCCCCCTCGACAAGCCAGTACCACCTCCCCTGCATCCTTGATGGGAACCTCAGGGTCCGAAATGGACACGGGACGAAGCTGCAGCGATTTCCCCTACCGCCTGAAGTGGATGAGGAACCAGACGTTCGCTGCGCAAGAGATGGGTGCCCAACCATTACACACCGCCGACATCAGAGGCCGAGTTGGAGGACCCTGACCCGGCGCTCAAGCGGAAGAAAAGACCCCTGAGGGAAGCAAACCGAGGGGATTCCTTGGACTTTGTGGGGGAGGAGTGTGATGACTTCAGCCAGGCTAAAGTCCTAGAGTATGAACTATCTGATGAGTCCGAATTGATGGTTAAATCAGGGAGTCTCATTCTCCCTATTTAAAGCAGGTGTGTCAGTCTCCCAGCCTGCATTCAGCAGGGAGTAACTGGAGATCTGGCTGTGTACAGATGTATGGTGTAAATAAAGTAACTTGGTGACGGGACTTTTCACCTCCGTGGAGTTATTACAATTTTCAAATCCATTCTTCTCTCAGCGTGACAGCATTCAGATCACGCTTGTGTTCATGTGCCTTCAGTTCTAGCTTTCCTGAGCTTCAATGATAGAAATTGTCATAGTTTTCAACAGCCATTTCCTAACAGGATATTCCTTGCCTCCAAGAAGCCATCTACTGACTCGGCTCGGAGGTACAAAGATTGATGGAAGACTTGGCTGGCACCTTTAACAAATTCAAATGTCCCACATGGGGTTTCCACTAGTGAAGGTACTTGAGCTAAATGAAGAAGTTAGCAAGCAAGTTCCTGCCAGTTTCCCAATACATGCTAGCATTTCTTACACTTTTAACCTGTTGTCTGTACAGACATCAACACACTTTGGCAGATTAGGATTCTCTCTGGAAATGCAATAAATATTACACATGATAAATAGTCCAATAATACTTTATCATCAATAAATTAGCTTAGTTTTAGCTAGATCCTGACATCAAAAGCTCCAAGTGTAAATATCAGTTTCAGCTGACATTCACATATTCCCAGGGGACAGATTTCACCAGTTATCGACCAGGTTACACGATTACATTATTCATGGTCGTAGTGTGCTTGCCTTTTTTTTTACCTCTGGGAAGGGAAATTACCAAAGGGTATTATTCAACCTGTGTCAGCTGATTAGAGAAGCATTGATAGTAGTCATTACAAACTCCTAATCCCAGATGATTCTATTCTTATTTACTGGAAGAATTGGGATAAATAAAGAGAAATAAATGGTAAATACCATATTTATTTTCACTTCACGCCAGAATATTGTTTTGAAAATATTTAAGCCACAGAAAATTGCTACTTGTTTGTTTAATACACATAGCTAAAATAATGATATGTATAACTGGCAGGCTTTTTATTTAATCTGAGGTATTTTCTAAAATTGTTACTTTATAATAATAACACTCAATTACCAGTTCAATGCCAGTACATGATTAATTACTTTGCATGTTTTTATTTGCCCATACTTCAATGCAATCACCCAGATAAATCAGTTTGACATCAGGAAATTAAGTAATAGACATTTAAGAGTTATTTATCTACTGGCAGCGACAGTGGGAAAGTAGTTTTCAATACTATGCTAAAACCCAAGAAGGTGATTTTTCCACTAGTTGGTGGTGTACAATTTGATGTTTTGAATCTTCTGCTCCTAGGCTGTGTGTGATTCAGGACCATTTCTGGGCCCCGAGCCCACTCTGCCTGTCAGGGCACCATCTGGGAAATCTTCCTGGAGGTAACCAATCAAGAAGCGAGCAAATGGGACCTTGAGGCTGAATCAGAGGATCTTCAGCTTTGGCAGGATGGCAGCCCTGTCACCAGAGGTGGTTGCTACCACTGTTGGAAAGAGAACTCGTGAATGCCTCCAGCTTGAAGCATTTTCTATCGCGTTATTACGCTCGTTTAAATAAACAATGGCCACAGCTCCAGTGGCGCAACATCAGAACAGGAGGACTCCAAGCAGGTCGGTAGGAGGTGGTGACCTGCCTGTAGGAAGATTGCCCAGAAGTAGGAGGACATTGGGTCACTGACCCAACAGTAGCTTTTCAGAAATTCCTCCTGGTCCCACCTTGAAGCCCACCCCAAAGGAACAGGAAGATTCCACCCTATAAATCACAAAGGGACACAATCTCCAATCATAAAGCTGTTTCTAATGAAAGAAGTACAAAAATACAACACAAAAGGAAAGTTAAACCTGGAAAAGTACCTGCAGGTGGCGAGGAGGAAGTGGGTGGGGGGTTGTTAAAACAGACAAAAATATCACCATGTTGGGAAGCTAATTTAGGTTCATTGACTTCTCCAGTTTGCAGGATCACGTTAAGCGATGTGTGCAACACTTCCCTGCAAAGTTCGGTTGCCAATGAGCATATTTAAGTTGCTCAATTAGAAAGATATTGACCTAAATTTTTGCAGTTTCATAGGTTCCCCAGGCTTCCTGGAATTCATCACTGATAGCAAAGCAAGTACACAGTGTCAATTGAGGAGGCTGAATTAATTTCAGCCAAATAAGCCATAAATTCTCAACATTCATTCTTGGACGTCTTGTGGCACAATGGGTAGCAAACACACACTCATTCTTACTGGGGTCTGAGCTTCATTTTGGAGGTCTGAGATATTGTCCAGGATTCTCCCAAAAAATTTCTAAGTCCCCAATTCTCATGAAAACTGGAGTAACTCCCACTGTTCTTTTTAAGCAGGATTTTCAGACTGAATCTCTGAGCACTGCAGAGTGGCCTAGACAGATTCCCTCTGAAAACCAGGGGGCAGGGCCTATTCCCACTTGAGGACCGGCAGCATAGTACTCAGCGAGCCACTATGCATGCGCTGATCTGTCAGTGCTGAGATTGATGCATGCACAGTGGCCCTGCACTGCCAGCCTTCTGATCGCTGGCCAGCCCGATTACTGGCCAGCACAGCAACCCTGCATCGCTGGCTTTCCGATACCCCCACACCTGATTGCTGGACTCCCAGACCTCTCCGGGCCAAACCTGATGTTCTACCCTCACCACCCAGCGGTCCTGACAACCCCCACCTCCACCCAATGGCCAGCCCCAATCACTGTCCTCCCTCCCTCTGCCTGCGATCCCTGTGCAGAGTGGCAGCGGGACTCCCCCCACCTCCACTAATCGCCCCCCCCGAATAGGCCCTGCCCCATCTGGGCCTGCCCCCTTGGCATTGCCTGATGCCCGGTGGGCAGTGCCAAGGTGCCCCTTGGGCAGTGCCAGGGGGCCAGGCTGGCACTGCCCAGGAGACACCCCCCTTACACCCAAACTCCTGGGGGGACCTCCAAGGCCTCTGTTCTCTCTAGTGGAGTTGGCCGCCTGTTCCCCATTAGTGGGGAGCAGTAGTAAACTCCGCTGGAGTGCGGGGAGACACTAGTGGGCCTGGAGACTTCAGTCATGGGCCCGCTAATGATATTCAACTCGTGATTTAAATATTGAAATCAGCTTCGTGCCGATTTCCGGCACGGAGCTGATGACGCTACAAATCTTGGCCCCAGACACGTGTGGAGGGCATGGCGCCCACGGGGAGCCCGCGAAATGGCCTCTGCTGATGTCTCCCAGCCCATTGCGCTGCTAGAGCAATGCAGCGGGCTGGGAGAATTGCCCCCATTGTTTATGCTGCCTTATATTGGACTAATAAATCACACAGACATTTAGCTCCAGAAGATTGAGAGGAGCAGCAAAGAGGGAAGCTGTAGAGAGGTGCAGCTCGCAGGGGGCCATGCATGGCACACATGGTATACAGGAAGAGGATAGGCAGTATGGAAACTGAGTGTGTTATGTCAGGTGATATCAGACATTTGTTGCCTGCCACAACAAGACCTGCTTCCAACCCAACCTGGCAGCCATACTTTACCAGTGGCTGTTAAAGTCACCACTGCTCTTAGCATTTTTACTTTTGGATCTGCTGGAGACATTTGCAGCATCCCGTAGTTTGAGGCACACAAATGCATGAGACAAGTGACTGATGGCTTGTTTGCCAGGGCCGCCAACTAAGTTAACTTTGTCCGTCAGGTTTTGTGAAGTGTGGAGGAACAGAGGAATCTTACACATTCACTGGTTCCTGACAAAAGCAGGGCTGGTAGATGAAGTAAAATGGAAGGAATATGGGATACTTTATTGGCCAAGGCCTAGAATCTAAGAGCAGGGAGGTTATGCCGGACTGGATGAAATAATAGCTGGAGCGCAGCTGAAGTACAGTATACAGTTCTTATCACCACATTACAGGAAGCATATGATCACACTGGAGAGGGTACAAAGGATATTTATGTGGATGTTGCCAGAAATGGAGAAACATGGCTGTGAGGAAAGATAGGATAGAGAGGGGCTGATTTCTTTTCAACAGAAGGGAGATTTAATTGATGCTTCTAAAATTATGAGGAGCTTAGATAGCATAGATAGGAAGGAGCTATTTCTGTTAACAGAGAGGCGAATAGCTAGGGAAATTGAAATAAAGTAGATGGTAGAAAGATTAGAGGAGAGTTAAGGAGTAATTGTTTTGCCCAAATAGTGAGGGGGTCTGGAACTTACCTCCTGAAATGGTGGTAGAGGCAGAACCTTCATCACATTGACTGAACATTGAAATATGCGCTTGAGGTGCTGTAGCCTACAGGAATATGGAAGCAAAAACTGGAAAGTGAAACCAGGCTGCGTGACTCATTTTCTGCTGACATGAACATGATTAGTTAAATGATCTCATTCTGTGACATAATTTTTTATGTTTCTGTGTCTGCAATGAATACTAATCAGAATGAATGGGTGCTCTAATTTGCAGCTCTTATTGGTTTCACACAGGTGCTAGCACCCATAGATCATGCAGGAGTATTCATCAAGCACCAGGGCTGGTGCGCAGCTGGTATGTAGCTCAAAAAGATTGCGGCATCACCCAGCAGCAAGGTTTGATCTTGTAGGACAGACAAGGCAAAGAGTCAGAGGATTTGAGGAGGAGGAGGAGAAGGAAATGCAAAATAAGAAAGAAGAAAGTGATATGAGCAATATGCCACCAGCTGTGCATGTTGCTGCCTGGTATGTTCAAAGTGCCTTGGTTATTGCAAGATTTATTTAGGTTCCATCTGCGCACCCAGCTCATAACCATAGGCAAAAGCTACGTTTGGCATCCCACCTTCCTCAACCTCAGTGCCACCAATACAAAAATATCCTGCAAACACCTAGACATCCCCTTTTGCCCTTTCATCATCAAGCAGAAAAGACCATTTGTCAAACAGCAAACTAAGAATGGGCCAGATGGGTGGTGTTGCAAAAAATATATATTTATGTACTTCAAGTCAAGAACAGAAACTTAACAATATAACAATGTCTAAGACATCCATGCACATATCCTTGTACAACTACAAATATTTAATCCTCCTTTTCCCAGTGCTTCTATACTATCAGCAGAGATAGAAGCAGGCTGCTCAGATCCTGCTCTTATTCTGAGATGCACTTGGTTGATGTCCTCTTTGTTTTGGAGCCTATGACAGCCATAGACTGCTCCACCTGTACCTGTGCAAAGGCAGACAGAGCTGTCAGGACACAAAACAGCATGTTGGACTCTGACTGAGGGTAGAAGCAACATATAAAAAGGGTAAGTACTTTGAGTACCATGCCTCTTTTACCATCATTCCTTTCACGTGCCAGCCAAACTTCCTCAATACCCTGGTGTTGGAGAACACTTTGCTGCAGATTAGTGGGGCGATGAAAGGAAATGGCGAGTATTGGTCATCCATAGACCATAAGACATAGGAGCAGAATTAGGCCACTCAGCCCATCGTGTCTGCTCCGCCATTCAATCATTTTTTTCTCATCCCCCTTCTCTTGCCTTTTCCCCATAACCCATGATCCCCTTGTTAATCAAGAACCTATCTATCTCTGTCTTAAAGACACTCAATGACCTGGCCTCCACAGTCTTCTGCGGAAAAGAGTTCCACAGATTCACCACTCTCTAGCTGAAGAAATTCCTCCTCATCCCTGTTTTAAAGGATCGTCCCTTTAGCCTGAGGTTGTGCCCTCTGGTTCTAGTTTTTCTTCACGTCCACTCTATCCAGGCTTCGCAGTATCCTGTAAGTTTCAACATGATTCCCCCTCATCCTTCTAAACTCCAATGAGTACAGACCCAGAGTCTTCAACCGTTCCTCATACAACAAGCTCTTCATTCCAGGGATCATTTTTGTGAACCTCCTCTGGACCCTTTCCAAGGCCAGCACATCCTTCCTTAGATATGGGGCCCAAAACTGCTCAGAATACTTCAAATGGTGTCTGACCAGAGCCTTATACAGCCTCAGAAGTACATCCCTGCTCTTGTATTCTAGTCCTCGCGACATGAATGTTAACATTGCATTTGCCTTCCTAACTGCTGACTGAACCTGCACATTAACCTTAAGAGAATCTTGAACAATGATTCCCAAGTCCCTTTGTGTTTCTGATTTCAGTCTATGCCTCCATTCCTCCTTCCGAAGTGTATAACCTCACACTTTTCCACATTGTGTTCCATCTGCCACTTCTTTGCCCACTCTCCTAACCTGTCCAAGTCCTTCTGCAGCCCCCCTGCTTCCTCAATACTACCTGTCCCTCTACACATCTTTGTATCATCGACAAACTTAGCAACAGTGTCTTCAGTTCCTTCCTCCAAATCGTTAATGTATATTGTGAAAAGTTGTGGTCCCAGCACCAACCCCTGAGGCACACCACTAGTCACCGGCTGCCATCCTGAGAAAGATTCCTTTATCCCCACTCTTTGCCTTCTGCCAGTCAGCCAATACTCTATCCATGCCAGGATCTTACCCTTAACACCATGGGCACTTAACTTATTTAACTGTCTCCTATGCGGCACCTTGTCAATGGCCTTCTGGAAATCTAAATAAATCTGATTTAACCTGGCATGCAGAGTCTCCAAGTCGTTGTTCAAGGCCTGCATGTGCTTGTTTGTTTGTCACATTTGATGCTTCATGTAGCTGGTCACTTTATCCATGGAAGAAAACAACATCAGCACATTCACCTATGACAGAAACCCACTCATGTTGAGCTGGATTTCTCCAATTTCTCTCCATCATTGACAGTGTTGTTTCAGAGCTTATTAGTACATCACATGTTATTTGCTGATGGTCACTGATTAATTGCTTCATTCATGGCCTCTGGGATACAGGGGCTGGGATTCTCCCAAAATAAACTAAGTGCCCAACAGGCGGAAAAACAGAAGATTTTTCCGCCCATTGTTTAGGCATACTTAGTTTAATGAAGCTCTGGAACTCTGCTTCACAGAGTGCCTCGGGGATTCACGCTGGTAAGTGGAGGGTGGGGGCGGGGGGAGTGGAGGGCAGGGCCTCGTAGAGTCATAGAAGTTTACAGCATGGAAACAGGCTCTTTGGCCCAACTTGTCCATGCCGCACAGTTTTTAACCATTGAGCTAGTCCCAATTGCCCGCATTTGGCCCATAACCCTCTATACCCATCTTACTCATGTAACTGTCTAAATGTTTTTGAAAAGACAAAGATTGTACCCGTCTCTACTACTACCTCATTTGTGACAGGAAACGGCTGCTGAGAGGAATAGCCCAGGTGAGGGCACAGCAGAGTCCGAAAAGGGTGTTACCCTACTGAGGGTGGAAGCTTGTTTTCAATGTGGGGGAGAACACTTCCAAGAAACTTACTGGTGCAGAAATTATCGCCGGAATTCTACCACCCTGCCTGCCAAGGAATTGGAGCAGGCACAGGGCGGACAACAGAAATGTCCGTTGACCTCGGCTAGTATTTCCGGTCTTGCTCAAGCGAGGCTGTAAAACCCCACCCAGTGTATGTTTCCATTGTAAAAGGAAGGGTCATTTACAAACATGGTGCAGAATGAAGCAATCAGGACAGAACACGCAAATCACACAACGGTAATTTAACTCCATTAAAGAATCTGGATGTGGAGCCCAATAGGGGATCCGAATCGTATACTTTAAACCAGGTCCACAGAACAGCCTTGATAGTCAACAACAGATCTCTTAAAATGGAGGTCAACACAGGAGCCGCAGCCACAGTCAAAGAACAAAGAAAAGTACAGCACAGGTCCTTCGGCCCTCCAAGCCTGCACTAATCATGATGCCTGCCTAAACTAAAACCATATGCACTTATGGAGTCCGTAACCTTCCATTCACATCCTATTCATGTATTCATCTAGTTGTCCCTTAAATGCCGCTATCATGCCTGCTCCCACCACCTCCCCAGGCTGCATGTTCCGGACATTCACCACCCTCTGTGTAAAAAACGTGCCTCGCACATCTCCTCTAAACTTTTTCCCACACACCTTAAACCTATGTCCCCTAGTACTTGACTTTTCTATCCTAGGAAAGAGCATCTGACTATCCACTTTGTCCATGCCACTCATAATCTTGTAAACCTCTATCAGGTCACCCCTCAAATCATAGGGGAGGAAGCATTCCAATACCTTCAAAAAGGTCTGCAACCCTTGAGATTGAGTGATTTCGAACCCATTTTGTCCACTTATACAGGAAAGATGTTGAAGACATATTATCTGCTACAGTATCTTACAGAAACCAAACAGCACAACTACCTGTTCTAGTGATTGAGGGTCACAAACCTTGACTCATGGACTGAGATTGGTTTAAGTAGATAAAATTAGACTGGTTGGAGATATTAAATATTCGGGATGGAGATTTTCAACAGCTTGTGTGCTGATACTCTGAGGTTTTCTAAAAGAAACTGGGACAATTGATGCAAACTCTTAATAGTTCTTTTAAAAAATTCTTAAAAACTATTGCAGTTTCCATAGACCTTTTAAACAAATTACTTTTTTTTAATCGTACTTCTTCCAGGTCAAAGATTCTCACACTAAGACGAGAAGCTGAGTAAATTGGACCCATATTCCCTAGATCTCAATGCAACATACAAGATTCTGAAGGGACTTGGCAGGTTAGACACAGAGATTGGGAATTTGCAACACAGGGACACGGTCTCAGGGTAAGGGGCCAATCACTTAGGATTGAAATGATAAAAACTTCCTTCACTCAAAAGGTTATGAATCTTTAGAATTTTCAATCACATAGGGGTGTGGATGCTCCATCATTGAATATGTTTAGTGCTGAATTAGACAGATATTTAGTCTCTCGGGGTCTTTAGGGAAATGGAGAGTGAGCAGGAAAGTGGAATTAAAGTCATGTTGACAGCAAAATAGATGTGTTATATGTTCTGCTTTGCTCCAATTTCTTATGTTCTTATGCTAGGTATGACACCAACCAGTGGAGAGTTTCCCCCCCCCCCCAACTGCAATTGACTTCTATTTTGCTTGCACTCCTTAATGTCAGACTCAGTCAGGTACTTCCTGCATGCCCATATTTCTATATTGAAGTTCATTTTCACTTAACTGCCCAGTTTGAAAGTTTTCTAGTGCCTTCTTGTATTATATTGCATTCTTCCTCAGTGTTAACCATTCTCTGCAATTTGCTTTCATTTACAAATTTTCATATACCAGTGAACAACATCAACAACATATTTATGTAGCAGTTTTAATGTAATGAAACATCTTACGAGGTGGCACAGGAGCATTATAAAAAAAGTATGACACCAAGCCACATGAGATTTTAGGCAGATGATCAAAAGCTTGGTCAAAGAGGTAGATTTTTAAGAATTGTCTTAAAGGAGGAAAACAAGGTAGAAAGATGGAAACGTGCAGGGAGGGAATTCCAGAGCTGGGGCCTAGACAACTGAAGACACAGACACCAATGGTGGAGGAATTGTGATTGGGAATGCACAACAAGCCAGAATTCAAGGAACACAGATATCTCCGAAGTTTGTGTGGCTGGAGAAAATTAGAGAGATATGGAGGAGCAAGGCCATGGATAGATTTAGAAAAAAGGTGAGAATTTTAAAGTCAAGATTTTGGAAGCCAGTATAGGTTAGCAAGCATAGGGGTGATAGGGTAACAAAACTTACTATGAGTTAAGACAGGGGCAGCAGAGTTTTGAAAACAAACCAATTAATCTCTAAGTCTGCTGGAGAAGACTATGCACCAGTTTGATAACACCATACAAATGTCCACATCAACGTATAGCCGAGAAACATTCAGGAATTCAGCAATTAGTGCAGAAGGAGTGCTTTCAGGAGGTACCCCATCATCTTTGTGTATGTCAAATCTCCAGAGATACTGATGCCTTTGAAATGTAATCCTCTTGGATATTCATTAGTTGTGGCAAAGTTCAGTTTTACGATAATTTGATGAGGTTGCTAAAGGACAATATACACATGGATGCTGTTCACCTTTTGCACGTAAAACAAGAACCAATAAAATTTATCAAAATATTAAACTTTAACATTAAAGCAAAAAACAAAATATTGAAATCCTTTTTATGTACCTGGATTGAATTCAACACATCTATCAGTCTATGATTGGTATGGAGTAAGTTGGAATGTCACCTGTTGCTCTGGGAGATTCAGAAAGCTTATTTATTTATTCACTTCCCATTACTATAATGTCTTTTGTGTTCACTTGATTTTCCTCAGTTGGGAAGATCCAGATCAAGTATTCTCCATAGTCTCTACCATCAAACAACAGATCAGCCAGCTGAGAAATAAAGAGATTTCCTCTCTCTTTGAGATTAGATATGTTTCACATAATTGTCCAGTTGAGAACTACTAAAATAATCTTTCTCCGCAGTAAGTGAAATCAAGTGAAAGGTAGCACTTTCATCCAAACACTACATTATCTGGCTGGAAAGCGAATACAATAAACAATAAGCAACCTAATCACAGAGAGGTGAGTTCCTTCTTGGCTGGAATTGAAGCCACATTTAGGGAAGAAACTTAAGGAAGCCCATGCCAGTGAATACAAAAGAGACAAAAAAAGCCATCTCATTCTCCAGAAGGGCATCAAAATAAACAAAATAAATTACCTATGACAGCTTTGAAATAGCTTTCAGTCTGAATTCCAGCAGAGATTGTCAAGTCAACTCATCAACCAATCTGTATGATCCATTTTGACAGTTCTCTTCTGAGCCACTTTGTGGGCAATTCTGTATCTTTAAAATGTCTTTATGTATTTAAATGTTTTCCCCTTCTATATTGCACTGCAGAATTCTAGTCCCTTTTTGTTTTCTTCATCCCAGTGTGTGGAATATTCTGCCTTCTGTCAAACCAGTACCAATGTTGAATACCATGAATGTTAGAAGATGTGCTTTTGTGGAATTGACTTGCTCTATTGTGGATGGAATCATCCTCTACCATCCAGTGGAAAATGTTAAAAATTTTGGTGGTAAGGCCTCAGCCGCACTGTTCCAATTGCAATCTTCCTCTCTTACCCTCACTGGGACTGCTGTTGGTTGTTCCTTCCCTGCCCAACGCATGAAATAGCACAGCTGTGCAGCAGGATCTGGGTTCCCAGTGGATTTTCCCTTTTTCTGTCTAAGTTCCTGCTGCTTCTTGGACTGCCATGTGGAAGGTGATGGTAGGCACTGGGAAGTGGTATTACAAACACAGAGTTACTGCAGTTTTTCACAGAGACTTATCTGCTCAAGGCATCCATCCACAATAGAGACTTTCCTAGCATTTCCATTGGGGGTCTTTGATCATGTGTCTGAACTTCATTACTACATCTGCCAAAACTCTAGAGAAACAACAAAGTGGTTGACAGTAAATTGGTGAAAACAAGTAAATAAGAAGTATTGGCCCTGGAAGAATAGAGGATGGATATAGATCATATGACCCATGAGATTACCAATATGCTTTGGAAAATAAACAATTCAACATCAAAATCTACGCTGCTGCTTTCTGAAGAACACATTGTTCAGCACTGGAATACTCAGTGGAATTGCCAAATACCATTGCATAATTCTTTGTAGTAGAGCAGTTTTTTATATTGATGCTAAAAGGATTTTACTGCAAGCCAGAAACCAAACAATTACATTATCCAGCCTCCCAGCTTGTTAGTTGTGATACAGAATAGGCAGGGAATAGAGGGATATGGACCGTGTGGCAGCAAAAGGTCTTTAGTTTGGAAAGGCATCCTTGTGTTGGCACAGGCTTGGTGGGGCTGAAGGTCCTTTTCCTGTGCTGTTCTGTTCTTTGTTCTTGTTTCAGTCTATTAAGAACGTGTAACTTAGAAGGTAGTTTTTAATCTGATAAAACACATATTGCCAGTTTGACCTCTGTAAAGTCCAAGTTTATAAATGTTGGTTTCCAATTGATACATCGGCAGTGCTTCTTCACTGAGTTGCTGGAACAAAGAAAACATATTTTGAGATAATTCAATATTGCCCATACCAGAGTTTTTGTCACATAATACTAAATTGAACTTATTCTGGAGATGATTCAATTTTGTTTCTATTCTGAAGCAGTATATACGCTCATGCAGCAAAATGTGAACATCATTCAGGTTTGGGCAGATAAGTGGCAAGTAACATTTGTGTCACACAAGTGTCAGGAAAAAACCATCTCCAATAAGAGAGAATCTAACTATCTCCCCTTGACATTCAGTGGAGGTTAATTACCATTGAGTAGAAACTAACTGGACAGCCATATAAATACTGTGGCCACAAGAGCAGATCAAAGGCTGGGATTCTGCAGTGAGTAACCCATCTCTTGATTTCCCAAAACCTGTCCAATATTTACAAGGTACAAATCAAAAATGTGATGGAATACTCTTCATTTGTTTGGATGAGTGCAACTCCAACAATGCTCAAGAAGCTCAACACCATCCAGGACAAAACAGCCCCATTGATCGATACTTCATCACCACTTTAAACATTCACTCCCTCCATCACTGGTGTGAAGTGGCAACAGTGTCTACCATCTACAAAATAAACTGCAGGAACTCACCAAGGCTACTTCAACAACATCTTCCAAGCCTGTAACCTCTATCACCCAGAAGAACTAAGGCAGCAGATGCATGGGGAAATCACCACCAGTAAGTTCCTCTCCAAGCCACACACCTGGAACTATGTCATCATTCCTTCAAAGTTGCTGGGTCAGAAATATGGAATTCCATTCTGAGCAGTTGAGTGTGTGTGTACCCACACCATATGAACTGCAGTGATTAAAGAACGTGGCTCACCACCACATTCTCAAGGGCAATTGGGGACGAGCAACAAATGCTGGCCTTGTCAATGATGTTCATACCCCAGGAACAAAAAAAAGGGGTCTCTTTCTGACTATTGCAGAGATAGTAATTGCTGGGATAGTCCCCCCTGCAACCTCGGCTCCTCTCTCCCATGCTTGTGGTGACCGCACCACAGCAGGTTGTTGATGATATGGATGGAGATGGTCTTCCTTTTATCACATGCTGTTAAATACATCCATTGCGGTTTCCTATCCTGATCTTGTCAATTTGAAAACCTCCAAGATTAAAAAAAAACTACACACAAACACTCACTGCTTAACATTTGCCAGGGGTGACAGCAACTGCAATAAATGAACTTTGATTTTGGACAATGACAAGTTGAAGTATCCATCTGAACAGTTGCTCAAATTCGTCAATTTTCCTGCCACTTTCCTGAGCCCACATCCAATGATAAAATCCCTGACTTGGGTGAATAGATTTCTCGCTGGTATTTATATGTGCCTTTGTTAAATTGGGAAGTGAGCATGTTGGAGCTGGTTTATGTTCCTGCTCTAACATGTTTGGCCCCCCTCCACCACCTCCTTCTTACTGGCAACCCACCTGTTCTTGGGGGTTAAAATTTCCCCCTTTATTTCTAGGCACCACGTTTTGGGCAGGATGTCAAGGCTTTGGAAAGAGTGCAGAGGGATTTACCAGAATGCAGGAATTCAGTTACGTAGAGAGACTAGAAAAGCTGTGATTGTTCTCCTTAAAGCAGAGTAGGTTAGGGGATTAAATAGAGGTGTTCAAAATTATGAGAAGCTTCTCAGAATAGATAGGGAGAAACTCTTTCCACTGCAAGAAGTGTGGTAGGCAGAGGACACAGAGTCAATGTACCGATCATTGGCAAAAAGCCCAGAGGAAAATAAGGAGTCTTTCTTATACATAGTCGATTACTATAATCTTTAATGCTGTATCTGTAAAGGTGGTGGAAACAAATTAATTGTAACTTTCAAAAGGGAATTGGATATACTTTAAAAAGAGAAATTTGAAGGCTTTGGGGAATGAACAGGTGAATGGAACTAAATTAGATAGCTCCCACTAAAGAGCAGGGACAGATTTGATGAGCTGAATGGCCTCTCACTCTCTGCGAGATGATTCTATGTTCCTATCACAGTTATCTTCTCAGCTTGAGTACACTAAATTTAATTTAGAATTTATCATACTTAGCATCCCAAAATTGGTAACAAAGGAAAACAATTATGAAATAACGAGGATGATTCTCCGACCTCGCTGCGCCGTTAGCAGAATGTGTTGATGCCAGAGAATAGCGTGTGAGCCTAAAAATCTGTTTTTGTGCCCAGCACCGAACAGTCACAATTCTCTCAGCCCCTTTCTAATGGCGCAAACAGATTGACTGCATTTCAAGTTCATTAATAAGTTTGGCACATGACCCACGACCCCCTCCTGGAATGCACCCACGCCTCTGGCGTGTTATCACACGGGCGCAAATCTCTACTGATCCGGCACAATAGTCTTGAGGGTGAGCAAGGAAATGAGTACAGCTGTGCACCAACCTCCAGGATGCAAGAGGATGGGTCAGCTGTTGCCACGGTGTGGGATGGGGCGGATACCCATGGGTGCAAGGGCTTGCAGGGGTTCGGGCTGGGCTGGGGGTCCTTGGGTCAGGTGTCACCACTGGTTTGGGGTCATGCGGCGCGCATTCTCCCTGCCTGCTTAAAGACCCCTGAGGGCTTCCAGAGGTCGAGGTCAAATCCCACTACTGTTGCACCCTCCAGCCTGTCAACTCTCAGCTAGAAAGGCTCTGTGATTTACTGCTGACATCCCATCCTAGGCCCTACAGTCACAAGCACCTGGCAGCTGTTGCCCCAATCAAGGGAGCTTGGCAGGTGTTAACACAGCTCTGCACACTGCATGAACTCTCTGGTGCTCCCTACATTTGCCACCCGTTGCATGGAAGTTAGGAGGGATCTCCCCTACCGCCTGTCTGAACTGCACTCCATATCTGGGAGCCAATTTGCATCTTACGTCCAGGTGGGTGCAGGTTTATACTGTAAGGGTTCCTCAGTGAAGACCTTCTCAGAGCCACCCTAATGCTCTATGTGATCGCCAGAGCGCTGAGTGCAGTCAGCCCAATGCTGCCACCAGTTACCTGTGGTATCCAGGGATCCGTATCCGGGGAGTATTGGCATCCAGGGGGCAGCTTTGCGCTGCACACCAGCGACCACACAACAACACTGGGGGTGTAGAAAGCACTGTGCCGCATCATGTGAAGAGAGGGTACAGCCATGTGGGATGCCATTGGTGACCATGCGGGGGCATGGGCAGTGCCCATGGCTGCTGAGGCGATGATGTGGTAGAGGTTGGCAGCCAATTAAGGTGGCGACTGGCACTAGGATTGGATAGGGTTCCCAGGATTCAGATGCATGGCAACACAGGGTGCTGGGAGAGATTGAGGGGCCCTGGATGTATAACCTAATGGACTGTCTCTCCCTCTCTCCTTCCGCCTCTATTCCAGAACAAACATGAATTTCGATCTTAAGCCAACAGAGCTGGTGTAGCGGTCGACAGACATTGCCGCCCACAGCAAAGCCAACCAGGCTGGAGGCTGCACCTGGACAACAGGGGGCCAATAGTCCAGGCCAGGAGCTGGCTGCACTTCAGCCCAAGGGGAAGGGCAGAAGACGGTGGAGGAGGAGGCCCTGGCTCTACAGATCATGCATATCCTGCAAGCAACTGCCGGACGTCATGTACTGTCAAAGGCTCCGCCTGAGCATGGAGACAGTGCAACATCCTTGTGCAGTGAACCTCTGCATTACCTGGTGCTGCCAGTTCTGGAGGCCCAACATCGACTGCACCATGGTGTGTGAACCCTCAGCAATAGCCGTCTGAGTCTTGACCAAGCTCTCAAAGCATGCAGCCCTGTCCCTCTGTGTCTGGAGCATTCTCCCAAGGTCCTTAGTCATGGTCCTCAGTGACTCAGCCATGCCTTGGACCCTGCCATCCATGGCTACCATTTCTTGCCCCAGGCTTTCCACTGCAGTCGCCATACCCTTGCAGTGATGGCCTGGATGCCATGCAATGCCTGCATCATCTCCTGAGCCAGAAGGCTGTGGGACTCCTCCAAACAGCCTCACAGTTCCTGAAATGTTGAGACACCCCCTCCTGCAGTCCCTGGCTCTGCTCCTGCATCTGCAGCAGCTTTGCGAGAACTTTCTCTGCAGCTCAGCATCTGGCGGGGGGTCAGCTTTTTCCTTGTATCCAGCAGCCCTCTGCCTGCCCGATTCCTTGAATGTTCTTGCCTTCACCTTGGTGTGCATCAGCAATAGAAGACAGAACAAGAATGATGGTTATAGACTTAAATTAAATGGAAGTGACTAGTGGTGGTCCTATAAGGATCTGTACTGGGGTGCAAAGTCAATGTCCTAACCAAGCCAATAATTTGCCTTCAGTTCCACATATGTGTTAGTTTTAGTTAACAGTCTCATATGTGGATCCTTTCCCAAGAACAATTAAGAATGAGCAATAACACTGGCCTTGCCAACAATGTTCATATCTCACGAATGCATTAAAAAATAATTATTGAATGCCTTCTGGAGATCTACATAAAACTACGTCCATAGACTTTCCCTCGCCTATTACTTTAGTTACTTCCTCAGAAAATACAATTAGGTTCATCAGGCATGATCTACCCTTACAAATCCATGTTGGTTCTCTTGAATCAACTCAAATTTCTCTTAAGTGTTCATTCATTCTGTCCTTGAGAAATCAGGAAAATGAAAGACTGTGAGCAGGTAGATGTTGCCTGGAATGCAAAATGAGTTGCACAATCCTTCGAAATGTGGGAACTGAAATAACATTGATTTAAAAAACGTTTAAGACTTCTCTGTCTCATTTCTAATTATATCACACTACTATGTTAACCCTTTGAGGATCTCATTGGCATTCACAAATTAAATCAACAAACATCAACATTTTCTCAAATATATATGCCAGAATTTTACCGCCTCGCCTGCCCGAGGCCTGTAAGATCCCACCCAAGGCCAATGGAGAATGCTGTTTTGCGAGCCTTGCCTGCCTCAATTCTAGGGTGTGCCAGTAAAATTCCAGCCATAATGTTCTAATATTTACCTTCTGGAATAGCTCAAAATATTGGACCACAGTAACCTGCTTAATGTTCAGAAATGGGAAAAAATTCATGTATGCATTAAATATGCAATTAAATAAACTGCCTACAAGGACCTATGCTGTTACCTCTCAGCCAGAGGCCAGGGTATTGGCATTTCAATTGATATTAATTACACACTCACCTGATGCAATTAAATGTACAATGTACAATCAGCATGCTGCTTGGAATACAGTATCTGGCAAATGCAGCAGAGCCATGGAACATATGTTAGAGGGATTTCAATAAGATGATACGTTAATTAAAGTATAACCCCAAATTGCAGATTATTTCTGTAGTTAATCTCAAGTCTGAAACTGGAGCAATTATCTTTAAATAGTTACAGATAGGTACTTGAATGGTATAACTGATGTTGTTCTATAGCACAGTTTACAAGCTTATTCTTTCAAAAATATATGGTCATTCAAGAGCAGGGAATAATGAGACCTGATAGAGACATGTATATGAAAGTATATTTTGAATATCAGAATCATGTAAAATATAATGTGCAAGGGATCTAATGAAAGTAATAAAAAGAAAGAGAAAGATGGATTCTGATGCAGAGGATCATAAGCTTAGCTTGCCAGTCAGACATATTTGCTTCACTGAGTCAGAAGAAAGACAGGGAATGAAAAAGGGGGAATCGTTTATAATGTCCACTAACATGGGAACTAGGTGAAAAGTTGGATATTGAACAGCTTAATGAGAATGGGTTCAGGAGTTTCAGGGATGGGTTGACTAGTCTCATGGACCAGATGAACTTGGAGATAGCATGAGGGAAAATCTAGAGGGAGAGATTCATGGCTGGAGTAAGAAGTGCTTGGGGGTGGTGTGGCTTGATGAGAAAACATAAAAGGGCAAATGACTGAAGCAACTTAACAAGTGATCTCAATCTTCATCAAAAGCAAGTATAGGAGTTCCTCAGGTTTTGTTGGCAGGGATGGGAAGAAGGATTTATGAATATGTTTGATAGTGGAGGAAACGTGAGGCATGATCTTTGCTCTGCAGGATGGTCATAGAGTAATTGATGGTTTTGGCAAAGGTTGTGATCTGACCAGGCCCAGGGCTAAGCCAGATGAAGATAAGATACATTCAATTCTGCACCATCTATAGGGAACGATAATTAAGGCCGTAATGGGGTAATGACTGAGATAGCGAAGATCTTGCTGAGGACTTCAAAGGTGGAAGTGAGGGAGCACTTGAGAAAATGAAGTGTTGCAGTATTGCAGATAATGGAAGGGCAAAGGCTGGGTACTTAAGAGTTTAAAGTACAGTAGTACATGAACTGAAGGAGAGTTTTTCCATGGATGGATGCAGGTGGAAGTGGGTTTTAAAGAAGGTAGGGTGATGCAGGTAGTAAGGGATGAAAGGGACTGGTCTGAAACCTTGACAATGATCAAGACCATGGGAGTAGATAAAGCACAGGAGAGATTGAGGCTGATGCAGTGGCCATGAATATGGGTAGCAGCATTTACATGGAAGGAGACATTTAGGGAGGACTAATGGGAATGAATTCATGGGACAGAGCGCAAGGGGTAGCTAAGATAAAAATTGAAACCACTGAGGATGAGGAGGCACTTAATGGAATGAATGGTGGAAGAAAGGAGGGGGGAGATGGAAAACAGCATTAATCTTGGCAAGTGGTAGAAATGAAGAGGCAAAAGGGTTGGAACAAAATTTGATGCTTGAAGGAAAGGAAGTTTCCAGAGGAATAGGAAGAGAGACGAAGGCCTGATTATTTGCTCCCAGATTGGGAGAGAAGAGTTGAAAATTTCCAATTCCACAAAACCAGCCCTGGAGAAAGTGCTCCAAAATTTGGATTTTCTTTTGGGCGGGGGGTGGGGGTGTTGGTGAGCAGGTGAAAATGGAGTTAATGGGAGTCTGGAAAGAGTTCAGAGACTACCTGGTGTGGAGGCAGTCTAGGCGAAAGGCTGGCCTTGTTGCTCTATCACTTTGTCAAAGATATGAAAAAGAGGAACAAAACAGCACTCCAGAGCTCACACCTTCCACCTCCAAGAACTTTGCATGCCAACTAATGCCATCTTATGCAGACCCCCCATGGCCCTTTATATCCTCCAAGTCAACCCATGCCCCTCCACCCACCCCCATAGTCCCCCATACCCTCCATACCAACCTATGTCCCTCTATCCCCCCGGAGGAGGCTCATACTCTCTATGCCAACTTGTGCTCCTCTATACACCCCCATGGCTCTTTATATCCTCAATGCCAAGCAATGTTCCCCATTCATTCCTGTAGACCTTTATAGCCTGTATGCCAACTTATGCTAACCGATGCCCTCCTAACAGTAACCACACAATAGGAGTATGAAGGAAGAAATAATGGGAACTTGTCAGAAAGGTATAGTGTTAAGCTTGGGGGATTTTAATCCAAATATAGACTGGAAAAATTAAATGGGCAAAGGTAGCCTAGATGAAGAATTCATAGAATGTTTTTGGGATATTTTCTTAGAACAACATGTTGTGGAGCCAACCAGAGAGTAGGCTATACTAGACTTGATATTGTACAACCAGATAGGATAAATAATGACCTCAGAGTGAAGATGCCCTGAGGTAGCAGCAATCATAATATGACTGAACTTTACATTTAGTTTGAGGGAAAGAAGAATGGGTCCAGGACTAATATTTTAAGCTTAAATAAGGCAATTATGAAGGCATAAAAGCAGAGTGAGCCAAAGTGAGCTGGCGAATTAGGTTAAAGGATAGATCTTTAGAGGTGCAGTGGCAGGGCCTTTTTCAGAATACACAGAATAGATACATTCCAACAAGAAAGAAAAAATCAAAGGGGAGGACCCACCATCTGTGGTTAATTAAAAATGTTGAACATTGTATCAAACTTAATGAAAAATCATATAATTGTGCAAGGATGGGTGGCAGGTTAGAAGATTGGACAGAATATAAAAACAACAAAGAATGACTAAAAGATTAATAAGGAGGGAAAAATTAGACTACAAGAGAAAGCTAACTAGAACTACAAAACAGACAGTAAGAATGTCTATTATTGTTTAAAACAGAAGAGTTAACAAAGTGAATGTTGAAGTATGTCTGGGGAATTAATATTGGAAAATAAGGAGATGGCAGATGACCTAATTGGTATTTTGCCTCAGTCATCACTATAGAGGATGCAAGTAACATCCCAGAAATAGCTGTAAATCAGGAAATGGAAGTGAAGGAGAAACTCAAGAAAATTACAATCAACAGGGAAGTGGTGCTTAACAAATTGTTGGAGCTTTGGACAGACAAGTCTTTGGGTGCTGATGGGCTTCATCTTAGGGTTTTAAAAGAAGTGGCTAGTGAAATAGTTGTTGCGTTGGTTTTAATTTTCCAAATAGCCTAGATTCAGGGAAGATTCCATTAGATTGGAAAATAGCAAACATAATTCCTTTATTCAAAAATGGGGGGAGACAGAAAGCAGGAAACTACAGGCAAGTTAACAGCTAAACATCTGTCTTAGGGAAAATGTTAGGAGCGGCACTTAGATATAAATTTAGGATAATTAGGTAGAATCAACATGATGGCCTAAATCTTACCAAAAAATGGCAGTGTGTTGTTTCTGGCGAGAAAACCGGCATGTTTCTCTCCAGAGAAACACACCGATTGTCTCTCCAGATCTTATGATGTTGTACCAAAGAATAGCAAGGGAAATGTTTCATGTCAACGTGCAGGGGCGGGGCCTCAACACGCCAGAAAAACACAGCTGCACAGATTGGGGCGCCATTTTAAATTTAACCTGAGTACAGCTCCCCCAAGCCCACCATGGAGGTCTCAGGGGCCCCCTTCCCCATCCCCGATCACGGTTGGCATTTCTCTACTGCCCCCAATGATCATCGGCTCCATCACCACCTCCACCACCCCCCCCCCCCCCCCCCCCCCCCGATCATCGGCCCTTCCACTCCCAATCATCGACACTTTCCCCCTATCAACAGCCCCTTCCCCCTCACCCCCTATCAACAGCCCCTTCACCCTCACCCCCTATCATCAGCCCTTCCACCCTCCTCCATTATTGGCCCCTTCTTCTCCAATCAATGACCCTTCCCCCATCAATGGCCCCTTACCCCCCGCTCCTGATCAATGGCCCCTTCCCTCCACCCCCAATCATCGCCCCCCCACCCCCAGAGTCTGAGCTGGCTCCCACCCGCACCACCCCACTCCAAATGGCTACCGCCGGCATACCCACCTTCTCCGTCTGCTCCTGGCCATCACCACATCTAAACAAATCCCCTCCCAATCACCCCCATGAGGCTCCTGTTGGGGCCTGCCCCTTGACATAGGTTAGCACTGCTAGGTTGGCACTGCCAGATTGGCACTGTTTGGTCGTATCCCTTTCCCCCGGGGGCTATACCTATCTTTGCACTTCCAGGGAGACCCCCCTGAGAGTTCACATCTGGGTGAACCTGTTGTAAACTGCCAACATGTCAATATATGGTGTGGGGGGGTGGGAGTGTCTATATCTGGCAAAGGGGCAGGTTAATAACATTTAAATATATTCATGTAAAGCAGGTTCACATTCATTATGGACATGAACCTGATGACATTGTCATCAAGGGGCATGGAAGATTCGAAATCACATTTTTGCTGACAAGAACTGCGACTTCTGGATCTTGAGCCCTTGCTGGCATTCGCACTGATGGCGAATGCGGGCTCTAGATCACCTCCCATTTTATAGAGGGAAGTTACATTTAACCAATTTATTGCAGTTCTTTGAAGAAGTAACATGCTGTGGACAAAGGGAAAGTAGTGGATGTACTGTATTTAGATTTCTAAAAGGTGCCACATCAAAGTTAATTGCGGAAAATAAAAGCTCAGAGGGTAACATATTGACATGGATAGAAGATTTGAAAGCTAACAGGAAGTCGAGAATGATGAGTGGTGTATGTCATAATAATGAAGGGAAAACCACTGAATTATGTCCAGAAATATTGAACTTTGAGTAAGACCTGTGAATTTTTAATAAGTGGACATATAAGCCAAAGATGACTGAGGATGTAAAGTCAATCTTTGGCTGGACTGCTGGTGGGTGATACTCTGAGAACCCCACCATGTTCATCATAGAAATCATAGAAACCCTACAGTGCAGAAGGAGGCCATTCGGCCCATCGAGTCTGCACCGACCACAATCCCACCCAGGCCCTACCCCCACATATTTACCCGCTAATCCCTCTAACCTACGCATCTTCAGACTCTAAGGGGCAATTTTTAACCTGGCCAATCAACCTAACCCGCACATCTTTGGACTGTGGGAGGAAACCGGAGCACCCGGAGGAAACCCACGCAGACACGAGGAGAATGTGCAAACTCCACACAGACAGTGACCCGAGCCGGGAATCGAACCTGGGACCCTGGAGCTGTGAAGCAGCAGTGCTAACTATTGTGCCACCGTGCCGCCCGTTTCCAGACAAAGATACTTCAAAAGCATACGGAAACTAAAGACATCACTGGTGAAGATCATGGGAGATGAGCATCATCTAATCAAGAGATCATAGAGTCATAGAGGTTTACAGCATGGAAACAGGCCCTTTGGCCCAACTTGTCATGCTGCCTTTTCTTTTTTAAAATCCCTAAGCTAATCCCAATTGCCTGCATTTGGCCCATATCCCTCTATACCGATCGTACCCATGTAACTATCTAAATGCTTTTTAAAAGACAAAGTTATACCCGCCTCTACTACTACCTCTGGCAGCATGTTCCAGACACTCACCACCCTCTGTTTGAAGAAATTGCCCCTCTGGACACTTTTGTCTCACCTTAAACCTATGCCCTCTAGTTTTAGACTCCCCTATCTTTGGGAAAAGATATTGACTATCTAGCTGATCTGTGCCCCTCATTATTTTCTAGATCTCTATAAGATCATCCCCCAGCCTCCTGCGCTCCAGAGAAAAAAGTCCCAGTCTATCCAGCCTCTCCTTATAACTCAATCCATCAAGTCCCGGTAGCATCCTAGTAAATCTTTTCTGCACTCTTTCGAGTTTAATAATATCCTTTCTATAATAGGGTGACCAGAATTGCACACAGTATTCCAAGTGTGGCCTTACCAATGTCTTGTAGAACTTCAACAAGACGTCCCAACTCCTGCATTCAATGTTCTGACCGATGAAACCAAGCATGCCAAATGCCTTCTTCACCACTCTGTCCACCTGTGACTCCACTTTCAAGGAGCTATGAACATGTACCCCTAGATCTCTTTGTTCTGTAACTCTCCCTAACGCCCTACCATTAACTGAGTAAGTCCTGCCCTGGTTCAATCTACCAAAATGCATCATCTCGCATTTGTCTAAATTAAACTCCATCTGCCATTCATCAGCCCACTGGCCCAATTGATCAAGATCCCGTTGCAATTGGAGATAACTTTCTTCACTGTCCACTATGCCACCAATCTTAGTGTCATCTGCAAACCTACTTTACAGATATCCTGTTCATAATGTCCAGATGGATTTGTGAATTTCCAGGAATATATAAAGACTGAGATAAAAGCCAGCTGAAACAGTGTATGTGTGAACTAATGCTGGGGTGTAAGTACGTGTGTGACACCGACGAAGAAGCCAGCCAGCAGCAGCAACAGCTCTGTAAAAGCTTTTAGCAGATATATCTCCATGTCTCTCTGATTGTTGAAGTAAACCAAGTCAGCAAAGACCACAGGTGAAACAGACACGGGGAAGCTTCAGAACACCGGAATCTTAAGACCAACCATTTGCCTGCTGAAGTCACCACTACTGCAATCTCGAATCGTAATGGTCCACAATGCTCAATCATCTACTCCTCACGGGTCAAGGACTGTTTTGTATACCTTTTTTACTTATTACTTTGGACTCAATGCTCACATTTAATCTGTATGAATGTCTATGCATATGTTTTACCATTTTCTTGCCTTTAGTAGTTAGTAAACTTCGAGGGGGATCTGCACACTTAGGTAATATGGGCTGAGGTTAGAAATAGGAAAGGAGCGGTCACGTTGTTAGGAGTTTACTATAGGCCCCCAAATAGTGATAGAGATGTGGAGGAAGAAATTGCTAAGCAGATTATGGATCTGCGTGGGGGTCACAGGGTAGTTGTCATGGGGGACTTTAACTTTCCAAATATTGATTGGAACCTTTGTAGGTCAAATAGTTTGGATGGGGCAGTTTTTGTGCAGGAGGGTTTCCTGACACAATATGTGGATAGGCCGACAAGAGGTGAGGCCACATTGGATTTGGTACTGGGAAATGAACCAGGCCAAGTGTTAGATTTGGTTGTGGGAGAGCACTTTGGAGGTAGTGACCACAATTCGGTGTCTTTTGTTATTGCAATGGAGAGGGATAGGACCGTACGGCAGGGCAATGTTTACAATTGGGGGGGAGGTAATTATGATGTGATTAGGCAAGAATCAGGGGGCATAAGTTGGGAACAGAAACTGTCAGAGAAAGGCACTAATGAAAAGTGGAACTTTTTCAAGGAACAAATACTGGGTGTCCTTGATAGGTATGTCCCTGTCAGGCAGGGAGGAAATGGCCGAGTGAGGGAACCTTGGTTCACGAAAGAGGTGGAATGTCTTGTGAAACGGAAGAGGGAAGCTTATGTAGGGATGAGGAAACAAGGTTCAGATGGCTCGATTGAGGGTTACAAGTTAGCAAGGAATGAGCTGAAAAAGGGGCTTAGGAGAGCTAGGAGGGGACATGAGAAGTCCTTGGCGGGTCGGATCAAGGAAAACCCCAAGGCTTTTTACTCTTATGTGAGGAATAAAAGAATGACCAGGGTGAGGTTAGGGCCGGTCAAGGACAGTAGTGGGAACTTATGTATGGAGTCAGTAGAGATAGGCGAGGTGATGAATGAATACTTTTCTTCAGTGTTCACCAAGGAGAGGGGCCATGTTTTTGAGGAAGAGAAGGTGTTACAGGCTAATAGGCTGGAGGAAATAGATGTTCGGAGGAGGATGTCCTGGCAGTTTTGAATAAACTGAAGGTCGATAAGTCCCCTGGGCCTGATGAAATATATCCTAGGATTCTTTGGGAGGCAAGGGATGAGATTGCAGAGCCTTTGGCTTTGATCTTTGGGTCCTCGCTGTCCACGGGGATAGTGCCAGAGGACTGGAGAATGGCGAATGTTGTTCCTCTGTTTAAGAAAGGGAATAGAAATGACCCTGGTAATTATAGACCGGTTAGTCTTTCTTCGGTGGTTGGTAAATTGATGGAAAAGGTCCTTAGGGATGGGATTTACGACCATTTAGGAAGATGCGGATTAATCCGGGATAGTCAGCACGGATTCTTGAAGGGCAAGTCGTGCCTCACAAATTTGATAGAATTTTTTGAGGAGGTAACTAAGTGTGTTGATGAAGGTAGGGCAGTTGATGTCATGTACATGGATTTTAGTAAGGCGTTTGATAAGGTCCCCCATGGTCGGCTTATGATGAAAGTGAGGAGGTGTGGGATAGAGGAAAAGTTGGCTGATTGGATAGGTAACTGGCTGTCTGATCGAAGACAGAGGGTGGTGGTGGATGGAAAATTTTCGGATTGGAGGCAGGTTGCTAGCGGAGTGCCACAGGGATCAGTGCTTGGTCCTCTGCTCTTTGTGATTTTTATTAATGACTTAGAGGAGGGGGCTGAAGGGTGGATTAGTAAATTTGCTGATGACACCAAGCCTGGTGGAGTAGTGGATGAGGTGGAGGGCTGTTGTAGGCTGCAAAGAGACATAGATAGGATGCAAAGCTGGGCTGAAAAATGGCAAATGGAGTTTAACCCTGATAAATGTGAGGTGATTCATTTTGGTAGGACTAATTTAAATGTGGATTACAGGGTCAAAGGTAGGGTTCTGAAGACTGTGGAGGAACAGAGAGATCTTGGGGTCCATATCCACAGATTTCTAAAGGTTGCCACTCAAATGGATAGAACTGTGAAGAAGGCCTATAGTGTGTTAGCTTTTATTAACAGGGGGTTGGAGTTTAAGAGTCGTGGGGTTATGCTGCAACTGTACAGGACCTTGGTGAGACCACATTTGGAATATTGTGTGCAGTTCTGGTCACCTCACTATAAGAAGGATGTGGAAGCGCTGGAAAGAGTGCAGAGATTTATCAGGATGCTGCCTGGTTTGGAGGGTAGGTCTTATGAGGAAAGGTTGAGGGAGCTAGGGCTGTTCTCTCTGGAGCGGAGGAGGCTGAGGGGAGACTTAATAGAGGTTTATAAAATGATGAAGGGGATAGATAGAGTGAACATTCAAAGACTATTTCCTCGGGTGGATGGAGCTATTACAAGGGGGCATAACTATAGGGTTCGTGGTGGGAGATATAGGAAGGATGTCAGAGGTAGGTTCTTTACGCAGAGAGTGGTTGGGGTGTGGAATGGACTGCCTGCAGTGATAGTGGAGTCAGACACTTTAGGAACATTTAAGCGGTTATTGGATAGGCACGTGGAGCACACCAGGATGATAGGGAGTGGGATAGCTTGATCTTGGTTTCAGATAAAGCTCGGCACAACATCGTGGGCCGAAGGGCCTGTTCTGTGCTGTACTGTTCTCTGTTCTATGTTCTAAACTCACTCTACCTTTAACTCAAGAAAACCTGGTTAAATTGGCTTATTTTAAAACATAAATATTGGGACTGGGAAAAGATATCTGAGACAGGGAAGGATCCTTTCCAGATAAATCTAGTTGCGACCAGCAGAGCGGTTGAATAAAGAATGGGAGCCAGTTCACCCCTACTCACTTGGGGCATAAAAATCTGGGGGTATCCCAGCCAGACGGTAAAACATTGAGGGATCTCACCCAGGTTAACAAACTTGGGGAACCTCACCTGAAGACCGGTTGTATAAAGTGCCACAGGGATCAGTGCTGGGCCTCAACATTTTCAATTTATATAAATGGCTTGCACGAAGGAACCATAAGTATGGTAGCTAAATTTGCTGATGATACAAAAATAGATAGGAAAGTAAGTTGTGAAGGAGGAATAAGGAGGCTACATGGGGATGTAGATAGATTAAGTGAGTGGGCAAAGATCTGCCAAATGGAGTATAATGTGGGAAATTGTGAAATTGTCCATTTTGGCAAGAAGAGTGAAAAACAAGCATATTTTCTAAATGGTGAGAGATTGCAGAGTTTTGAGATGCAGAGGGATCCGGGTGTCCTAGTGCATGAATCACAAAAGGCTATTTGTGGCTATCTGCAGGTACAGCAGATAATTAGGAAACATAAGAGAATGTTATTGTTTTTTGCAAAGGGAATTGAATGCGAAAGTATAAAGGCTATGCTTCAGTTACAAAGGGCGTTGGTGAGACTACATCTGGAATACTGTGTACCGTATTGGTCTTATTTAAGGAAGGGTGTAAATGCATTGAAATCAGTTCAATGAAGGTTTACTAGACTAACACTTGGAGTGGGAGGGTTGTCTTATGAGGAAAGACTGGACAGGCAAAGTTTATATCCACTGGAGTTTAAAAGCATACGAGGTGACTTGATTGAAACATATAAGATCCCGAGGAATCTTAATAGGGTGGTGTGGAAAGGATGTTTCCTCTTGTGGGGGAATCTAGAACTAGGGTTCACTATTAAAAATATGGAGTCACCCATTTAAGACCGAGGTAGTGCATCTTTCAAACTCTCTTCCTCAAAAGGTGGTGGAAGTAGAGTTTTGAGAGCGATTTTATGAGAAAACTTCGAATTGTGCAGCCAACATGAATACGGGAGAGTTTCAGATCTGTTTTTTGGGCAAGACTTTACTCCGAATCTTATGCACTTAGACAATGAAAAAATGGGCTAGACCATTTCAAGCCACTAGAGGCAGTGGGTGGGGCTTAAATCACAAGCCAGCTTGCTCCAGCAGCAGAGGAAGCTATTGCACATGTGCAGAACTCTGTGGCTGCGCAATTGCAACAGCAGAGGCCTGACAGCTCTGAGAGAGAGATCTGTTAGGCCTCTGCTGCTGCAGCCAGCCTCACCAAATTCCTGGGGCTGATTGCAAGCCCCACATGCCCGGAAATAATGGGCCCCCCTCCGCTGCCCAAACCGAATGCGCCCTCGTATCCCCCCACACCGATCTCCTGCAGAGTGGTAGAGGGCCACCCTCTCTCCCTTCCCCACAATCGCAACTGCAGAATGGCAGCAGGGTCCTGCTCCCACCCCGATTGGGCTGCCCTGACCTGGCCCCATCCCCTTCAGGCCATGCCCCTTCAGACTTCACCCCCTGGCACTGCCTGGTGGGCAATGCTGAGGAACCAGGTGGGCAGTACCAAGTGTCAGGCTGGCAGTGCCAAGATGCCAGACTGGCACTGCCTGGCTGGCACTGCCCAAGGGGCACCCCAACCCTTGCCCTCAACCTCCTCGGGGGCCTCAATGGCCTCCGGATCTACCAGTGAGGCCAACATGACTGTTCCCCGTTCGTGGGACCGGGGCGGGGGCGCGATTCTCCCATCCCACTACGCAGATTCTTTAGCACAGCAGGCCAGGAGATTTAATGGAGCAGGTTTAGCGCAATCTGCACTGGGCGTCCGGCCCTGACCGCGTCTCCCAGCACCAGATTTCTGGCGCCATTAGCTCCGCATTGGAAATAGGCACGGAGCTGCATTACCTATGCAGGGCTTCATTTAAATATATTTTAAATATAACTAGCCTCCTCCGCACCCCACCCCCCTCCCACCCCCGGTAGGAGTGTTTCACTCCAGCGGGAATTACTATAGCTCCCCACTAACAGGGAGCTAATGGCCCGACTCCGCTAGAGTGAAGGGGGGGCAATCGAGGTCCCCAAGGGTCGGGCACTGGGGGGCTGCCACTCTGGGCATTGGCAACTTGGCAGTGCCAGCCTGGGCCCCCGGTACTGCCCAAATGGCAAAGTACCAATGCCCAGGGGGCACTTTGGCAGCGCCCATTGGGCATGGGGCAGTGCAAAGGGAGTGGGGCCTGATGGGGACAATTGGTGGGGTTGGGGGGTCCTGCTGCCACTCTGCAGTGGGGATTGCTGGGGGAGGGAGGGAGGCCAACCATCGGGATGGGGGGTGGCAGCCTGCTGGGGGGCTTGGGGCTATGGGGGGGCTGTTGGAACTGCCAATGTTGGGGGAGAATTGGGTGTGGGGAGGGAGATCGGGGCTGCCGGGGTGGGGTGGGGGGGAATCTTAAGGCTGGGCCCAGGCATGCTTGGGGGGGGGGGGCAGCGATCAGGCTGTGTGGGGGGGGTGAGAGGGCTGGCGTTGCGGGCATCACAGGTCTGGCCAGCAATCGGGTGGTCGGCAGACAGGGGCTATTGCGCATGCATCGATCTCGGCGCTGACAGATTGGCGCATGCGCAGTGGCCCGCTCAGTGCTGTGCTGCCGGCCTCCCGAGAGGGAATAGGCCCCGCCCACTGATTTTTTACGTGATTTACACTGGTGCACTCAGCAGCGCACAAAATGTGGGAGATTTTTCTCTGAACTCCCACTGAAAAAAACAGTGTGATTTACTCCAGTTTTCACGTGAATTCAAAGCTTGGAACTTTTTTGGGAGAATTGCCCCCCAGGTGTTTTCCTCACCGGAGAGAACCTCCCCTGGTGAGGCCACGAAGGCAAGTGAGCCGGGACGATTGTGTCCCGCGCTCATTAAATTTATATAAAATGCGATTTAAATATATTTTAAAAAATTATTCAGCTTCTCGCCGGTAATGTGCGAGAGGTTGAATGCGTCGAATATCTGATGCCGGTAAGATTGTGAGAAGCGGAAAACTGGACATGAACCGGATTTCTTGGCTCTCGCTCGATTTTACCAACTCACCCAGCAATGGGGGGAGCGAAACTGTAAAACCACAGCCTCTGAATGTTTCAAAGGCAGACCTAGTATTTGGGGCCAGTTCATAACCCCAAGGTACATTATGAAGTTAGACTAGACCTCAACTATTTTTGATTTTGGCAGGAAGGTGGTTCACTTCAGGTGTCATTTTATTGACCTACTTGGAAGCTTTTATCAAAACAAACTTTATTTAACAATATAGTTTATGTGTAGCAAAATGAATTAGCTTAACTTTTCCCAATTGAAATACTTAAACACGACAAGATACATTTCTTAACTGCAAACCCATCTCTATTAGTTCCAATTTAAGCAATATTCCTCATAGATTTAAACTCATCTTCAAAATCAGTTAGTAAACAACACAGGCTTACGTGCTTTTTTATTTGGTCCTAGAGCCTTTGAACATCCCTGGCACCATATAAACCAGAGCTGAATGTTAAACGTACCCCTCACAAGAAACACAATATAAATACATTTCTTAAAGGCACAGGATCATCACACCATGATCTGATTGAATAGCAGAGCAGGTTCAATTTGTCAAGTGGCCTACTCCTGCTCATGATTTGTATATGCTTGTGTATGCTCTTATGTAAATGATCCTACATTTATCCTGAGACTGCCTCCATGTTTTAGATTCCCCAGTCAGGGAAAACACATCTCAATGTCTATCTGTCAAGCCCTTCATAATCTTGAGTGTTTCAATACGATCATCTCTCAATTTTCTAAACTCCAGACAATACAGACCCAATTCATAGGACAACTCTTTCATTCTGGGGACCAATCTAGTGAACCTTCACTGTACTGCCTCCAATGCAGATATATTTTTGTTTAAGTATGGAGACCAAAATTGCCCACACTACTCCAGGTTTGCCAAAGTTGCACACAGTTGACAGAATCATCTATTGTCACTGGTGATGAGCTTGGAAACAGGAAGGGCATGTCATTAGGCAGGATGGTGGCATACCGGAAACCCACTGCCTTCCTGCCTCTGTCAGAATTAAGTTGTGGACGGGAAGGCCCATGGTCAACATTCCGACTCATCCACCTATTGAAATCCTTACAGGAAAATTAATTAACACCAAAGGCTGCTGGTATTAACCCAGTGGTGGGCAGACAAATCATCATGCATGCAAGGCTAAAGCCAGCTTGTCACCTTCTGGGTGGGGGAGGGTCCCTCAATAAAAAGACATCGGCGGGGGACACAGAGTGCTGCACTCCCTGCCCTTGCTGTTGACCCCCTTGCACCCCTTTTCGACAACCTGCAACCCCCCCCCCCCCCCCCTCCTCCTCCCTATACTTATGCATGGCCTGGGTCATTCCATGATCCTGGGACTCCAGAGCCAGCAGCAGCCATGGCCTCCTCTGTGCACTGCTCAGCACAAGGGCTGCTGGTCTCTGACTGGCCAGCAGCTCTTGCTCGGCAAGACTTCTACCTTGGGTTTTGATTCCAGGAGAAGGCCTGTCGCTGGTCTTGCAACCGCCTGATTAGCTTGTGGTTTGATGACCTTCCCAAAAAGAGGCAGCATGGGCCTGTCGCCAGCTCTCCAGAGGCAAGCAAGTCTCTGGGTGCGCCTAAATTTTGTTTTGTTTTGTTTGAACACCAATCTGAAATATTTTGGATAAAACTTTAGCATTACCAACAGCGGTATTTATTTTGGGAATCTGCATCCTTTTAAATGAAAAATGGAGTGTATTATATTTTTAAATTCTTTAAAATGTTGCCATTTTTGTCTTTATTGAACTTGCTTTCTTGCCTGATTAGCTTCTGAAATAAAAAATGAGTGTCGCTGTTACATTTTTCAAAGTAAGTCATTTGTAAACCATCATTTATACTGTTGATTGACCGTAAATGTTGCTGCGATCTGAACATCACTTCCAATCTGTTCTTACTTCAAAACTTCTGTTAACAATGCTAATTGTAATTTGTTTGTTAATTATACCGTCATCACCCCAAAGCAATTTACTTCCTTGCTTTTGTTCACAATATGATTACTTAACAAAGAGACTGAACATTAAATGATTTCAGAGAAACACTTAAAGCGTCAAAATCATGAGAGAAATCATTCTTATTAAGCAAGTATATAAATATTCCTGTGACAAAAAACAATACAGATTTTGGATTTATCATAAAATATTTGACTCTGAAAATTGTAATACATTCATCATCATGAGAGCCACTACTTGCTTCCTTAATCACCTCAACATTCAACCTCTGTTCTACATATCAAGTGGTCAAACCAGGTCGGTCAAGGAAGACAAAAGGCAGGTAACTATAGGCCAGTTAGCTTAACTTCTGTAGTAGGGAAAATACTTGAATCTATCATCAAGGAAGAAATAGCGAGACATCTGGATATAAATTGTCCCATTGGTAAGACGCAGCATGGGTTCATGAAGGGCAGGTCATGTTTGACTAATTTGGTGAAATTCTTTGAGGACATTACATGTGCAGTGGACAATGGGGAACCTGTGGATGTGGTGTATCTGGATTTCCAGAAGGCATTTGACAAGATGCCGCACCAAAGACTGCTACATAAGATAAAGGTGCACAGTGTTACGGGTAATGTATTAGCATGGATACAGGATTGGTTAACAAACAGAAAGCAAAGAGTGGGGGTAAATGGGTGTGACTAGTGGTGTGCTCAGGGATCAGTGTTGGGACCGCAATTGTTTACGATTTACATAGATGATTTGGAGTTGATGACCAAGTGTAGTGTGTCAAAATTCGCAGATGACACTAAGGTGGGTGGAAGAGCCAAGTGTGCAGAGGACGCTGAAAGTCTGCAAAGGGATATAGATAATTTAAGTGAGTGGGCGAGGATCTGGCAGATGGAGTACAATGTTGGTAAATGTGAGGTCATCCATTTTGGTAGGAATAACAGCAAAATGGACTATTATTTAAATGGTAAAAAATTGCAACATGCTGCTGTGCAGAGCGACCTGGGTGTCCTCGTGCAGGAATCTCAAGGAGTTGGTTTGCAGGTGCAGCAGGTAATTAAGAAGGCAAATGGAATTTTGTCCTTCATTGCTAGAGGGATGGAGTTTAAAAACAGCGAGATTATGTTGCAGCTGTATAAGGTGCTGGTGAGGCCACACCTGGAGTACTGTGTACAGTTTTGTTCTCCTTGCTTGAGCAAGGATATACTGGCACTGGAGGGGGTGCAGAGGAGATTCACTAGGTTGATTCTGGAGTTGAGAGGGTTGGCTTATGAGGAGAGACTGAGTAGACTGGGGCTATACTCATTGGAATTCAGAAGAATGAGGGGAGGTCTTATAGAAACATATAAGATTATGAAGGGAATAGCTAGATAGAAGCAGAGAAGTTGTTTCCAATGGTGGGTGAAACTAGAACTAGGGGGCATAGCCTCAAAATAAGGGGAAGCAGATTTAGGACGGAGTTGAGGAGGAACTTCTTCACACAAAGGGTTGTGAATCTGTGCAATTCCCTGCCCAGTGAAGCCGTGGAGGCTACCTCATTGAATGTTTTTAAGGCAAGGATAGATAAATTTTTGAACAGTAAAGGAACAGTAAAGGTTTATGGTGAGTGGGCGGGTAAGTGGAGCTGAGTCCACAAAAAGATCAACCATGATCTTATTGAATGGAGGCGCAGGCTCGAGGGGCCAGATGGCCTACTCCTGCTCCTAGTTCTTATGTTCTTATGTTCACTCGACTCCCTTTCTTGGTTCCCATGTCATCCAACAGCGGCAATGATTTTCTTTTGTCAGGCACCATTCCACCCCATTTTCTCCTTAAATCAACTGGTCTAACCCTTTGGTCCTATCAAATTATTGCCCATCTCTAAAGTCATTGAATGTATTGTTGTCTCCTAGTTCTGTGCCTTCTTTTCCCAAAAATTCCTGTTTGAATCTATCTGATGTCGCTTCCATCCCTCAGCACCAAAGCAGCCCCGGCAAATGGCATGAATGACATGCTTTATAAATCTGATTTTGGAGCATTATTCCCACTTATTTTCCAAGGCCAATCCATGGCCTGGATTGATCATGACCTCCTCATCTGATATCTCTCCTTTGTCACTCAGCTCCATGGGATAACTCTTCCATGCATCCACTGCATATCCAACCAAGATTCTCGTTTCCCCCTTGCACTTTCACCCAGAGAGTGCCTCCAAGAATGTATTCTTGATCCTGTCCCCTTGCAGTTCCTACTTACTGTCTTTTGGAGACATTGGGCGAAATCTTACCAAAAATGGCAAAAGGCGCGATCTTACGAAAAAAATTCTAAGTGCGAACAAGTGAGAAAACGGGAGTTATTCATGACGGTTTTTTCAGCGAGCCGCGATCACAATCCGATGACACTCAGTGTAATGAAAGAGCCTTGATGCAATTCTCGCCACCCTCCGAGTACATGACTCACCCGCAGCTGTACGCTGTTAACAAGGGACAGCTCCACATAAGTGCTAATGATGGACTAACAGGTGGTCACACCACGAAGGTGGTACCTTGTACAGTAGCCGGAGGTTCACTGAGAGGGAGTTGGGCCATCTGCTGGGCGCAGTAGAGGAGAAGATGGACTTATCCCTGAATGGGCGCTGACCCAGGGGTCAGGCCAGCAATGAGGCCTGAGAGGCGGTGGAGGCGGCAGTGAGTGCCCATGCACTGACATGGAGGACCGGCTGCCAGTGCCGGCAGAAAATGAATGACCTCATTTGGGCAGCAAGGGTAAGTATCTGATGGGACTGGCATCAGTCCCATCTGTTACGCCTGCAATGTCCATGTTGATCCACCCCCTGACATCCTGTGGCCTTCTAGCACCCCCCCAGAAACAATTTCTGCCTGCCTTGGAACAGCCTTGATGGACCCCACCCAACAACCCCATCCCGACCCCTGCATCCTTTTAGTCATCAGGCTTTCAATCCCCCCTTTGTCAACGCAGGAGAAGATGGCCGATAACAGGAGGGAAGGAGAGAAAACCGGAGGTGGGGTCCCCAAGCTGTGACTCCTGAGTTCCTTTGAGGAGCGTGCCATGGAGCTGCCAAGGAAGGCTGAGGAGAGAGCCATAAATGACAGCCAGGTTGGCGTGTGCCACAGAAGTGAGGAGACAGAGAATATTCATATGGCCTATCTCAAATTGCAAGCTGCCCAGATACTTGTCCCTCCCTTGCACTGGAACCATGTGTCATCATTTGCAGGAGATGATTCCGATGAGGCTGAGCCATCAGGAATCACTGCCCTCACTGCGGCCCGTTGCCACCTTCGACACCCCGGTGGGAAGGTCCGAGGAAACCTCTGAGAGAAGAACCTACCAATGGACATAGGCATCACATGCACTATCCACCAGTTTTGATACAGTCACCTCAGTGAGACATGTTATTGGTGAGGCTTATGGGACACTTTCTGGTGTGCACCACACAGCTGTAGATGTACATCAGGTGGAGCTGAAACATCCAAGGACTTGGGCAGGTAGAGGCCTCCTGGAGCCAAGGAAACAGCTGGCCCCCAGCCACGTGTCGGGCGGCTGGGATCAGTTCTCTTGAAGTTGCTGGAGATGCAGAAACAGAGCCAGGGATTGCAGGAGGAGCTTTCAGAAACATTCCTGCAACTGCAAGACTGTTTGGAGGAGTCCCACAGCCTTCAGGCACAGGAGGTGGTGCCAGCATTGCGTGGCACCCAGGCCAACACTACAAAGGTGACGACTGCAGTGGAAAGCCTGGTGGTAGCCATGGGTGGCAGGGTCCAAGACATGGCTGAGTCGAATATGGCTGAGGGCCTTGGGAGCATGCTGGTGACACAAGGGGCTATGGTTGTGGGTTTGAGAGTATGGCTCAGTCACAACAGGCCGTGGCTGTGGGCTTCAAGAGCTTGGCCCAGTCCCAGAGGGCAATTGCAGTGGGTACTGATCTCACATTCCCCTTCCCCACATAGACTTCGGGACCACCCCTCATCAGCACATGTTTTTCCACCACCTCTCTGACATGGATCACTAGCATTGGGGCCATCCCAATGGGTCCCCCTTCATTACCCCCAACATGCCCCCTTCCTGCTCCACCCCTGCATGACTCCTCCTGCATAGCCGCCCGCACATAGCCCCCTTGCATGGGCCCTCACTCCTGCATAGCCCCCCGACATACATCCCATCAAAGCCTCCACCCAGGTCCCGCCCTTACTTAGGCCCCACCCCTGCTCAGACCCCAACTAGCACCGCTCTTTGCACATTGACAGTGTCCAACTGGCATTACCAGTTTGCCAGCTGGGCACTGCCAGTGTGCCAGGTAGGCACTGCCCAGCCACGTCCTTGACTGCCCGGGGGCTTCACTAGATTAATACAAATGAGGATCCTGACTTCTAATGTCATACAGACAAAGTGTACCATATATAGAGAAGAAAAGGAGAGAGTGCAGAATGTAGTGTTACAGTCATAGCCAGGTCATAGATCAACTTAATGCAAGGTAGGTCCCTTCAAAAGTCTAATGGCAGCAGGGAAGAAGTTGTTCTTGTGTCGATTGGTACGTGACCTCAGACGTTTGTATCTTTTTCCCAATGGAAGAAGGAAGAGAATATGTCCAGGGTGCGTGGGGTCCTTAATTATGCTGGCTGCTCTGCCGAGGCAGCGGGAAGTGTAGACAGCGTCAGTGGGTTGGAGGTTGGTTTGAGTGATGGTCTGGGCTTCATTCATGATCCTTTGTAGTTCCTTGCAGTCTTGGGCAGAGCAGGAGCCATACCAAGTTGTCATACAACCAGAAAGAACGCTTTTTATGGTCCGTCTGTAAACGTTGGTGAGAGTCACAGTGGACATGCCAAATTTCCTTAGTCTTCCGAGAAAGTAGAGGCATTGATGGGCTTTCTTAACGATAGCATCAGCACGGAGGGACCAGGACAGATTGTTGATGATCTGGACACCGAGAAACTTGAAGCTCTCGATCATTTCTATTTCATTCCCATTAATGTAGACAGGGGCATGCCCACTTCCACAATTCTCTGCTCCCTCACTGTTCCCACCTCCTGAAATCGGGGGGGGGGGGGGGGGGGGGGGGGGGTGGAAAATCCCTCCCCTTCCTGTGTCTAATTGCCACCCAAGTCCTGCTATTGATCATCCAACACATTCTTCCTCATACCATCCCATGCCAATTGCAGTGCAAAAATACTCTCCATTATCCAATTGGATTTCTGCCTGTCGATCAAAGATCAATAAGATCCATCTCTAATATTTTTAAATTAATGAACAGAAGTGTTCAAAGAAAACAAAAATAAAACACAATCACAAGGAAAGCTTAGGACTTTCCTGGAATCAGGACCCCCATGAGATGCTCCAGGAACCCGGTTCTGTTACCTACATTGTGTCAGTGAGCAGTTTCCTGCTGCTTCCCACCTGCTGGAATTTACATGAGGCTCGGGAGTTGAACTACATCGCAAAACTAGTCAAATATAAAGCAGACGAGGTAATGATCACACAGCATAGTGCTCTGGTCATATTGCATATTGGATACTGCAACTAGACCTGGTTGCCAAGTAACAAGAAAGAGATTTACGTGCTGAAGGCTTTGCAAAGAACAGCTACTAACAAATACTCAATGCCAGTGACCTTATTTGTGAAGAAAGATTGAATAGACATTGGGTAGAATTTTCTGCTCCTGCCAGCAGCGGGATTTGTAGCAGGAAAGGGCATTTCATTTGGTGGGAGGCAGAAAATCTGGTTTCTAATGGTGGGATAAACTATTGGGATTTTGTTCTCCTGACTGGTAAGGTGAGTTAAAGGCAGGCTGAGCTTCCTGACAATATCTCCTGCATGTTCATTGGATTAAAGTTTCCCTGACAGCAAAAATTTAGAATGGAGTTTGATGACTGTATATGAGTGGTATGCACCTCGCAAGCTTCACCTTTTCCACAACTTTAGGCGTTGCCTTCTCCTTCTTGGGGGCCTCGCATAACTTCACTTACACTGAGTGCTATTAGCAAACCCTGCACCAAGTCTGGACACTGGAGGCAGGGGAAGCCTGGTGGTGGACTAGCTGGACATAGGAAGCAGGCTGGAGAGATGCCCAGGAAAGTGGGGTGGAGGAGGAATTTCAGAGGAAGGGTAGGGGGGGAATGTCTGGTGAAGGAGGGGATAAGGGGTGAGAATCTCTGCATCTGGGAGAGGGGGGAGAGGGAAATATGTCTTCGAGGGTGGGGTTGATGATGGGTCCTGGGGGTAGAACTTCCTGATGACAGGAGGTTAGGGGCAGGGTCAGGGTGGGTATGGGGAGGGTAACAGGTGTTGGCTCTGACGGGAGGATAGACATATGGGGCGGAATTTTGTGAGATTTTATCTAAGTGTCCAGCTAGTGTGAAAACGGAAGAGTTCCTGATCCATTTTTCGGGCGAGTTTTCACGCCAAATCTTATGCACTCAGTCTTTGGAAAAAGTGGGCTAGACAGTTTCTAGCCACAAGAGGCAGTGGGTGGGGCTTAATTCGCCAGACAGTCAGCAGCTCAGATCGGAGCCACAAACTGCGCATGTGCAGAAAGCGCAGAAAAAAAAGCAGCGGACATCGGGGATCACCCCCCCCAACATTACCGAGCCCCTTCACCCCCCACCCCTTGCACATGGCCCCTCATCACCCCTTTGGCATCGATGACTGATAGACATGACCCTCTCCCCTGCACTGATCATCAAAGAGGCACAAATTCCACCCCCGACACCCCCTACTCCATCAGCACACCTGCAAGTACTGACTTGGCTTCCCTTTCATGGTAACAAGGCAAACTGCATTAAACTTACTGGAATGCTTTAACGGGCACATGACTCACCCAAACTGCTTCCAGCTGATCTGCCCTAACAAGGGAGAGCTACTTAAAAACCCCACGGATGGACAGACAGGCAGGTAGTGGAGGAAGAAATAGCCTCCAGTAAAACAGCTCTCTCTTTTTCTGATGTTGATCCGGCCAGGATTCTGGAGGCGGTGAAAGCAAGGCGGGACACCTTCTTCCCCCCAGCAGGACGCCGTTCCAGGGGAAGGGATGGAAACGCAGCTTGGGAGGTGGTGGCAGCATGCGTTAGTGCCAGGGAACTGGCCAGGAGAACTGGGAAGCTGCAAGAAACTGAATGACCTCATTCAGGCAGCAAGGGTGAGTGTTTTACCTCATCCAGCATCTTTCCCCTAAATGACCACCAGATCCCCCCACCTCCAGCATGGTTCCAGCCTCTGACCTCCAAACACCTCCCTCCACCCCCCAAGAGTATCACAACCCTTGCCCTCTGAAGGCTACCCCCTGAAACCCTGCAGGACTCATGCCATCAGATTTTACTTGGCTCCTTCTGTCCCCACAGGAGAAGAATGCCCATAATCGCTGGGAAAGGGTGAAGACGGGGTGGTGTGCCTGAGATTTGGATCTTCATCCCCTTTGAGGAGCGGGCACTGGAGTTTGCGGGAGACGAGGGGATGCAGACAATTAGCAATAGCATGGTGGGGATAGAGCATAGAAGTGAGCACCTGCCAATCCTCCACTTGTTGGAGAAATCTCAAGTGAGTTGCATGCAGCCCAGGTTCCTCCCCTCCCTTGCACTTAACCTTGTGTCCCGTGTTACAGGAAGGAATCCCAACGTGCCTGGGCCATCTGGCATCGTGGCTCCCACTGCTGCTCCCACCCATCCTGCCCCTGATAGCTCGGAAGACTCCTGGGAGGAAGCTGATGAAGGGATCTCTGAGACCGGCACCAGTTTTGCATCAGCTTCCACCTCGCAATTCACCAGCCCAGAGACTCTCGCGTCGGTGGGTCAAATTAGTGGTGAGGCATCTGGGTCACTCTCTGGTGCGCATGACAGAGGAGGGAACGTCCGAGGCCTCTGGCATGTGGGGTCCTGCGGGAGGCGAGGACTGAGCTAGCTTCAGGCTTTATGCTGGGCCTCTGCGATCACTTCTCCCTCGGCTGCTGGAGATCCAGCTTCAGAGCCGGGTCCGTCCTGAGAGGCTGAAGTCAGATCCCGTGAACAACAGCAGCACCCCCCCCCTCCCCCCACACACTCGCAGGCCCTCCCGACCCAAAATACAATATGGCCGCGACGAAACAACCTCCCCTGAGCAGCATGGAGCAGTTTGAAAGCAGAATCTTACCTCCTTGCTCACCTTCTCTGCTCTAACGTCTGAATGCGACTTTTATATTTGAGGTGTTTCCCTGACTGATCCAGCTGCAGTGAACAAGGCCGTTAAGGCAGCTGAGCTTGTACGATTGGGAATGAAGCTCGCTAATGACATTGTGAGAATGAAAAAAAATGCAAATTCATGTTTCGCCCCCTTTTGGGTGGGTTCCTGATCGCGTCGGGTTTTTTCTTGGTAAAATGGGAGGGGCACGAAAACAGGCGCCATTCCCGCTGGTCGCATCATGCTTGATTTTACGACTTTTTCACGCCGCAAAATGGGTGCGATGAGGTTTTAAAATTCCACCTGAAGAGGTGGATCATGATAGGGTCCAGGGAATGGGGGAGGCTCAAGGATGACAGAGGGGAGAAGAATGATGATATTGCGTGGATCAGTGGTGGTGGGTGACAGGGGGAAGGTCGAAGATGGTGGAGTTTGAAAGGTGAGACTCACCATTTTTTTCAAAATGACCTTGTCTACACAGTTCGCCAGTCAGTGAGATCCCTTGAGGTATTGGGGGGGGGGGGGGGGGGGGGTCATCTTTTCGATAAATGTTAAGGTCAGTGTGGTGGACCTCAGTTGTGCCTTTGTCCTACATGGATCACCGTTGTGTGTGCTTGTCATACCTGGACACACCCCCTTCCAGTTTGGTTCCTCCCCTTGGCACCTAGTATAAAGGTGGCTGTCTCCTCCCCCTTATTTAGTCCAGGTCGGTTACTTGTTGGGATCTGCTCCTGATTCTGTTGTGAATAAAAGCCTACACTTGTATTAGCACACCGGTAGTCTTTCGCCTTATTGACAGCGCATCAGTCAGCACAAGTGGTGAACCAAAGGGACACCCTAATAATTACAAGGCAACTGAATGTTAAAAATGCTCTGTTGGTTAAGCATACATTGCAGCAGGATTGTTCACAACTCATGGGTCTCATAACATTAAGATCCCAACAATGTGGGGAGTTGCTGTTCATTCTGTGCTATTTGCCATTGGCTGCAGTCAGAGGCAGGGATTAAGGCAGGGAGGGAGGTGAATGCCTCCAAGGGGCATGGCTGATGGAGGGCAGCCAGCTTTCAACTCCAAACCTCCATCCTCCAGGGTGAATGATCCTGGCTGACAAGGGATTGTGGCAAGGCAAAGCTCTCTCTAGAGTTCTGAGGTAGTGATTTACATGTGGAAACGTGTCCACTTGAGGCTTCTTACATATGGCTCTCATTATCCTGGTCAAAGAGAAAGGTCTCCATGTGCATTCAGATATGAGCAGGAGGAACACCCATCTCTGGTGTTCCATGAAAGAGGTGGGGTGGAGTTGCCATGAAGGCCAGGTGAAGGGCTTAGCACTTGTCTGCCGGCTATGAGATGGAGGGAAACCTGTGAAGGACATGCTCACTAAATATATCACTTCAATTTGTTCACATTTCCGCTGAGGCATTGATGATGCAAGCTGCAGGCAACCCTGTCTTGGTAATGGTTCTCCTCCAGTTGAGAAGAAGGTGGGCCCAATGCAAGTTGGCACTTGGAGGAGCAAGAGCCTGAGCAGAAATAGGCAGTGCACCCTCTATAAGGTCAAGAGTCTGGGAAACGTGGAACAATGCAGCAGCCTGACCATGTGTGTATTGTCAGAACTGCTCTTACCTGGAGATGAGCGAATAGCAATACCGGAGGCACCCTCATTCTCCAGTACGAGCTGCAGCTGCAAGGAATCTGTAGAAGTAATCCGGAGTTCTTGGCCTGCAATGAGTGAATGTCTGTCCTGATGCCCTTTAAATATGGCACAGGGCCCTTCGGCCCCATGAGGTAACAGCGGGGCGGGTGACTTCCTACTTGCCCCTGCAATGAGATTTGTCGAACTACATCTGGATGCATAATTAATGAAAAGCTGAAGGTCACGCATGTTCACTGCCCCGTGGCCCAGTAGGAAATGTGCTGACTTTCCTGCCCACCACTGGAATTAGTCTCCAGAATGGAAAATTCCGCCCTATGATTTTTTTTTCAGCTTGTAAAGGAGACATCTGAGGAGTGATATTTTAGTGGTGTATAAAATATTAAGAACTGAGAAAAAATATACCCAAAATCTTACTTCAAATTAAACCGTGAGAATATAAGTAGGGACGCAGATTCAAACATTGAATAACTACATTGCAAAATGCCTTGACACAACATGAGCATGCCTGTGCATGTGTGAAGTATGCAAACAGTTGGCACAAGGAACTACATTTTCTCTGTGTGACAATAGAACAACTTTAGTTTGAAAAGCTGCAAAGACACATTGGAAGGAAATCAAGTCCGTGTTAGCACACTTACTCTGGCAAGTTACTCACTCACTGTGTTCAGGTTACAAATAAGACCACATTTACATTCTCAATCACTACTGTTCCTGCTGCTTTGGCAAAGAGTTCCTGCAGCTGGATCTCCAAAGCAGTGTTAGTGAATGGTGCAGTTTTCCCTCCAGCATTATTGAGTAGCAGGACATTTATAAGAAAATGCAGCAAGGTGCTCTGCTGTTTGTACCTGACACACCGCACAAACTGGGAGTGCCCTGCATGACCTCATGGCACTCCCAGTTAATGGGGTGTGCCAGGCACAAACAAAGTTCTTTTAAATCAGCTGACTTTGCATTATAGCATGACATGCAAGTATGTGCAGCTTTGCTGGAGTTTATGAACTGGACAGACATTGTCGATTCAAATATTTAAAGCTAAAATTGAGGACATAAAATTATTTATTTTTGGCAGAATCGGATTCAGAGCTGCAATGACTCATAACATTTGTAATAAAGTACCAATGTGCAGAGCCAATGTAGCAACACTGCATCACCACACAACACAACACAAAGACTTGCTACACCAGACAGCAAAACACCACACAACATCACACACCACACTAAACAATGCAAAAAACACACTCTATGGTAGTGTGGTGAACCATAGATGGTTACCACTATGGGTACTTGTACATATGTTACTCTTGTTACTGTTGGGGTTAGGGTTTGGGTGTTCCACCTGTTATTATTGTTTATGTGGTACACTCCGTTCGGCTCCGCCTTCTTACAGGAGTATAAAGGTCACTGCTACTTCCTAGTAGCCTTTAGTCTGGGATAATATTGTTAAGTAGTGTGCTCCTATTTTGTCGTGAATAAAAGCCTTTATTCCCGGGTACGTCCTAGCCTCCCATGTGAATCAATCGCGCATCAGGTAGATCTTTAGTTTCCACAGGAGGCAGTCTGTTTGGTACCTTTGCCAATTTTTATTTTATTTGATTTGATTTATTATTGTCACATGTTTTAGTATACAGTGAAAAGTATTGTTTCTTGCGCGCGTAGACAGAGCATGCCATTCATAGAGAAGGAAAGGAGAGAGTGCAGAATGTAGTGTTACAGTCATAGCTAGGGTGTAGAGAAAGATCAACTTAATGCAAGGTAGGTCCATTCAAAAGTCTGATGGCAGCAGGGAAGAAGCTGTTCTTGAGTCGGTTGGTGCATGACGTTAGACTTTTGTATCTTTTTCCCGACGGAAGAAGGTGGAAGATAGAATGTGCGTGGGGTCCTTAATTATGCTGGCTGCTTTGCCGAGTTGGCGGGAAGTGTAAACAGTCAATGGATGGGAGACGGGTTTGCGTAATGGATTGGGCTACATTCACGATCTTTTGTAGTTTCTTATGGTCTTGGGCAGAGCAGGAGCCATACCAAACTGTGGTACAACCAGAAAGAATGCTTTCTATGGTGCATCTGTAAAAGCTGGTGAGAGTCGTAGCTGACATGCCAAATTTCCTTAGTCTTCTGAGAAAGTAGAGGCATTGTATTGAATTTGTATTATATATATTTGAAACCTTTTAAAACTGTTGGTTTGGCTGCCCAGAATCTGAAGAAACTGACTGCTGCTTGCTGGACACACAGACTGCGCTTGTGTCCATTCTCATTTTGCAAACAGATTTCACTGTGGGAAATACACTCGTGTCACATCCTTGATCAAAGATTTAGAATGGGAATCACTACAGCAAAGGAGGGAGAAAAATAGACTGACCATGCTATAAAATGTGGAATGGACTGGTGGGAATTCATAGAAACAGGTACAGTATTGCTGCCCTCTGGCAATGACATAGCACAAGGTAGTTATCCACACAAACTACAAAGACCATTTGTTTCCAAGATGGTGTATCAATTTTCTGCCCAAGGCCAAATCCACAATGGAACAAGTTGCCAAAGCAAATAGTCACAGCTCCATCACTTGAAGTCTCCAAGACCCATTTTCATTGAGATTATTTCTATTTAAAGGTTTTCATGATCAGGATTGCCATTTCAGCAAGTTATGCTTGATTTAGTTAGCACTATCCATGTGAATGTTGGTGGAATACAGATATTAATTAATCCGTGATGCTAACACAACTGAAGCAGAAGTGGAAACAGCTGCTGGGGGTCCCGAAGCAAATTGATTCAGGCATCACAGAATGGTTGCAATCCTGGAGGCCATTCATTCCATCATGTTCATGCCAGCTCTCTGGAAGCGCTGCGCCCTCACTCACCCACTTTTCCCCATTACCCTGAAAATGTTTTTTCTTCAGATAATTATCCAATTCCCTTTTGAAAACAATGATTGAATCTGCCTCCACCATACACTGAGGCAGTTAATTCCAGATCCTAACCACTCACTGTGTTAAAAGGTTTTCCCTCATGTCGCCTGTGGCTCTAGCACCATCACCTTGAACTGGTGTCCTCTGATTATTAATTCCTTCACCAGTAGGAACTGTTTATCTACGCTGTCCAGATCCTGCATTATCTTGAACACCTTTATCAGATCTCCTCTCCAAAGAAAACAGTTCCGGCTTTATCAATCGATCCACATAACAAATGTCTGTAAATCCTGAAGCTATTCCTGTAAATTTATTCTCACTGTGTCCAATACCTTTAGTCCTTCACTTGCGGTCTGCAGAATTGGACACAATACTTCTGTCGAGGCCAAACCAGTGTTTTCTAAAGATTCACCATTACTTCCTTGTATTCTGTGCTGCTGTTTATAAAGCCCAGGATCCCATTTGCTTTATTAACCACTTTCTCAACCCGCCCTGCCATCTTCAGTAATTTGTGCACACACATGTCCCTCTGCTCTTTCACCACATTTAGAATTGTATCCCACATTTTACACAGCCTTTTCTCGTTCTTCCTTCCAAAAATATATCATTTTGCACCTCTGCATTGAAGTTCAGCTGCCAGGTATCTGTCCATTCTACCAGTTTGTCCTTGTCTTCTTGAAATCAATCATTATCCTTCTCACAGTTCACAATACATCCAAGTTTGTGTCATCTGCTAATTTTGAAATTGTGCTCTGCACACCAAAATGTAGGACATTAATATAGATGAAGAAAAGCAGCCATTCTAATATCAACCCTTGGGGATCCCCGTTGTGTAGCTTCCTTCAATGCAAAAAAAACTGTTTTTATCAGTGTTCTCTGTTTCCTGTTACTCACTCAACTTTGTATCCATGCTGCCACTGTCCCCTTTATTCCATAGGCTTTGACTTTACTTGCAAGCCTGGCATTTTGTCAAATATGTTTTGGAAGTCCATGTACACCAGACAAATGACATTACCCTCACCAACTCTCTCTGTTGTCTCTTCAAAAACTCAATCAAATTATTTAATCCTGGCTCAGCAAAGCCATGCTGGCTTTCCTCAATTAATTCCCCTTTATCCAAGTGAATTAAAGACCCGTATCATGGGTCATAAACTTAAGCTGCAGATGCACCCGATATTGAGATAAAAAGGGAATACTAACATACAAAAAAGTGTAATTTTTTGGAGTGGTGAATTTAGAATTTTTCGATTGAAAAAAATGAACTCTGATTATGCAATATTTATTTCCCAGGGCAAATGGAGGCATTCCTCTCCAGGACACATTTTGCTATATTCTCCAACATTTTGAAGTGCACTGTGATTCCATGTTAAGGAGTCAGAGACCATGATACAGCTTTGTAACTTAAAAAATTTTTTTACTCCATTCCTAAAGTTACAATGCTCAGAGTGGGGACCAGGCAAACTCAAATTCATCTCCTTACTTGCTCCAAGCATCAAATTCAAATTTAATTCAATTCATGGTCCCCACAAGAGAGACAAACCTAACGAGCTGACAAGACATGGCATTGCACCCCATCTTGTGCTTGATCCAACGCTTAATCTTAGCCAAAAGGCTGAGAAGCGATATTGACAAACTTCTTACAGTCCAGAGACAATTACACTTTGATGTGTTGGGGGGGGGGGGGGGGGGGGGGGGGGGAAGAAAGGGGTGAGGGGGAGGGGAAGGGGTAGAGGGGAGGGGAGGGGAGAGGAGAGGGTAGGAAGCAGGGTGGAAACGGTGGAACTGGGAGTATTTGTGGTGGTGCTGCTGTCTTGGAAATAAACTAGGTTTAAGGTTCTGGCTTGAGACTCATTTTTCCACCAACATACAATTATTGGAATTAACATAAAACCAGCAGAATACTGGATTTGTAATGCCCAATTCCTAGTATCAGCTGAGTGTTCAAAGTGCTCCCAGACAGAAGATTGGAAAGTCCCATGATAGTTAACAGTAAATCTGCCATTTAAATATAGCTTTCCTATTTTTGTGCGAAAACCACTTTCGTGTGACAGGAAATTCCAATTAGTGCAACTTGAGCAGGTATCTCGCCAATTGGATCTCTGCCAAACTTCCCAACCCTACCCCAAACTGGTATAACCTGCTGCCTGGCAAAGGGATTCGTTCGTCATTTAAATGTATCTTTAATAATTGATTTTGCAACTCATTTTATACGTTAAAGTTAGAATTGCCAACAAAGTTTAAAGCTTTCAGTTTGAAGCTAAATTTTACAAAGGCGCATTATTGGATGACCTGAAGAATTGCATTTACTTAGCATGCTAGCACTGTCACATGATCCCAAAACCTGCTACTTGTCCTTTTGGCATCAATCTGCATCATGTGATTAGGTACAAAAAAAAACTCAGAATGCTGGAAATCTGAAATAAAAACATAAAGTGGTGGAAATGCTCAAGAGATCTGACAGCATACGTGGAGAAAAGAACAGTTAACATTTTCAATTGATGGTCTTTCATCAATCACAGAATTGTTGCAATGCAGAAAGAGGCCATTTGGCCCATTGTGTCTACATCGGATCTCTAAATGAGCATCATAACTTAGTACCATTCCCTTGCCATTGCCTTGTACCTTGGTACATTGTTTCTATTCAAATCATCATCTAATGCCTTCTTGAATGCCTTGATTGAACCTGCCTCCACCACACTTCCAGGCAGTGCATTCCAGACTCAAACCACTTGTGTGAAAACATTTTTCTCACATTACATTTACTTCTTTTGAGAATCACTTAAAATCTGTGCCCTCTTGTTCTTGATCCCTTTATAAACTGGATAGGTTTCTCCACATCTACACTGTCCAGCCCCCTCATGATTGTGAACATTTCTATTAGATCTCCTCTTAGGTTTCTTCTCCCCAAGGAGAATAGTCCGAACCTCTCCATTTGATCCTCAGTTTCTCAAGCCTGGCACCCATCTTCTTCTGCGATCTCTCCAATGGATTCAATCCTTCCTATAGTGTGGTGTCCAGAACATAATATTTCAGCTGAGGTTTAACTAGTTTCTTGTGTATGTTCAGCATAACCTCCTTGCTCTTGTACTCTTGTACTTTATGCCTCTATTAATGAAGTCCAGAATTCTGTATGGCTTATTAACTGCTCTCTCCACTTGTCCTGCCACCTTCAATGATCTACGCCCAGTTCCCCCTCCTCCTGCACCCGTTTAAGAATTTTACCTCTTATTTTACATTGTCTCTCCATGTTTTTCCTACCAAAAAATCACTTTGCGCTTTTTCACATTGAACTTCATCTGCCACATATCTGGACACTCCCCCAACTTGTCTATGTCTTTTTGAAATTCTACGCTGTCCTCTTCACAATTTATAATATTTTCAAGTTTTGTGTCATCTGCAAACTTTGAAATTGTCCACTGCACATCAAGACCTAGATCATTAATCTATATCAGGAAAGCAAGGGCCCCAATACTGACACCTGGGGAACACTACTATGACCCTTCCTCCAGCCCAAAAACTATCAATTGACAATTGCTCTCTGTTTCCTATTATTCGGTCAATTTTGTCTCCATGTTGCAATTGTCCCTTTTATTCTCTGAGCTATAATTTTCCTCATAAGTCTGTTGCATGGCACTGTATTGAATATCTTCTGAAAGTCCATGTACACCACATCAACAGCATTACCTCCATAAACCCTTACTGTAACCTCCTCAAAAAACACCAGCAAATTAGTTAAACATGATTTCCCATTCAGAAATCCATGCTGGCTCTTCATAATCAACCTTTTTTTCCATGTGGCTGTTAATTCTACCTAAAATAATTGTTTCTGGAACCCTTGCCCACCACTGATGTCAAATGAACTGGCATGTAATTGCTGGGGGCTGTCTTTACAGCCACTTTTGAACAAGGGTATGTAACATTTGCAATCCTCCAGTCCTCTGGCATCTCTCCTGGGTCTACAGAAGACTGGAAGATTATGACCAATGCCCCTACAATTTCCAGTCTCACTTCTTTCAATATCCTTGGATGCATCTCATGTGGTCCCAGTGCCTTGTCAGCTTTCAATACCCACAGTCCATTCAACACTTACTCATCATCAATTTTAAATCTTTCTAGGGACAGAATTTCCTCATCTGTCACCGTGTCCTGGGTAGCACCTACCTCCTTGGTAAAGATAGATGCAAGATATTCATTTAACACCTCAGCCATGCCCTCTGCCTCCATGTGTAAATTCCTTTTAGGTCCCTAATCGGCCCTACTCCTCCTTTTACCACCCTTTTACTATTTATATGCCTGGATCAGGCTTTGGGATTCTCCTTTATGTTAACTGCCAACTTCTCATTGACACAGAAAATGAGAGCAGGAGGAGGCCATTTGACCCTTTGAGCCTGCTCCCCCATTCATTATGATCATGGCTGATCATCCAACTCAATAGCCTGATCCCAGCTTCCCCATATCCCTTAATCCCCTTCGCCTCAAGATCTATATCTAACTCCTTGAAAACATACTGAACAGGATTTTCCAGCCTTGCCCCGAAACCGGAAAGTCTCACCTGAGATCACTAAACTTTTCCATGGTCCGCCCTTCACCTGCTCCGATTCCTGTGGCAGGTGGGATGGTAAAATTCCAGCTACAATGTTTTGGCCTCAACTGCTTTCTGTGGCAATGAATTCTGCAGGTTTACCACTCTCTGGGTGAAGAAATTGCTCCTCATCTCAGATCACCCCTTATCATTAGACTTTGACCCCTGGTTCTAGATTGCACTACCATTGGGAACATCCTTTCTGTGTCTACCCTATCTAGTCCTGTTTGAATTTTATAGGTTTCTATGAGAACACCACCTCCTGCCGCCCCCCCCCCCTCCCCCCACACCCCTCATTCTTCTGAATTCCAACAAATGTAATCCGAACTGACTCAATCTCTCCTCATACACCAGTCCCTCCATTCCAGGAATCAGTCTGGAGGAAGGTGGAATCAGGCTATTGAGTTGGATGATCAGCCATGATCAATATCCTTAGATGCATCTCATGTGGTCCCAGTGGGCCAAATTGACTACTCCTGCTTCTATTTTCTATGTCTGTGAAAAGGTTGGCAGCCAGCATAAAGGGAAATCCTAAAGTCTTCTCCAGGCATACAGATAGGAAAAGGGTGGTAAAAGGTGAAGGATACAATGTCCATTATTATGGTATAGGTGTAGTTAAACAAGATTATAAATTCAACAAATTAAGCATGGAAAGTAGAGACATCTATACCATAACAATGGACACTGTAAACCTTCGCTGTGCTCCCTCTATAGCCAGAACATCCTTTCTTAGATAAGGAGACTAAAACTGCACACAGTATTCTAGATGTGGCCTCACCAAGGCCCCGTATAATCGGAACAAGACATCCCTGCTCCAGTACTCGAACCCTCCCTCACTATGAAGTCATATGATCCCGTCATGTGATCAGGTACGCCCTTGAAACCTAAGTCTAAAGATTAGTGCAGAAATTTCAAATTGACACAGGACTGCAACTGAAACTGAGCAACAAAGACTGTCAGGCAACAACAAATTGAAAAAACAATCAAAGTAGCAAATATGCAGAAGAGTCTTGTGGCTACAAACATGAGCGGCATTACCCAGGATATGGGAATAAAAGACCAAAGTGCCCGCACGGTCATTTAGAGAGTCAATGGCTGGCAATTATTCCAACATCAAGCATTGAAAGTGAAAATGGAAACTTTAGATGGAAACTTTGTTCATCACAAAGAACTATGGCACGCAAAAAGATATCATCTTCAACACATTTTGTTGCTGAATTGCATAAGTAGGCATTCATTTGATATCCTGCTGTTATGGGTGATCAGAGTTATATTGCTACATGCAAACTTAAAAATCACGTTTAAATTCCAATTGGCAAGAGTTTCAATTCTTCTATTTTAATGTCTTACGAATTCAAATATGTGCACTGACTATAGAGCTAAACTGCCATCTTGACATTGCTGGCAAGCACAAACCACTTTGCAGCAAATAAGTGTGACTTCTACTATGGCAAGGTTTCTCTATCATGACATTTAATTATATTTTAAATAACTTCAACAATTCTGCCTCTATTATCTTCTGTATGTGATTATTCCAAACATTTAGCACTTATCAGTTTGAATGAATAAACATTTCCTGGTTTCTAAATCCATTTGTCGCTGTTTCTCATTTATGTCGTCTGGCTCCACTTTCCTTGTTTAATTTGTTAAATGTATAATCTGGTTTAACGACACCTATATCATAATAATGGACACCAGATCCTTCAATAGAATTTCTTCTCTTTCTCCACCTTATTTTCCTATACATTTTGCCAATTTTTCTGTAGTTCAATTTTACAGCAGCAGGACGTACTTAATATACAGTTAAAACCCAATCCGAAAATGTCTTAATAGTTTCCACAATTAATAAACAGTTTTGGACAACACAAAACAAGAGAGGGATGAAAATATTGGCATGGTCACTAACACATCTATAAAGGTCAAAAATACATAAAATTAACTTTCATGCATGCAGCAAACTGGACACGTTCAAGTAGCAACTGAAAAGTAACCATCAAAGGAAAATAGAGATGAAATGGGGATGAATTTATGAAGGCTCATTGTAAGGCCTGGGGAATGGGTGGGTGAGAGGGTCACCATTCACAATCTAACTGCACCCGTTTCCATTGAGGCGGGGAGCATAGAAACTTTCTGCTGATTTGTGTTTGAAGCCCTATGAGATCCATGCCATGTGCTGCACACATAAAAGTGACCCAAAAGCATATGAGACTAGCCCATGTTCTGGCTAGCCTCCAGCTCTTGAAGACAGACTGTCTCTCTTAAAGGGAAGCTGCACTCTGCTGTTGACTGTCAGTGCTGCAAATGGAGAGGATGGAAATGAAGCAGCAGAGTAGAGAGAAGGCTTTGAGGTTCACAGATGCATGGTGGAAGCCATGCACCTGTGTCATGGAGCCAGGGGCCATCAAGGATTGCTCCCCAAAGGGACTGCAAACAGGGGCCAATGGGCTCATCCCCTGGAGTCTGATCCCGAAGACCTGACAGCAGTGCCGGAAATTGTTTAATTACCTCAGTCCAAACATGTTCAAAAGAATGTTATGATGTGGCGATGCCGGCGTTGGACTGGGGTGAACACAGTAAGAAGTCTCACAACACCAGGTTAAAGTCCAACAGGTTTATTTGGTGGCAAATACCATAAGCTTTCGGAGCACTGCTCCTTCGTCAGATGGAGTGGAAATCTGCTCTCAAACAGTGCAAACAGACAGAAAAGAATGTTGCCAGGGCTATAAAAGTGTAGCTATGAGGAGAGATTGGATAGGTTGGGGTTATGTTCCTTGCAACAAAGAAGGCTAAGGGGTGACTTGATAGAGGGGTAAAAAATTATGAGGGGAAGAGATAGAGTGGACAGGATAAAATTGTTTCCCTTGATGGAGAATTCTAGAACCAGGGGACATAAATTCAAGATAAATGTAGTAGCTGTAGAGGGGACATGAGGAAGAACTTCTTTACGCAGAGGATGGTGGGTGTCTAGAATTTGCTGATCGAGTTGGTGCTGGAGGCAGAGCGCCTAAATTCTTTTAAAAAGTACATTGATCTGCACCTTAAGTGCTGTAAGCTACAGTGCTTTGGGCAGGGTGCAGAAGGGTGGGATTGGAAAGGGCACTTGAGTGTCTGCGGGCTGGCATGGACAAGATGGGCTGAATGGCCTTCTTTTGTGCTATGACTTTTCTATGGTTCTATGTGCAGGTTAGGTGGATTAGCCATGCTAAATTGTCCTTTAGTGTCCAAAGGTGTGTAGCTTAGGTGAATTAGCCATGGAATAATCAAGGCCAGTAAATCTATTCTTCACTTGACATCTCCTGCCTACCACACCACCAATTTATCACACTTCTCAATTTCGCCACACTCCATCATTCACCCATCAGCACTCCCTAGTACTCAGGACTCTCACCTTACATTCACATACTTCACTTCACCCTCACACACATAACAATGTTGCCGGCGCCACACTCACTTCCCACTGCTTCTACATAACTCCAGCTATTCAGCATGGCAGACAGATCATCCAAACACAGTGCAACAAACCATTGACATTTATTCCCCAATGTAGCTGATAGTACTCTGCATCATGGGGTCAGTGACAACAGAGCTTGTGGCACCCAGCATCATTGAGGACATTCAGGATGGTGGTGTGTTACTGCCTATTCCCCTTCTCAATTCATACTCCAGCCTCATCCTGCTGTATAACAATAAATTGCAAGCTGCAGATGGAGTTACCATGAACCTCTTGCTTTGCACCTTGCCCACCTCCCCCCACCACCCCACACACCACCCCACACACCACCCCACACACCACCCCACACACACACACGCCGGAATTCTACCACCCCGCCCACCACGGAATCGGAGCGGGCGAGGGGCAGACAACAGACATGTCCAGTGATCTCGGGTGGAATTTCCAGTCTCGCTCAAGCGAAGCCGTAAAATCCCACCCATGGAATCCCTATGGTGCAGAAGAAGGTCTGTACCGACTCTCCAGAAGAACATCTTACCCAGGCCTGGCCCATCCCCCCGCCCGATTCCCATAACCCCGTGCATTTATCATGGTCAATCCACCTAATCTGTACATCTTTGGACACTAAGCGGCAATTTAGCGCGGCTAATCCACCTAACCTGCACATAGAATCATAGAAAAGGTAACGGAGCACCCGGAAGAAACCCACACAGAAATTAGGAGAACATGCAAACTCCACAAGGACAGTCACCCAAGGCCGGAACTGAACCCGAGTCCCAGGTGCTGTGACCCAGCAGTGCTAATCACTGTGCCACCCCAAACCCCTGGCAGAACCAATTTCAGAGTAATTAGACTCTGGCTGACATTGCTATGGGGATGAAAACTTGGTTAAAAAAGACAAATAGAAACCAATTGGGAGTTTTGTGTTCCTGTTTGTGGTCATTTTACTGTTTTTATTTTACTGTCCCGCCCGCCACGGGAATCGGAGCAGGCGAGGGGCGGACCATGGAAAGGTCCGTTGACCTCAGGTGGGATTTTCCAGTTTCGGGGTGAGCGAGGCTGGAAAATCCCACCTGCTGAGTCTTTTGTAGAGACAGAGTACAACCCGGTTACAGCATGCCCACCTCCAGGTTTATCTGATGCTTGTTAGGATGCCAATACTTACTGACGAAGATCGGGGAAGTCCTAAATAAATGCAGTCCAATCCTTCTTGGTGCGATTAATGTCTTTAGGAGAAGTTAATGAGACATTTTAAATTTGTTTTTGACTTGGCTCCAAATATTCCTTGAGCAGGGCAGGTTTCCCAGAGCTCAGGAAACTGATCAGGGAAATGGAGGTGAGTTTGAGCAATGGTTCAGCTGGGTATTTAAGCTTGTCATTGTCCCACCTGAATTAAAGCTCGCTTACTGCAGCTGCTGTCTCAGTTCCCTCCGGCAAATGTTTGACAGGGAGTGCTTGGGTGGTTACAGCTTTTTCAAATCTCAGGACGGAGGCACCTTGGGTGTATTTGATGTTAGAATGTAACCAGTGACAACTTTGTATTGGATGTAATGTGACCAATGGGAACAAGATGTGAGGGCCAACTGACCCAGTAAATCATGGAACCAATTGAGCTGAGTGAGTGGGCGAGGATATGGCAAATGGAGTATAACGTTGATAAATGCGAGGTTATACACTTTGGAGGAAATAATAACAAATGGGATTACTATCTCAATGGAAACAAATTAAAACATGCTACCGTGCAAAGGGACCTGGGGGTCCTTGTGCATGAGACGCAAAAGCCCAGTCTGCAGGTACAACAGGTGATCAAGAAGGCAAATGGGATGTTGGCCTATATTGCGAGGGGGATAGAATATAAAAGCAGGGATGTCTTGATGCACCTGTACAGGGCATTGGTGAGGCCGCAGCTGGAATACTGTGTGCAGTATTGGTCCCCTTATATGAGGAAGGATATATTGGCATTGGAGGGAGTGCAGAGAAGGTTCACCAGGTTGATACCGGAGATGAGGGGTTTGGATTATGAGGAGAGGCTGAGGAGATTGGGTTTGTACTCGTTGGAGTTTAGAAGGATGAGGGGGGATCTTATGGAGACTTATAAGATAATGCGGGGGCTGGATAGGGTGGAGGCGGAGAGATTCTTTCCACTTAGTAAGGAAGTTAAAACTAGAGGACACAGCCTCAAAATAAAGGGGGGTCGGTTTAAGACAGAGTTGAGGAACTTCTTCTCCCAGAGGGTGGTGAATCTCTGGAATTCTCTGCCCACTGAGGTGGTGGAGGCTACATCGCTGAATATGTTTAAAGCGCGGATGGATGGATTCCTGATCGGTAAGGGAATTAAGGGTTATGGGGATCAGGCGGGTAAGTGGTACTGATCCACGTCAGATCAGCCATGATCTTATTGAATGGCGGGGCAGGCTCGAGGGGCTAGATGGCCTACTCCTGCTCCTATTTCTTATGTTCTTATGTTCTTAATTACAGAGTAATGTAATAGTCAGCTGACCAGCTGATTCATTATAAATAAGGAACTATGTAGAACTGTGGGAGGCTTGGAGTAGCCCAGGGTGAGGCCCCAAATTTGGAGTAATGATGTTCCTTTGTTAAATCCTTTCTTTGATTTATAAGTTGGAGTAAGTTTTGTTGAATTTTCATTAACTGCATGTTGAAGAGTTCCTTCTGAAGAAACATTTGACACAACGTCAGATAAAGAAAACCACTATCATTCCTGACAGCCAACAACATGCTGCAGTGGGATCAGTCATACACAGGAAGGTTTGTAGTTGAGGATGATGAACAGGCACATTACTCCCCCTCAAATGAACAGCATACGGAGGAAGAGGAGGATGAGATTGGTGCACACCCATCATCAGACCAGCCACTTAAATTGCTGCCTGTGCTGCCCAGGATGCCCTAAGGTTGCAAAGATTCAGCTGGTGTGAAACATAACAAGTGAAATCCTGTGTCCACTCTCACTACATGACTGTTAAGTTGCATTGCGCCTTTGCCCTCTTGGGGGCTCTGAGATCCCCACCAAAATCTGCTCCATCTTATACCTGTGCTGGGGCAGTCTTTAGGAGATGAGGCAGCAAGTTGGGTATTGGCTGGGGGGTGGGGATGGGCAGGAGGGGGGCAGGTGGTAGGGGCTGTGCGGTAAATGGATGAGAAGTAGGAACACTTTGAGTGAAGTTCCCACTTCCATGTTGCCTTTCATCATCATCCCGCTACTGGGCCAGCGCCATTACTCCTACAACTCTGGAACTCCCTCCCGAACGGCACTGTAAAAATGCCTTCGCCACATGAACTGCAGTGGTCCAAAGAGAAGGTTCATCACTACCTTTGCAAAGATATTTAGGGTTGGCAATAAATGCTGGCCTTGACAATGATGCCTATACCAATCCAGTGAATGAATGAATAAAACTTCTTAAAGAATTGATAAAACGTTTGCACACGAGCTTGGTGGAGATCAGTAATGTATCAAAAGGCCTAATCATTAGACTCCAATCCATTAGACTCTTCCAGCCCCTCTGCTATTACAAAGAGTTTGAGTGGCATGTCTGTCAACATCTGACTAAGTTGCCAAAGCACCTCGAGTATGCTCCTTCTTAACTTCTTCCTTCCTAACAGCACTGGGGGTGTACTTACACTAGATGGACTGCAGCTGCTCGAGAAGGGAAATTAAGTATCCACAACATGATCTCATCCCATTAAAGAAAAATGATGGCCCACGGCGTTCCATATCTTAGCCTAGCTGAGCTGAGCTGGAGGAGAATTGCATGCCCATGGATTCTCCAGTGTTTACTTGTGCACAGTTCTGATTGTGAATCACTAAATGAAAATCCTAAGTTATGTCTGAGTGGCCCATGTAAGTGTGTGCATTTGTGCTGGTGCATGACTGTAATAGTGCACTCCTCAGAAGGAAAGGAGTCCTCTGAGGAATTCTCCTTATGGGTGCCCCTCGATACCTGGGGTACTTGTATATATGGCCTTGAAAAAAAAAGGGATATGTTTTAATTATGGCAAAGTTACAATCTTGACAAGAACCATATTCAGTTATTGATTAAAGTAAGTCAGCATATGTGTATCAGAGAAGATTTTTATAATTCTATCACCAGTTTTAGTGGGTTCCCTATCTTTTCATCCCTTACTGAGAGGGACACAGATGTGTCACTTAATCTCCAGACCTCCTCCTCTACCTCTGTTAGCTGAATTATTTGTTTCTACTCCTGCTTCGATTATGTCAACATCATGGACAATAGCATCCATATTCTACCAACATTTACATGAATAGCACAAACTAAACCAGGCATGACCCGCTGAAATGGTAGTCCTGATAATGCAAACTTTTAAATGGGAATAATTTAAATGAGAATGGGTCTTGAAGATTTCAGTGATGGAGTTGTGGCTATTTTCTTTGGCGGCTTGTTCCATTGTGGGATTGCCCTTGGGAAGAAAGATTGTCTTGGAAACAAATGTTCCTTGTAGTTTGTGCAGATAACTATCTTGCGTTTTGTCATTGCCCAAGCGAAAAATCAAGGAGGCCATGCTATACGTCAGTAAACAGAGGTAGGTTTGTTACATATTAGAAATAAGGTATATATTTAAGTGAGTTTAATTTAGTGTTTTTGTCTAGGCAAAAGTACAACTCCAGTTAGATTCATGGTAAACAAAGGTGTTTGCAAATATGGAGGTTTTGGTTTCAGTTCAAACTGTGTTTCTATTGTGTTGAGAGAGTTTATGACACGTAAAGTAAACAGACTTGGGGAAAGAATGAAATGTTGCTCAGCAACCAGGGGTCATTTTTAGGGAAAAGAGCTTTTTGAGTTTAGTTTTAACTGGAAGCCAGAGGAGAAGGAGATTCACAGCTGGAGAGGGAACATCTCCCTCTGCTCGGATGGAAGAACAGTCATACAATGGTGTAAGGAGCAAGGAAGCAAGTGCCAACTATCTAAAAAACAGCTAATTAAGGAAACTAGAGACATGAAGAGAAGTTTCCAGGAAGTCTGAAGTTAAAGGAACAGAGGAAATTGGGACTAGAACAGGGTGCTGTTCATTGAAGTCACAGACAGAGCTGAGGAGTTGACTATTGAAAAGCCAGAAACAAGTTGTTCTAAGGTTTTTGATATCCCACGACAGCCTGTGAAGTGATAGGTGAAATGATAATGAAGCAATCGGTGGCTGGATCTCAGAATTTGTGTAAAAACATTCAATAAGGAATTCTCAAAGGAAAGTTGGAAAATCTGGAGATAGATCCTTGCTAATGCAGCTGAGTGAAATTTGATAGCTTAATTTGAAAATCTGGATGCAAATTCTTAATGAAAACAGCTGACAGAAAGCGTTGTTTGAAAGAAGATTTTAAAGCATTTCTTTTTGAGAGTGGAGTTTGAAGACACTTGTGTGACAATCATGTGGGGAAACTTGAGGAGAAATCTACTGGCAATCAATTGAGTGGCATCTGCCTCTGAGTTTCAGAGTGGATTGTCATCCTTGAAATCTGTATATATTTGTGAAGATAAGTGGGAGAGAAAGAGTACTCTATTACAGTCAAACTTCTCATGTTTAATACTTCTTTTCTGCAGTTTAGATCCAATTGGTATTGCTGTGACTCTGTTCCTTCATGTTTTCCGAAGAAAGTAAAAGTTGCAATCTTTTGAGCCAGGGTTCTATTCTCGGATCTTCCCGTCTAATAGAAACATCAAGTGGGATTCTAACATATAACTTTATAAATTATTAGTATGTCCTCAACCAGTATGTCCAATTCTGGATACCACTATAGCAAGGATGTCAAGGTCTTGGAGAGTGTTCAAAGGTAATTTATTAGAATGGTGCAAAGGATAAGAGACTTCAATCATGCAATAAAATGGAGAAGCTGAAGTTGTTACCTTTAGAGGAAAGATTGGATGGAAGTGTTCAAAAGTATGAAGAGTTTTGTGATATAATAAATAATGAATAACTGTTTTCACTGGAAAGAGGGTTGGTAACTGAAATACACGGGGCCGGATTCTCCAACATTTCCTGCAGCTGGGATTCTCCGGTCCCACTGCAGTGAATGGAGACTTGACTGAGCACCAAATTCTCCTTCCCTGTCGGTAGCAGTGACCGAGTGTGAATGGCCAGAAAATTCCAGCCATAGGGTGGGATTTTACGGTCGCGCTTGCCCCGAAACTGGAAAATCCCGCCCAAGGTCAACATTCCTTTCCATGGTCCGCCCCTCGCCTGCTACGATTCCCGTGATGGACGGAATAGGAAAATTCGCCCCACAAATTTAAAATGATCAGCAGAGGAATCGTATGCAACAGGAAGAAATGTTCTTACACAGGAACTTATCGTAATCTGAAATGCACAACCTGAAAGGTTGGTGGAAACAGATTCATTGGACATGTTCACAAGGGAATTGAATAAACACTTGAGAAGGAGAAAATGACCAGTCTATGGGAAAAGAGCAGGGAAGTGGCATTAACTGGATAACTCTTTCAAAGAGCTAGTACAAACAATGGGCTGAATGGCCTTATTCTGTGTTACATTGTTATTCTATAGAATTTGGTAATTAATTTACTTCTTACAACATCTTAAGCATGTTGGCGTATATAGAGTATAAAATGGTTTGCAGTGCAGAAATTATACTGGATTGCCTCTTAAAATGACAAACCAATGAATATTGTTTTCCTCTCAAATGTGAATTATTTGAGTAAATTGCAGTGTTTATAATATGATGCATTGTCAAAGAAACCCAGGAACCACAAATGTAACTTTTATATAAGAAATACAATAAGTAACTAATCAATACATGTTTTGGAAATGAAGACCATGAGTATTGTGACTTTCTGGGTGCAGTCATTCTCTTTGGACTGTGGTTCTGCATTGTTTTATGATACACTGTGTGGTTTAGGATTAGTCTTTTATAACATGTGCTGGATCTGGTCGAGGCGGCTGAGGGACTTCACTGGTGCATTCTGGGAGAAGTCGGCCCTGCAACATCCACTAAGAAGTGGGAAGCGGAAGAACCCTCCAGTGAAAAGGGTGGCACGGTGGCACAGTGGTTAGCACTGCTGCCTCACAGCGCCAGGGACCCGAGTTCAATTCTGGCCTTGGGTCACTGTCTGTGTGGAGTTTGCACGCTCTCTCTGTGTTTGCATGGGTTTCCTTCGGGTGCTCTGGTTTCCTCCCACAGTCCAAAAATGTGCAGGTTAGGTTGATTGGCCATGCTAACTTGACCCTAGTGTCAAGGGGATTAACAGGTTAAATATGTGGGATTACGAGAATAGGGCCTGGATGGGATTCTGGTCGGTGCAGGCTCGATGGGCTGAATGGCCTGCTTCTGCACTGTAGGGATTCTATGGGTTCTATTCTATAGATGTGCCAAATGAGTGACTTGGTTTACACAAACAATTTTGTACTTTTATTGAAACAATTTCCATTTTGAATTCAAAATGTATAATTCTGATGGGTGAATGATTGAAGTGATTGAGAAAATTAAAACTCTTATACTATATAGAGTGCATAATAGTGTTAAGATTTTCTGAAGGCAGGAAGGCTACATGTGTCAGTTGCTAATGCAGACCCTTATACTTGGTTCACAATGAAAATAAACCTCTAATTCTGTAATCTCTGGTGTTTGTATTGTGGGATATTGTGCATATTTGTAAAAAAAGCGACACATTAAAGAGGTCTGCAGCAGGATCAGAAACAACAGCAGTGTTTTGTGTCAGAGGATAATATTCAAGATTATGGAATATTAAAGGATTTAGTGAATTAAAGTGTATCTTAATGAAAGTGTTTAACAAATTCCTCATATCATCACAGGCCCAATGAATCTAACCATACTTTTCTCCTTTACTGAACTTTTGTGTGTGTAATACATATATATTTAACCATTTCATAGCAATGGAGATAGGTATCATTTCCTCTTTTAATTCATTTTTTATCTTTTCCTCAGCTAAAAGGACCTAACAAGACAAGTCCACTCCTTGAACTGCAGTGGCTGAAAACTGACTGAAGCCAAAGCAACCTTTGCAGAGCTCTAGTGAAAATAAAAGCATTTTTAACCTGATTTCTATTTCCAGCAGAGAGGACTGGACTTCTGTAAGATGCCCTTGATGTTCTTGGACACAAAGTAGGATCATCAGTCTAAAATTCTACTGATCTGAAAAATCAGGTCAATGGGCGGAATTTTATGACCTCATCGCGCCCATTTTGTCGAAGTGTCGTAAAATCGGGCGTGATGCGACTAGCGGGAATGGCGCTGTTTTCGTGCCCATTCCCATTTCACGGAAAAAAAATCGACGCGATTGGGAGCCCACCCAAAATGGGCGAAACGTCAATTTACATGTTTGTTTGCATTCATCACAATGTCATTAGTGAGCTTCACTCCCAATCGTCCCAGCTCACCCACCTTAACCACCTCGTTCACTGCAGCCGGATCGGTCAGGAAAACACCTCCACTATAAAAGTTGGATTCAGGCGCTCGATCAGTGAGGGTGAGCGAGGAGGTAAGTCTCTGCCTTCAAACAGCTCCGTGCTCCTCAGAAGGGGTTGTTTCGTGGCGGCCATGTTGCATTTCAGGTCGGGAGGCCTGCGAGTGTGTGGGGGGGTGAGGGGTCTGTTATTGCTCATGGGGTCCAACCTCGGACTCTCAGCATGGACCCGGTTCAGAGCGCTGACCTCAGGTCTTGGTGCTGACTCCGGATCCTAGTGCAGGCAGCAGCAAGCACTGTTTGCAGGTGGGGGATGGGCTGGAAACTCTCTGAAGTGGCAGTGTTTCGGCCTCAGGACTTGTCAAGCAGCACTGGCTGTGGCCACTACTGCATGGGTTCTGCGTGTGTGTTTGTGAGTGGGGGAATGGGGGGGGGGGGACTTTGTTGCCATTCTGGGATCTGTGGGGTTGCTTGGGGAGTGTGTGTTGCTGGGGGTCTGTTGGAGGGTATGGAGAGTGTGTGTTTCTCGGGGCCTGTGGGGGGTATGGGGTGTGTGTGTTGCTGGGGTTCTGTGGGGGGGTATGGGGAGTGTGTGTTGCTGGGGTTCTGTGGGGGTGGTATGGGAAGTGTGTGTTGCTGGGGTTCTGTGGGGGGGTATGGGGAGTGTGTGGGGCTCGGGTCTGTGGGGGGGTATGGGGAGTGTATGTTGCTGGGGGTCTGTGGCGGAAATATGGGGAGTGTGTGTTTCTTGGGGCCTTTGGGGGGGTATGGGGAGTGCGTGGTGCTGGGGGTCTGTGGGGGGTGTGGGGAGTGTGTGATGCTGGGGGTCTGTGGGGGGTGTGGGGAGTGTGTGTTGCAGGGGGTCTGTGGGGGGGTATGGGGAGTGTGTGTTGCTGGCTAGCGGGAAGCAGAGTTCTCTGTCTTCCCTCTTCCCTAAATCCACCCCCCTCCCTTCAGACTGGCGAGATGGCTTTTGCATCGCAACCCATTGATTCTGCAGCTCGTTTGGTTGCTGCTGTAGCTGGAGGATGAATTGTTTGCAGAGGAGGCCACGGCCTTACCACTCGCAGGAGTAGAAGGAGATGGCCGCCAGAGGCATGACGTGGCCGCCATTCGCCCCGAGGGGGGGAGGCAAGAGAAGGAGAGGGCGGAGACCCCGGCAGTTCCGCGTGCGAGTGTCCTTCAAGCAACTGTCGGACATCGCGTGCTGCCGACAGCTCCGGCTCCGAAAAGAGTCAGTGCTGTAAAAGTTTAAGGCAGCCGTCTCTTTCGCAGCCACCGGGAGAGGGTGCCCCCCCTGTGCCCCGAGGTGCCAGGAAAAAAAATTCCACCAGTACCTCTATGGGTGGAAATTCATGATCATCACTGATCACAAACTGTTGCTGGGTTTACTCAAGGAGGACAAAGCGGTGCCACCAATAGCATCAGCCTGGATCCAGAGCTGGGCATTATTACTGGCAGCATACCGGTATCAGCTGGGGAATCAGCCGGGAACTCGGATGGCAAACGCCGACATCCTAAGCAGGCTACCATTGCCAGACATCCCACCATTGGTACCCAGAGTGGAAGAAATGGTGATGACGCTGAACTTCTTGGGTACCCTCCCAATGGTCACACACAACATACGTCTGTGGAAACAAAAAGACCCAACATTAGCAAAAGCAAAACACCTGGTTCTAACAGGGGAAATGGAAAGACCAATCCAGCCGCAATTCCACCCCTATTGGAGCAGAAGAGAGCAGATCACCGTGGAAGACGGGATACTGCTGTGGGGGGCACGGGTCACAGCCCCAGGTCAGGGCTGTTGGGCCATACTGGCTGAATTACATCATAAGAACATAAGAACTAGGAGCAGGAGTCGGCCGTCTGGCCCCGTGAGCCTGCTCTGCCTTTCAATCAGATCGTGGCTGATCTTTTCGTGGTCTCAGCTCCCGCCCGTTCACCATAATCCTTAATTCCTTTGCTGTTCAAAAAGTTATCTATCTTTGCCTTAAAAACATTCAAAGAGGTAGCCTCAACTGCTTCACTGAGCAGGGAATTCCACAGCTTCACAACACTTTGGGTGAAGAAGTTCCTCCTCAACTCAGTCCTAAATCTGCTTCCCCTTATTTTGAGGCCATGCCCCCTAGTTCTAGTTTCACCCGCCAGTGGAAACAACTTCCCTGCTTCTATCTTATCTATTCCCTTCATAATCTTATATGTTTCTATAAGATCTCCCCTCATTCTTCTGAATTCCAATGAGTATAGCCCCAGTCTACTCAGTCTCTCCTCATAAGCTAACCTTCTCAACTCCGGAATCAACCTAGTGAATCTCCTCTGCACCCCCTCCAGTGCCAGTATATCCTTTCTCAAGTAAGGGGACCAAAACTGTACACAATACTCCAGATGTGGCCTCACCAGCACCTTATACAGCTGCAACATAATCTCGCTGTTTTTAAACTCCATCCCTCTAGCAATGAAGGACAAAATTCCATTTCCCTTCTTAATTACCTGCTGCACCTGCAAACCAACTCCTTGTGATTCTTGCACGAGGACACCCAGGTCCCTCTGCACAGCAGCATGCTGCAATGTTTTACCATTTAAATAATAGTCCATTTTGCTGTTATTCCTACCAAAATGGATGACCTCACATTTACCAACATTGTACTCCATCTGCCAGACCCTCGCCCACTCACTTAGATTATTTATATCTCTTTGCAGACTTTCAGTGACCTCAGCACACTTTGCTCCGCCACTCATCTTAGTGTCATCTGTGAATTTTGACACACTACACTTGGTCCCCAACTCCAAATCATCTATGTAAATCGTAAACAATTGTGGTCCCAACACTGATCCCTGAGGCACACCACTAGTCACTGATCGCCAACCAGAAAAACACCCATTTTCCCTCACTCTTTGCTTTCTGTTAGTTAACCAAGCCTCTATCCATGCTAATACATTACCCGTAATACTGTGCACCTTTATCTTATGTAGCAGTCTTTGATGCGGCACCTTGTCAAATGCCTTCTGAAAATCCAGATACACCACATCCACAGGTTCCCCATTGTCCACTGCGCATGTAATGTTCTCAAAGAATTCCACCAAATTAGTCAAACATGACCTGCCCTTCATGAACCCATGCTGCGTCTTATCAATGGGACAATTTATATCCAGATGTCTCGCTATTTCTTACTTGATGATAGATTCAAGCATTTTCCCTACTACAGAAGCTAAGCTAACCGGCCTATAGTTACCCGCCTTTTGTCTACTTCCTTTTTTAAACAGTGGCGTCACATTTGCTGTTTTCCAATCTGTGGGAACCACCCCAGAGTCCGGTGAATTTTGGTAAATTACCACTAGTCATTTGCTATTTCGCCTGCCATCTCATTTAGTACCCTGGGATGCATTCCATCAAGACCAGGAGACTTGTCTACCTGTAGCCCCATTAGCTTGCCCAACACTACCTCTTTCATGATAATGGTAATCCAGGTCCTCACCTGCCATAGCCTTCCTGTCATTAATTTTTGGCATGTTATTTGTGTCTTCCACTGTGAAGACCGACACAAAATACCTGTTCAATGCCTCAGCCATTTTCTCATTTCCAGTTATTACATCCCCCTTCCCGTCCTCTAAAGGATCAATGTTTACTTTAGCCACTCTTTTTCGTTTTATATATTTGTAGAAACATTTGCTATTTGTTTTTATATTCTGAGCTAGTTTACTCTCATAATCCATCTTACTTTTCTTTATAGCTTTTTTGGTGGCTTTCTGTTGACCTTTACAGATTTCCCAATCCTCCAGGTTCTCACTAATCTTTGCCACTTTGTGTGCCTTTTCTTTCAATTTGATACCCTCCTTTATTTCCTTAGATATTCATGGCATCCTGGAGTGTCCAAAATGAAGATACTGGCCAGGAGCTATGTCTGGTGGCTGGGCCTGGACGCAGATATAGTGGCATTGATGGTTCGGTGCCAGGAATGCCAACAATGGCAGAAGGTGCCACCGGCAGCTCCACTGCACCTTTGGGAATGGCCAGGTAGACCATCGTCGCAACTTCACATCGATTTTCAGGCCCATTTATGAGCTCCATGTTTTTGGTAATAGTAGACGTCCACTCAGAATGGTTGGACATCTGCAAAGTGAACTCGCAAACACAATGACAACTGTCGGGAAGCTGTGCTGTGTTTTCAACATATGGAATTCCGGAGGTGTTAGTCTCAGACAGTGGAGCAGTTTTCACCAGCCAAGAGTTCACCAGATTCATAAAGTCAAATGGGATACGACAGATCAGGACAGCACCATAACACTCAGTGTCAAATGAGCTGGCAGAAAGAGCTGTCCAGACTTTAAAATCTGGGTTGAAAAAACAGCTCGAGCCCTTCCTCCTCCCCCAAGGTTCCTGTAGGCTCCTGGGTCACTCCATGGGATGGCAGTGTTTCTGCAGTGAGCTCCACAAGCTCTGGTGTCACCTGGCCCTTCCAGTCCTGGAGGACCAACTGTGCTCTTGCCATGGTGGTCAAGCCGCCTACGATGGCCCTCTGAGTCGGGGGCCACCTATCAATGGCAGCAGCAAGTACACTCTGAGACTGGGCTGCGCTCTGCAGCCCCTCAGCCGTGACCCTCTGTGACTGGGCCACGTTCTCAAAGGCTGCTTCCATAGCCCGCTGTGTCTTAGCGCTTTCCCACTGGGTCTCCTGCAAGATCCTGAGCCTCTCAGCCACGGGCTGCAGAATCTCAAGAAGCCTGTTGAGGCCCTCAGCTGTGGCCTGCTGTGACTTGGCCACGGCCCTCTGAGACTCCGCTGTGGCCTGCTGTGACTCAGTCATTGCTTAGAACCTGCCACTCATGGTGAGGATTCCCTGCCCCAGGCTTTCCACCACAGATGCCACCCTTGCAGTGTTGGCCTAGGAACCAGGCAAGACAGGCGATAGCTGGTCCGCCTGAAAGCTTTGGGACTCCTCCCAACAGCCTCGCAGTTGGTCCAGTGTTACTGTCAGCCCCTCCTGCATTCCCTGGCTCTGCTGCTGCATCTCCAGCAGCTGAGGGAGAAATGATTTCAGAGGCCCAGCATGTAGCCTGGGGCCAGCTGTGTCGTCTTCGGAGGCCCCCATATGCCTGAAGCCTCAGACGTTCCCTCCTCCACCCGATGTACATCAGCAGGTGTTGTTGTGTGCACCAGAGAATGACCCAGATGCCTTGCCACTAACTTGACCCACCGATGTGGGTGTCTCTGGGATGGTGAGTTGCGAGGTGGAAACTGACGCAAAACTGATGCCAGACTTGGAGGTCCCTTCATCCGTTTCCTCCGAGGAGTCTTCCGAGCTGTTGGGGTGGGATGGGTGGGAGCAGCAGTGGGGGTTGTGATGCCAGGTGGCCCAGACACATCGGGATCCCTTCCTGCAACACAGGACACAAGGTTAAGTGCAAGGGAGGGAGAAGAATCTGGGCTGCATGCAACTTACTTGAGATTTCTCCAACAAGTGGAGGATTGGTAGGTGCTCACTTCTATGCTCCACCCTGACCATGCTGTCACTCATGGTCCACATGCCCTCCTCTCCCGCAAGCTCCAGTGCCCACTCCTCAAAGGGGGTGAGGACCCGGATCTCAGGCACACCATCCCCTGTCTTCACCCTCTCCTGGCGATTATGGGCATTCTTCTCCTGTGGGGACAGAAGGATTCATGTAAAATCTGATGGCACGAGTCCTGCAGGGTTTCAGGGGTTGGCCCTCAGAGGGCAAGGGTTGTGATAATCTTGGATGGGGAAAGGGAGGTGCTTGGGAGTCACGGGCTGAAAGCATGCAGGGTGCTGGAGGTGGGGGGATCTTGGGGTCATTTAGGGGGAAGATGCTGGATGAGTTAAAACACTCACTCTTGCTGCCCGGAGGAGGTCAGTTTCTTGCGGCACTGCTTCTCGGTCCTCCTGGACAGTTCCCTGGCACGAACGCACGCTACTGCCACCTTCCATCCCTCCCTCTGGGACGGCACCCTGCTGATGGGAAGAGTGTCCCGCTTTGCCTCCACTACCTCCAGCAATCTGGTCAGGTCAGCATCTGAGAAACGAGGGGGCTGTCTTCCTCGCGGCCATCTTCCTGCACTGCCTGCCTGTCTGTCCATCCTTGGGGTTTTTATGGAGCTGTCCCTTGTTAGGGAAGATCAGCTGCAGGCAGTTTGGGCGAGTCACGCACCCGTTAGAGCATTCCAGAGAGTTCAATGCAGTTTACTTTGTACCATGGAAGGGAAGCCAAGTCAGCACTTGCAGGCGTGCTGATGAGTGTGTGTTGGGGGGGGGGGGGTAATTTGTGCCTCTGTGATGAGTGGGTGCAAGGGAGAGAGAGGGTAATGTCAGTCAGCCATTGGAGCCGAGAGGGGTGATGAGGGGGTCATGTGCCAGGAGGGGTGGGGGTGATAGGGGGTGGGGGGTGATAGGGGGTGGGGGGTGGGAGGGGGATAACAGGGTCGGTAATGTTGAGGGCGGGTTTTGGACGTCCATGGGGGAGAGGGGAAGGCCATATCTGGCCTGAGGAGTGGCGGGGGGGTTCTGTCAGCAGAGCAATTTTCCCCCGCTATTCCTGGGCATGCACAGTTTGTGGCTCTGATCTGAGCTGCTGATTGTCTGGTGAATTAGGCCCCGCCCACTGCCTCTAGTGGCTAGAAACAGCCTAACTCATATTTTCAACGACTGAGTGCATAGAATTGGGTGTGAAAATTCGCCCAAAAAACAACTCTCCCATTTTCACGCTAGCTGGACATTTAGAAAAAGGCTCATAAAATTCTGCCCAATGTTTGTATTGCAGAAACCCAGCAAGGTTCAAAGGAATAAAAATAAAATTATATCAGGAGGTAATTCTTAATTTATAGCAAGCCTGGACATAAAATCCTCAAGAGAAGCAAGGTCAAACTGGATGGAAAATTGAAGAATCAAAATAACATCAACTTTCTTAACATCTCCAACCAGGTAAAACATCTCAAGCTTCACAGGATCATTAGCAAACAAAACTTTGAATCAGGCCATCTCACCCGAGTCAGGCCTCAGTATCCCAGAGTTAGAGCCTATATTCCCGTGCCAACCACTGGAATATGTGGAACCGCTTGGTGAGCGCTGCGCTCAGCTCCGCGGTGTGTTCGCCAGGTACACGTCTTTTAAACCCAGTGGTGGTCTGTGCTGTTCTGATGGAAAACTGCTGGTTGGATGGATTTTTTGACAGGGGAGGATTGACTTTCACATAAACCATATAAACCCTTCGGTACAGAAGGAGGCCATTCGGCCCATCGAGTCTGCACTGACCACAATCCCACCCAGGCCTTATTCCCGTAACCCCACATATTTTCCCTGCTAACCCCCCTGACACTAGGGTTAATTTAGCATGGCCAATCCACCTAACCCCCACGGTGGGAAGAAACCGGAGCACCCAGAGGAAACCCATGCAGACACGGGGAGAACGTACAAACTCTGCAGAGCCAGTGACCCGAGGCCAGGATTGAACCTGTGTCCCTGGCACAGTGAGGCAGCAGTGCTAACCACTGTGGGAAGGGGAAGGCGCGTAATGAGATGCAAATATGTTATAATGAGGTTTCTAATGGCGGGATCTGCGGCCCGTCACTGACAGGGGGAAGGGACGATTGCAGCAAGCTTTCACACCGACGTAACTTGTCAACTTTGTACTCGCATATTATTTTCTGCTCCCGTCACTGAGCCCACCTGACACGAATGAGAGCGGAAAGTCGCAGCCATAGTGAGAAACTGACAGGGCCAGACTAGATTTCAGGTTTCCACGCTGCTGGATCTTGCACCTTTGCCACAAATGTATTTGACTCCCTGAGTCCCTCTTCCAGGATGGGGGGGGGGGGGGGGGGGGGGATCTGAAAGTCCGCACCTACCTCATAGGAATCATATACAGCATTCGCACTGCAATATAACAAACTCGATATAAGGAAAATGACAATGGAGGGTGCGTACTGCATCACTGACAGCATAAATGTGGTTTCAGCTCACTGTGAAGAAATAAGAGATATCCCCATCCCTCCCACAACCATCATCTCTGTGATATTTTCATTCTGTCAGCTTCTTGTTGCTGCCTAATGTACAAGACAGTTTTCCTGTTTATAAGTCATATTCAAACATTTGAGGGAACTAGCATGCGTTTAAAAATAATACACATGAAAAGTCTTTGTCATTGTGACAAATAAGAGGTTTAAGATATTAATTTTTAGTGCCTTAATTATTTTCTGAAATGTTTCTCTGTGCTGTCTCCTGATAGTAAAGATGAAATAAATCTGCACTCAGGGCTAGGGCATAGATTTTGTTTAAAAGAGGATTGTTTAACTTTCGCTCATTGAAATTTCTGGATGCAGTGCTGGATGCAAGGGATGTCTTGTACACCCTTGGCACTAATGTTACTCCGAAATTGAGGGAGGATTTAAAATTTAAAAGATTGATTTTGGCAATGCAATCTATTGTAGAGTGATCAACTGTATTCCGGAAACTGGCCTAATCAAACAATTTTAATGTTTTCTTTTAATTGCTCTTTATCTACGTCTTTGGATTGCACGTCTCCCTCTTGATGGCTTCCAACCCTTTCCCAGCGCTGACCTGAGGGCCTTTACTGGTGAAGCAATGACTCAAAATTGAAATCCTCTTTGCAGCAAGCTTCCTAGTGTTGCCCAGTAAATGATTGCAGCTTGCCGGTCTAATGCAAATGAGGTTCAAGGTCAAAGATCAGGCGTGCCTCGGGGATTGTTCCCTACAAACAGCTAATGCTAGCAAGCCAGTACAAAACAATTTATAACTATGTGCAGGCGGTAGTTCATCGTGGACTCCATTGACATTATAAAAAGGTAGGGTCACCATAGGCCCAGATGACCATAGGCTGCTCTCCCCCTTGAGGGACAAGGTTGAGAAAGCGAGCCTTCATGAATAACCTCAGCTGGTACAGGAATTGAACCCATGGGATTGACATTGCCCTACATCACAAACCAGCCCTCCAGCCAACTGAACTAACCAACTCCACATTGACCTTATATGTGACAATGTGGGGGAATATCTTTCCTCTTCGCAGTTATCAACAAAGCAAGTGGGCTCTTCAGTGATGCCTAAGAGTATCCTGCCCTCACAGAAAGGTTCCAGGATGTTCGTATGTCCTTCTTGTGGGCTGTTGAGGCCCTCAGGGATGAATGTAATGATGGTGTTAACAGGGAGGCTGGGGAACTTGGGATATAGTAATGGAAGTTTTCAAAGGATACCCTTTTAATCTGAGAAGAATGTATTACTAATAACTTGCCTAAGGTCTCTCCTTGTAGTCAACCTTAAAAAAATCCCCTGAGTATTGATCCTCAGTGAAGGTGAGATCCAGGTTCCTCAGCTCTGCTGTATTCAAACCAATCTCCTACAAGTCTTTCATTTAAAATCTGTTCTGAATAGCAAACATGTGCGGGGCACAGCATGGGAGATCTGCTTGGGTGCATACTCCTATGCCAGGTCTATTAATACAGCAAAATCTTCAGAAACCTGATAGTTTGCTCAATGATCTTTCTAGAAATGACTGACACCAGTTGACAATGTTGAGCTGATGAGTTGAGGTGGGACTGCAAGCCTTGTGCACAAAAGTCATCTCAGTACTTTTGAAGAAAAATGATAGAATGGAGTCATCTCAAAATGCAATAAAACCTCAGCTTTTCTGAAAGTGAGCTGTTGTATGTAGGTCCAGGCAGTAAGCTGATTAATTTTGAAAAGGTCCCAGGTTACATACATTTCAGAAGAAACCAGTGACATTAAAGTTGAGAAGTGCACTGACTTTGACAGCCAATGACACAGTTTTCCAGATATTAAGGTGAACCAAGGGTTTCTACAAAAAGTACTTAGTCTTAAGAAACCCAATGATAGATTTAAAGGATTTATTTTTGAATGGGTAAAACGTTGGAAATAAGGTATAGTTTTAGGTAGGTTTAATTTATTATTTCTATGCCTGAAGGGGAGTTGTGGATAGAATTCATGCTGGGAAAGAAATGTTTGGCTATTTAGGTGTTAACTTCTGTTCTTGCTGAAATCCAAAGTGATCTGCCCCAGGAACAAGTTCATAAATCAGAGAGGAAGGGTGGAACCAGAGCACTCTGAGTTTGTAAGTATAGTAAAAGTGTGGCAGGGCTGAGAGGGAGCTGGGGAGTGGACTCTCAGTTCTGCTCAATGCTGAGAAGGGCTGCAACAATAGACTTCAGAATACTGAAGCTAAATAAGGCAGCTCAACAGATCCAGAGAATGGTGATAGAATTTTAAAATTAATTTGTGGGACATGACATCGCTGGCTGGCCAGTTTATTGCCCATCTCCAGTTGCCCTTGAGAAGGTGGTGATCAGCTGTCTTCTTGAAACATTGCAGTCCATGTGCTGTGAGTTGACCACAAGGTCGTTAGGGAGGGAATTCCAGGATATTGACCCAGCGACTGCGAAGGAACGGTGATATATTTCCAAGTCAGGATGGTGAGTGGTTTGGAGGGGAACCTGCAGGTGGTGGTGTTCCCATGTACCTGCTGCCTTTGTCATTCTTGATGGAAATAGTCGTGGGTTTGGAAGGTGCTGCCTAAGGATCTTTGGTGAATTTTTGCAATGCATCTTGTAGATAGTACACACTGCTGCTACTGAGCGTCGGTGGTGGAGGTAATGGATGTTTGTGAATGTGGTGCCAATCAAGTGAGCTGCTTTGTCCTGGATGGTGTCAAGTTTCTTGAGTGTTGTTGGAGTTGCACCCAGCTAGACAAGTGGGAAGTATTCCATCACACTCCTGACGTGTGCCTTGTAGATGGTGGACAGGCTTTGGGGAGTCAAGAGATGAGTAATTCGCTGGAGTATGCCCAGCCTCTGATCTGCTCTTGTAGCCACTGTGTTTATGTGGCAAGTCCAGTTGAGCTTCTGGTCAATGTTAACCCCGAGGATGTTGACAGTGTGAGATTCAGTGATGGTAATACCATTGAATGTCAAGTAGTGGTAGTGCTTAGATTGCTGGGGACCACTGTTGGAGGCCGAGATGGATCATTAACCGGAATGCTTCAGCCTTATTTTTTGCATTGATGTGCTGGGCTCCTCCATCACTGAGGATGGGGGTATTTGTGGAGATTCCTCCTCCAGTGAATTGTTTAATTGTCCACCACCATTCATGACTGGAAGCTAAATGAATAGAGAATAAGGTATGCTCCAGAAGAAATCAAGGAAGAGACCAACTAGAGCTTTGAGTTAAAGAAGCCATTCTATTTAAGATTTATTGTTGGGAGAAGACTTTCAAAGGCAACTGAAAGTTTTGAAGTAATTCTATTAAGAAGCTGTGACTTGAAAGTTAAAGCAATGGACAGTGAGAAGAAACAGTAAGCCAGTCGAGGCAGAGAAAACTGAAAGGGGTTGGTTCAAAATCCTGACAGGAATTACTGCTAAAAGTGAAATAAAAACTCGCCAATTAAAACTATCTGGGGAAATTCTAAGGAAGCACCTACAAACCACAAACTTTTGTGATAATGAGACCATTGTAGATTCAAATATACTTTTGCCATCCATGTCGATCTTAAAAGCTGTGTGTATTTTTAATTTAAGGGGAGAGAAAATGGATATTGTATTACAATCCATTTCTTTCATGTTTAATAAATGCTTTGTTTTGTTGTTAAAAACTAATCACTGGTCCCGTGACTCAGTTTCCTCCATGTTTGATAAAAAAAATAAAAGTTACGGTCTTTGTGCCAGGGTTCCTACCTGGGATCTTCCCATCAGGGAGCTCATACTGCAAGAGGCCAACCTCCTGGGCCTCGTTGAAGTCTTTTTAGATAGGAGATCAAGTCATGCGCTTTGCTGACATGATTAGGGAAAACGTGTACTGCAATCCCAGTTACAATCCCAACTGGGATCGTAACATTAGTTCAGCCAGGGCAAAGGTACAGATCATCACTAACTCCTATGTAAGATCACCAGAGCCTAGGTGTTAATTATGGTGAGTGCGTGTTTACATCATTCTCGGTTGACACTGCCTCACTGCCTCTGCCAGCTCCTGTTCTCCTCCTCCTCCTCTACTAACATTGCAAATAGAACCCACTAAAGCTAGGCTGCTCGGTTAATATCTCTAACTGTAGGTGGCAGTCAGAAAATGTGCCGGTGATCAGAAAATTCTTCACTTTGACAGCTTAAAGTGCTCCACAAAGCAAAGCACAAATTCCCAAATTGGCTGGCATACCTGAGTTATGAGCAAATTTTGTTCAGGGACACTTTCATTAAGCACTTTATATTGGATCATTTCCTCTAGTCAGTCTACTCCTTTTGTCTGTAAGTCATAACAACAGAAATTATGCTTAATTGGGGATGGGAATGATAAGAATTATGATGCATTACACCATCAATCTTATTTGCATTTGTGACCTAGTACGTTGGATGGAGAAAATGTTCCCTCGTATCCGGCTAAAAATTTCAGTGAAATGACAACAGGATGTAAATGTGACAAAAAAAATTCAACCTCTTAAACTTAGCACCCAATGTTGGGATACAGCTGCATTACAGTTCTACCTCATCATAAATAGCTAGATTTTAGCACGGCCATTTGGAATGAAGGTCTGTATGTCCTCAGAGACTAATATATGCGCCAGGGCCAGAAGGAGATCTTTATGAGACATTCTGACACTGATCTTGGCTATTGCAGCCATCTGCCACATCTAAATGATGGCAAATAGCCCGCTGTGAATTCATACTCCAGTGTCAAACTTTTCCTGCTTTATCCTGTAAGATTCTGGGTGGGATATTGGTGGAAAGGGGCTAAAAATGTGTGGTGAGGACCACCACCACATTTCTGGCTGATCAATATTTTCCTCCTCCACATCCATTGCAGGACACCTTTTCCCTAATCATTGGAATATAAATGTCAGCAAAACGCATGACTTGATCTTCTATCTGAAAAGATTTCAACGGGGCCCATGAGGTTAGCCTCTTGCAGTATGAGCTCCCTGATTGGTAGGCAATTATGGCCTCAATCAGGGAGCTGATATTCCAAGAGGCCAACCTCGTGGACTTTGCTGAAGCCATTGTACTATCCCATTTCTTCTCCTGTCTTCTCCTGTTACTGCTGCTATCCAAGACTGCTTAATAGAAAGTGGTGCTAGTTCTGGGCAGTGGCAGTAATGATCCTGAAGTTTGAAAACAAAGAGAAAGAGAGTAGAAAGAAGCCTAATTTCTCTCCAATCTGCCTAGGTCTACAACTCTTGCTAAATTTAGGGCTGTTCTGTCTCTTGAAGATCCCTCACCACTTGTTCCGACATTGTTGTGGCAATCCTGCTACAGCATCACCTAGCATTTATCAAAAGCGCTGGCAGGCTCCCTTTTGATGACAATGATTGCCTTGAAATGGTTATGGTATAGCACAAGGGGTTCTCATAAAACTGAGCTCTATGCAGATCAAACTCTCCTTTGGCTGTAGTCATACCTTACACAGTTGAAGATAGTGATTGTTGGAGGTCAATCATTACACTTCTAGGATGTTGCTAAAGGATTTTGTCAGGGCAGCATCCTTGATCCAACCATGTACAATTGCTTTACCAATTGCTGTCCCTCCATTATAAGGCTAAGAATGATTTAACAGTATTCACATTCATGCACAATTCCAATAATGAAGCAATTTGCACCAATTTAAAACAACACCTGGACAACATTCAGGCTTAGGTTAACAACTGAAAACTAACATGCCGACCAACATTAATAATCATCTCAGAAAAGACCCAAATTGTCTCTCCCTGACCTTCAAATCACCATCATTGCCAAATCCCTTGCCCTCAACATAAGGCAGTGACTAATGACTGGAAACTTTAAAATACAGGACCAGCCACGTCAACAACATAACTACAAAATCAGGCCAGAGGGTGGATATCAGTAATGAGTAGGCAGTGGCTGGTATTTAAAAAAATATCTCACAGCCTGTAACAGATATACATTCCTTAAAGCCGCAAACACCCAAAAGACAAAGTAAACCAATCATGATTAATGGAAGAAGTTAAAGATTGCATTAGATCAAATAAAGTGGGTTTGTAAGGATGCCAGAATAAGTGGCAAGCCTGAGGATTGGGAACACATAGAACCCAAGAATGGAGGACCAAGAAACTGATTAAGAAAAGAAAAAGAGAATATAAATGCAAACTAGCAAAGAACATGAAGACGAACTGTAAAAGCTTCTTTATGTATGTAAAAAGGAAAAGATTAGAAAGGACAAATGTAGGTCTGTAACAAGTGGGGACAGGAGAATCTATAGTGGAGAACAGGGAAATGGTGGAGAAACTAAGCAGTTATTTTGTGTCTATCTTCACAGAAGATACAGAAAATCTCCCAGAAATACTAGGCAACCCAAGGAACTTGTGAAACTGAGGAAATAATATAAATTAGTATTAGTAAAAACTTGAAAAATTAAATGGGTTGTAGGTTGATAAACCCCATGGACCAGATGAGCTTCATCCCTGAATGTTGGAGGAGGTGGTTCGAGAGATAGTTGATACATCGGTAGTTATCTTTCAAAATTCTACAGATTCTTGAAAGGTTTCTGCAGACTGAAAAGTAGCAAATGTAACCCCACAATTTAAGAAGGAGTGAAGAGGGGGAATGGAGAGTTACAGAACTGATGTAGTTTGATGTCAGCAGTAGGCAAAATATCAGAATCTATTATAATGGATTTGATAACTGTACATTTAGAAAAGAATGATAAAACTGAGCAGTCAGCATGGATTTATGAAAGGGAAATCATGCTTGATGAACATGTCAGAGTTTTTTGAAGATGTTGATTGTAGCATGGATAAAGGAGAACCAGTAGATGTGGTGTATTTGGATTTTCAGAAGGTTTTTGATAGGGTCCCACACAGGAAGGCAGTGAATAAAATGTATGGCATTGGAGGATTAATAATTAGGTAACAGGCAGAGAGTAGGAATGAACGGATCATTCTCAGGATGGCAGGCTGTTCCTAGCGGGGTACCAGAAGGATTGGTGCTAGATCCATTCTATATAAATGATTTGGTGGTGGGGACCAATTGTAATATTTCCAAATTTTCTGATGACGGGATTGTAAGTTGTGAGGAGCATGCAATAAGGTTGTAAGGGGACTTGAACAGGCTAAGTGAATGGCTAGAATATGGCAGGTGGAATATAATGTGAATAAGTGTGAAGTTAGGACGTAGAAAAAACAGAAAGACAGAACATGTGTTAAATGGTGAGAGGTTGGTAAGTGCAGCTGTCCAAAGGGACCGAGGTGTCTTTGTCCATGAGTTATTAAAATCTTGCATGCAGATGTAGCAAGCAATTAGGGACGCATGTGGTATTTTGGCCTTCATTGTGAGGGGGTTTCAGTATAAGAGTAAGGATGTCTTTCTGCACTTATATTAAGCCTTGGTGAGACCTCACCTGGAGTATTGTGCACAGTTATGGGCCCGTTATCTGAGGAAGGAAATATTTGCCATTGAGGGAATGCAACAGAGATTCACCATATTAATTGCTGGCATGGCAGGATTGTTTTATGAGTAGAAATTGAGGAGACTAGGTCTGTATTCCCTGGTGTTTTGAAGAACGAGGGGTGACTTCATTGATACTTACAAAATTGATACAGGGTGTGACAGGGTAGATAAAGATAAGATATTTCCCCTGACCGGTGAGTCTAAAACCAGGGGACATAATCGCAGGATAAGGGGCAGGCCATTTAAGACTGAGGTGAGAAAGGATTTCTTCACTCAGGGGGTGATGAATCTTTGCAATTCTCTACTCCACAGGGTTGTGGAAGCTCAATCATTGAGCATGTTCTAGAGAAAATTTGATAGATCTCTGGAGACTAATGGCATCAAGGGACATGGCAATAGTGCAGAAGAGTGGCATTGAGGTAGATGATCAGCCATAACCTAATTGAATGGTAGAGCAGGCTTGGTGGGCCAAATGGCCTCTCCTGTTCCTATGTTCCTATGTTAAATTGAAGAGGGCAATGGATTGATTATTCCCCATTTGCCTGGATTGGTGCAGCTGCAACAACATACAAAAGGCTGTACAGAGTAGTTCGCCACTGGCCTTAATATCCATCCTCTTGACTGCTAGCACACAGTTATAACTACCAAACACAAGCTTAATTTGACAGCACCTCCTTGATCTTTGACCAGAAAGGACAAGATCAAGAATACAGAGAGAACACCAAGATTGCAAGCTCCCCTCCAAGTCACACACCATCCTGAGTTAGACCTATTCCTCTGCTCTACCATATTCTAAGGGCAGTTAGGGAGGCACAAATTAAGTGTAGCTATGCATGCACTGCCCCCAATCTGACAAGTAATATATATATGTTTTAGAATATTATACATTGATTTGCATAGATTTTCTCACTGTTGTTGAACTTAGGTTTTTGTGGGTACTAAAAATAGCAACACTCAGACTGCCAGCACTTCAAAAAAGCAGCACAGACAGAATTGTGCATGACTTGCTGTTCATGCATGCTCATTTATATTTAAGTCAGACACAATTGCCTACAAGAAAATTTAGTAAAACATCTTGGCTTAAATTGAACAAAAATCGCAATATAAAAGGTTTGGTTGCGAGACGTGAATTAGAATTCCATCTACTTTTAATTTAGTAGGCTAATGCTTCACCAAAACTACGATCACACGTATAATATATGTATATACATAATCTAATTATACATGCTTTATGCAAAGCACAGTATTCTATTCCCTGGGGTCAAGTCTTTGCTGGTCATATTGTGTAAGTTCCAAAAAGCCCAAACGTACATGTTGTAACCAATGTCGACTATTATTTTTTAAATACCCAAACTTACATATATTAATTCAATCTAATTAACATAATTTCTTAATATATTGTCACTAATAACTTACAGCAATCCTTGTCATATTAAATAAAGAGAAACATTTTTGAGCTATTGATGAAAATATAAGGAGCCCTGAAGTTACATGGGGATTCCCCCAGTCGCCTGTCTGAGTCACAGAAGATCATTAGTACCCCTGTGGAATTTCAGTGTCTTGCATATATTTCTATTAATAGATTAAAAATGTCTGTTTATTAAGCTGTCAGTGATAACCTACTCATGATTGAGCTGCAAGTTTCTGCTGTTTATAGAAGTTGTGTAATGGGCGAAAGTTCCAACAACCCATTTCAAGGTAAATGAAGACTCTAAGAGTTAACTCCCTAAGCTGTGAGTTCTGCTCCTGAGCTCATTTGCTACTGTGTAATGATGTTTTGTACACTGAGTCAGTGGTATCATACCAGTCTCCATGCAAAGGCCTATGTGGGCTCCACTGGCGTGATCAATCAAGTGGCCTTAACTTGCAAAATATTTGATACTTTATTTGAAAGATTTGGGAGGATTTTCCCCTTCCCTGGGGGTCTATAGGAACATTGATGGGTTTTGGAAGGGGGCATGTGGACAATCCGACTCCCACACGAGGCTGGGCCCTGGAGTTTCAGCTATGCATGAAAGGTAGGCATCTATAATAATAATTTAGCATCTGCCATGCCTTCTCTGTGGCGCCCATAAACTCCAGCTGAGTTAATGCTGAAGAACATCTTAGCCCAGAGTCCAGATATAAGCATTAGGTTCACAATGCAGTGGAATCTAGGACCCAAAATGTTTACATTAACACAATTATTCACTGCCTGTAATCCTTTGTCAGGACACTAGAAAAGAGCTTGACTTCCTCTTAGCTTTATCCCCATCATTATTATCACACATAAACTTGACAATAGCAGGACAGACTATCATGGGATATGACAGTCAACTCATCGGTCGACAGTTTCGACGCGCCACAGTGAAAAACCGCACCAACCTCTTCAGAAGACAAATACGGGACACAACCGACAGAGTACCCTTCGTCGTCCAGTACTCCCCCGGAGTGGAGAAGCTTCGACATCTTCTTCAGAGCCTTCAACATGTCATTGATGAAGGCAAGCATCTCTCCAAGGCCGTCTCCACACCCCTACTACTTGCCTTCAAACAACTGCGCAACCTCAAACAGACCATTGTCCACAGCAAACTACCCAGCCTTCAGGAGAACAGCGACCATGACACCACACAACCCTGCCATGGCAACCTCTGCAAGGCATGCCAGATCATCGACATAGATACCATCATCATACTTGAGAACACCATCCACCAGATACACGGTTCATACTCATGTGACTTGGCCAACGTTGTCTACCTCATACGCTACAGGAAAGGATGTCCTGAGGTGTGGTACATCGGCGAGACCATACAGACGCTACGGCAACAGATGAACGGACACTATGTGACAATCACCAGGCAGGAATCTTCCAGTCGGGGAACACTTCAGCAGTCAAGGGCATTCGGCCTCCGATCCTCGGGTAAGCGTTCTCCAAAGCGGCCTGCAAGACGCACAACCACACAGAATTGCCAAGCAGAAACTGATAGTCAAGTTCCACACACATTAGGATGGCCTCAACCGGGATCTTGGGTTCATTTCACACTACCTATAACCCCCACGACTTGCCTGGGCTTGCAAAATCTCACTAACTGTCCTGGCTTGAGACAATTCAAACCTCTTTAACCTGTGATTATCCCTCTCTACACTCGCACTGTCTGTACCTGTAAAGACTTGATTACCTATAAAGACTCAAATTCCAACCATTACCTTGCAATTGTGTCTCTGTCTATATATGTCGTGTTCGTGAACCCACCTCTCCACTCACCCGATGCAGGAGCAGTGCTCCGAAAGCTCGTGATTCCAAATAAATCTGTTGGACTATAACCTGGTGTTGTGAGACTTCTTACTGTGTCCACCCCAGTCCAACGCTGGCATCTCCCCACCAAGTTGGATTAGTACAACATCTGGGGTTGGGGAGTACAAGGGTCTTCTTGCCCCTGGTGCCACACAGCAGTGTGTATCTGCACAGCACTGTGCTGTGGGACCCATGCAGCCACTGTAACAAAAGTTCAAAATTTGGCCAGGAGTGGCCAGGCAAGGTGAGGTTGGGAGGGTGAGGGGCTGTGGCAAAATCAAGATAAGGGGGAAATGTGATTATGGTGGATCTCATCTTTGTCTCATGTCCACCTTCCTGCATGCTCTCCATACATAACCCTTCAAACTGATCTTTACTAGAAATCTATCTATCTCCTCATTAAATTTGTTTAGTGTTCTGGCATTCACTGCACTCTGGGGTAGAGAATTTCAAAGATTCACGACCCTTTGAGTGAAGTAATCCTGCCACCCTTTGGCCTAAAACTGCAGCCTCTCATTCTAGAACGTCCAACAAGGGGAAACATCTGCTTTACGTCTGCCCTGTCAATCCCCTTTAGCATCTTCTATACCTCAATTAGATCACCTCTCATTCTTCCAAACTCCAGCAAAGTATCAGCTTGAACTGCTCTTTGGAATCAATCTAGTAAATCTTTTCTGAAATGCCTCTAATGCGTTTATGTCCTTCCTCAAATAAGGTGATCAAAGCTGTGCGCAGGATCCCACATTGTTTACTGGAAAGAGGGATGGATGAAGACTCCATTTCAATGGATAGAGTCCAGTGGGGCTGGGGATCCTCGCAAGTGATGGGTTCAGGGAGAGGGTGCTTGAATTGAGGAACAGACTTCTTTTTGAGGCTGCTAGCCTTTTCCCTCTAAGTTTCTGACATCCTGTACAGTCTGGTGAAGACAGGTGGGCTGAAAAGAGTGCTATGAGTGTGCTGGACTGGTGTTTAAATATGGCGCTGAGAACTTTCGAACTTGTCAGCTGAGGGTGGGCAGGCGAATCAGCTGCCGGCCCACCAGGAGAGTCAGGGGGAGCTCACCTGTGCATAATTAATAACGTTCCTCGTGAAAAATCTGGTGCAGGATCCCGCTATTCTGATTGGCAGGACACCGCTGGAGCCAGCCGCCACCGCACTTAGTCTCAAAATGGGAGAATTCAGCCCCAATATGTTTTAGGTCCACCATCCACTGGGAAGAAAGTTTCAATGATAGCGAAGGAATGGTGATATAGTTCCCAGTCAGGATGGTGTGTGGCTTGGAGGGGAACTTGCAGGTGGTGGTGTTCTCATGCATCTGCTACCCTTGTCATTCTAGGTGATAGAGGTCATGACTTTGGAATGCGCTGGTGAAGGAGCCTTGGTGAGTTGCTGCAGTGTAAAGTATATTGCCGTTCCTTCACTGTTTCTGGGTCAAGATCCTGGCACTCCTTCCCCAGTAGCACTGTGGGTGTACCTTCACCCCATGGACTACAGCGGTTCAAGAAGGCGGTTTGCCACCACTTCCTCAAAGGCAATTAGGGATGGACAATAAATGTTGCCTTAGCCAGCGAAGTCCGCATCACTTGAATGAAATAAAAAAAACCTTTAATGGCTTTTAAGAAGCCACTCAGTCTGCTACGCTGTCCTCATAAGTTTCAAATGCTGTACTGAGCAGGAAGGAAGTGTGTTTGTCCCTGAACTCAACCATACAATTGCTGCTGGTATAAACAATTAAACTGACAGGAGTTTCGTAGCCACCTTCTCTGACACCTGATTCAAAATGGCTACACTTAAAAAAGCTTGTGAATAACTTACATTCCAGCCTGACGGATCATAACAGAAGATAATGATCTCAAGTTTATACATTCTGTTAATATCACTACAGCATTTAGCTTGGAGAAATTTCAAAACACTATTTAAACCTTTCCAGTTGAAAATATTAAAAACCTGCTGCATTGAAATCAAGTCAGAGAAGTACTTAGTGCAGGAGCCGTGCAGACAATTTATGATGTGGGAATGTGGTCATGTTTAATTTGGGTCATAAATTATTGAATACATTTTGAAAATTTTATTGGTTAGGTCTTAGATTTTGTAAAATATAAATTTATTTTTTTGACAAAAGCTGTGCTAGTATTTTGCATTTTGATACCTTCCCCTGAATTCATTGTTCAAGATGAGCATTCTTTGTTAACATTGTGTGATAAAATCTTTGTGCATTGCTGGAAAGCCAGCAGAGCCTCCAGAATGCTGAAGGAATGCACAGCTAAAGGCACTCAGCACAAAAAAAATACCATCAACACGGATTTTTAATAATTATTTTTATTATTCTGCTGAGCGTGCAGAATAAACAAAAACACAATGCAAATAGCAAATATGGAGCCGGATGATATACATTTTGTGCAATTTGTATGATGATTTGTATGATGTATGTGAAAACAGCAAGATCACATTTTGCAGGGAGCATTGGAGTGATAATTTAACCATCCAATTACAGCCAGGCAGAAAAATGCAGCCCAGGCGGCAAACATTTTTCACAATGCGAGCGCCGTTTTGCATATTTCTATATGGGCTTAGCACCCAGATAAGTAATTTCTACCAGACAACTCAAAGCAGCAATTTGACCAATTTTAGAGGTCACATCCAATTAACCTATGAGACTTTATGCTCCAACAGCGTTATATCTTCAGCGCTGGAAGTCAGTTTCATTATCATTAAGCGACTTAAGGCAATACTTCCAACTCTTTAAAAGCCAGATGATAGAGTTCCTAATCTAAAACCTTTAATGATATTTTTCCAATTCTGCTGTTAAGTCAAATAAGCTACAAACTTATTGCATTATATGGATGTAATGTAGTCACACTTCTGAATCAGTATTGAACAAAAGTTTGCAATTGTAAGTTTTTGTACAGAAAATAAATTATTTTTGAACAGGATACCCATTGTTTACAACAAATATGGTGAGAGTAGAACCTTTCTGATAGTAGAATCCTAAAACCAATGGGGTAGCATTAGGCCAGGCAAAAGAACAGGGATGACAGACTCAAAGGAAATGCACATGAGAGATGGCATGATTTCACTTATAAATTTGTTATGGAGTGCTTGTTTTATGGTATTGCAGTCAGATGAGCTTTGCATGGAAAGCCTGGACAGAAAGGGGCTCTAGGTATGTCATCTCCCTTCCTCTTGTTCCTCCTCCTCAGCTGCTCACTGTGTAGCTGGTGGCCAGAGCAGTCAACTCACGATGGCCAAGTTGCGCAGCATGCAGCAGACCATCACGGATGCAAACATATGAATTAGGAGCATGAGTAGGCCACTCAGCCCCTCAAGTCAGGTCAGAGGCAGCCCTTGTCAGCCAGTAGCCACCCTTTTGTTTGCCATGGTGACTCAGATGCAGCTGGTGCATTGGACTGCCATAGAATGAAGGCATCATGACAAGCAGGCAGAGGGAGTGCAGATCTTCACTCATCCCCATTGTGCAGAATGTCACTAACAGTGTGCACATCGCCTTGTGCATACTATCTCAACTTGGTCCTACACTAAAATTGAGAGATTCTAGTGTATCACTCCCTCACCGGCATTGGACTGCCATAGAATGAAGGCATCATGACTGCTGCCAGGATACCAGGCATAACCTAATAGAGGTATACAAGATTATGAAGGGTATAGATAGGGTGAACAGTGGGAAGCTTTTTCCCAGGTCGGAGGTGACGATCACGAGGGGTCACGGGCTCAAGCTGAGAGGGGCGAAGTATAACTCAGACATCAGAGGGACGTTTTTTACACAGAGGGTGGTGGGGGCCTGGAATGCGCTGCCAAGTAGGGTGGTGGAGGCAGGCACGCTGACATCGTTTAAGACTTACCTGGATAGTCACATGAGCAGCCTGGGAATGGAGGGATACAAACGATTGGTCTAGTTGGACCAAGGAGCGGCACAGGCTTGGAGGGCCGAAGGGCCTGTTTCCTGTGCTGTACTGTTCTTTGTTCTTTGTTCTTTGTTCTATAACGTTACATGATTTGCTGTTTATGTTCAACCCACTAGCAATGTTCCCGGATGTGTGGCCATGTAGTAATTGGGAATGTGCTGCACAGGGAATAGAAGGGGAACACAAGCAACCTCAAAGGCAACCTCATTGACCTCAAAGGCAATGATGTCTTTGCTTTGGTCTCGATTTGGAGTTTTGGCTGGAGTAGATAATAAATTTCAGTGAGGATGTCATTACTGAAGCACAGACATTTCACATATTGAGATTCAGGTAGGTGATTTGCTCTCCCCCACCCTATCCCTATAACCGCACACGTTTACTATGGCTAATCCATCTAACCTACACATTTTGGGCCACTAATGGGCAATTTATCATGGTCAATCTATCAAACCTGCACATCTTTGGACTGTGGGAGGAAACCGGAGCACCCGGAGGAAACCCACGCAGACACGAGGAAAACGTGCAAACTCCACACAGACAGTGACCAAGGCTGGAATTGAACCAGGGTCCCTAGCACTGTGATGCTAACCACTGTGCCACTGTTATTGGCGATATCACTCCCTCGTTTAGCATGAAGTTGATCTCTCACCTCACCCTTTTCAACAGAGGGTAGGAGGCCTTTCGAGGAGTTAATAAAAATACCATAGAACATAGAACATGGAACAGTACAGCACCGAACAGGCCCTTCGGCCCACGATGTTGTGCCGAGCTTTATCTGAAACCAAGATCAAACTATCCCACTCCCTATCATCCTGGTGTGCTCCATGTGCCTATCCAATAACTGCTTAAATGTTCCTAAAGTGTCTGACTCCACTATCACTGCAGGCAGTCCATTCCACACCCCAACCACTCTCTGCGTAAAGAACCTACCTCTGATATCCTTCCTGTATCTCCCACCACGAACCCTATAGTTATGCCCCCTTGTAATAGCTCCATCCACCCGAGGAAATAGTCTTTGAACGTTCACTCTATCTATCCCCTTCATCATTTTATAAACCTCTATTAAGTCTCCCCTCAGCCTCCAGAGAGAACAGCCCTAGCTCCCTCAACCTTTCCTCATAAGACCTACCCTCCAAACCAGGCAGCATCCTGGTAAATCTCCTCTGCACTCTTTCCAGCGCTTCCACATCCTTCTTATAGTGAGGTGACCAGAACTGCACACAATATTCCAAATGTGGTCTCACCAAGGTCCTGTACAGTTGCAGTATAACCCCACGGCTCTTAAACTCCAACCCCCTGTTAATAAAAGCTAACACACTATAGGCCTTCTTCACAGCTCTATCCACTTGAGTGGCAACCTTTAGAGATCTGTGGATATGGACTCCAAGATCTCTCTGTTCCTCCACAGTCTTCAGATGGATTTTAGTAAGGCGTTTGATAAAGTCCCCCACGGTCGGCTTATGAAGAAAGTAAGGATGTGTGGGATAGAGGGAAGTTTGGCCGATTGGATAGCCGATTGGCTATCTAACAGAAGACAGAGGGTGGTGGTGGATGGAAAATTTTCGGACTGGAAACCCGTTACCAGCGGAGTGCCACAGGGATCAGGGCTGAAAAATGGCAAATGGAGTTTAACCCTGACAAATGCGAGGTGATTCATTTTGGTAGGACAAATTTAAATGTGGATTACAGGGTCAAAGGTAGGGTTCTGAAGAATGTGGAGGAACAGAGAGATCTTGGGGTTCATATCCACAGATCTCTAAAGGTTGCCACTCAAGTGGATAGAGCCGTGAAGAAGGCCTATAGTGTGTCGGCGTTCATTAACAGGGGGTTTGAGTTTAAGAGCCGTGGGGTTATGCTGCAACTGTACAGGACCTTGGTGAGACCACATTTGGAATATTGTGTGCAGTTCTGGTCACCTCACTACAAGAAGGATGTGGAGACACTGGAAAGAGTGCAAAGGAGATTTACCAGGATGCTGCCTGGTTTGGAGGGTAGGTCTTATGAGGAAAGGTTGAGGGAACTTGGGCTTTTCTCTTTGGAGCGGAGGAGGTTGAGAGGAGACTTGATAGAGGTTTATAAGATGATGAGGGGGATAGATAGAGTGAACATTCAAAGACTATTTCCTCGGGTGAATGGAGCGGTAACTAGGGGGCATAACTATAGGGTTCATGGTGGGAGATATAGGAAGGATATCAGAGGTAGGTTCTTTACGCAGAGAGTGGTTGGTGTGTGGAATGGACTGCCTGCAGGGATAGTGGAGTCAGAAACTTTAGGAACATTTAAGAAGCTATTGGATAGGCACATGGAGTACTTCGGGATGAGAGGGAGGAAATAGCTTGATCTGGGTTTCAGACAAAGCTCGGCACAACATCGTGGGCCGAAGGGCCTGTTCTGTGCTGTACTGTTCTATGTTCTAACCCTACCTTTGACCCTGTAATCCACATTTAAATTAGTCCTACCAAAATGAATCACCTCACATTTATCAGGGTTAAACTCCATTTGCCATTTTTCAGCCCAGCTTTGCATCCAATCTATGTCTCTTTGCAGCCTACAACAGCCCTCCACCTCATCCACTACTCCACAAATCTTGGTGTCATCAGCAAATTTACTGATCCACCCTTCAGCCCCCTCCTCTAAGTCATTAATAAAAATCACAAACAGCAGAGGACCAAGCACTGATCCCTGCGGCACACCGCTAGCAACCTGCCTCCAATCCGAAAATTTTCCATCCACCACCACCCTCTGTCTTCGGTCAGAGAGCCAGTTACCTATCCAATTGGCCAACTTTCCCTCTACCCCGCACCTCCTCACTTTCATCATAAGCCGACCATGGGGGACCTTATCAAAGGCCTTACTAAAATCCATGTATATGACATCAACTGCCCGACCTTCATCAACACACTTAGTTACCTCCTCAAAAAATTCAATCAAATTTGTGAGGCACGACTTGCCCTTCACGAATCCGTGTTGACTATCCCGGATTAATCCGCATCTTTCTAAATGGTCGTAAATCCCATCCCTAAGGACCTTTTCCATCAATTTACCAACCACCGAAGTAAGACTAACCGGTCTATAATTACCAGGGTCATTTCTATTCCCTTTCTTAAACAGAGGAACAACATTCGCCATTCTCCAGTCCTCTGGCACTATCCCCGTGGACAGTGAGGACCCAAAGATCAAAGCCAAAGGCTCTGCAATCTCATCCCTTGCCTCCCAAACAATCCTAGGATATATTTCACCAAGCCCAGGGGACTTATCGACCTTCAGTTTATTCAAAACTGCCAGGACATCCTCCCTCCGAACATCTATTTCCTCCAGCCTATTAGCCTGTAACACCTTCTCTTCCTCAAAAACATGGCCCCTCTCCTTGGTGAACACTGAAGAAAAGTGTTCATTCATCACCTCGCCTATCTCTACTGACTCCATACACAAGTTCCCACTACTGTCCTTGACCGGCCCTAACCTCACCCTGGTCATTCTTTTATTCCTCACATAAGAGTAAAAAGCCTTGGGGTTTTCCTTGATCCGACCCGCCAAGGACTTCTCATGTCCCCTCCTAGCTCTCCTAAGCCCCTTTTTCAGCTCGTTCCTTGCTAAGTGTGGCACTTAGCTTTAAAGTAAAGTGGTAAGCCATGTGGAGCTTCCACAGGCCCATAAACAATTTTGGCAATTTTCCACTGAATTTATTTAGTTTGCTCGGGTTGATAAGGTCTTAATAACCTCATAAAGAAGTTGTAAATCCAAGCAGGATCTCCAGCTCAGGAATGCGCACTCCTGAATTGGGATACAAAGGTAATTCTGTAAGTTCACTTTCTCAATGCCAAGTGTGGCAGTCACCTGCCCTTACACATTGAACGCAGTGCCCCCTGGACCATGCAGTTCAGATGGAGAAATTCAGACTTTTGTACCAGACAGAATGGACACTCCTGCACCAGTGTCCAACTTAAACTTGGGTTTGTGGCCATTGACTATGATGTCTGCAATCCAAAAGATATCCTTAGAGCTTACAACCTCATCCAAGAAAGACACTTTGTGTTCCTCTCTATCTTCTATTTCTTGCATACTGTTTGATTTGATTTTTTATTTATTAGTCACAAGTAGGCTTACATTAATTAACTACAATGAAGTTACTGTGAAAATCCCCTAGCGACCACACTCCGGCGCCTGTTCGGGTACACTGAGGGAGAATTTAGCGTGGCCAATGCACCTAACCAGCACATCTTTCAGACTGTGGGAGGAAACCAAAACAGCTGGAGGAAACGCACGCAGACACGAGGAGAATGTGCAGACTCGGCACAGACAGTGACCCAAGACAGGAATCGAACCTGGGTCCCTGGCACTATGAGGCAGCAGTGCTAACCACTGTGCCACTGTATGTTTTCTGCTATTCCAGCATACTATTTTAAAATGTCTCCTCTTGAAGTAGGAGCAGTGCACTGCATTCCTGCAGCTCTGACGAAGGGTCATCCAGACTTGAAACATTAGTTCTAGTTTCTCCCCACAGATGCTTTTAGACCTAATGAGATTTCCCAGCCTTTTCTGTTTTTGACTCTGCATTCATGGCTAGCCAAGCTTCGCGCCAATCAGGTTTTTTCTGCCACAACACGGATATGGAACAATGGTGCCGAACGTGCCCTCTTCATACTGTTTCTATTTTCTGGTGGGTATACAGGTAGCCCTATAGTTCACGAATTGGACTGAGTTAGCGGTCTGCTCCCAGGCTGGTTCCCTATCACCCTGGCTTGAAACGTTGAGCCTGTTTGGCTAATTGTATTGCTTAGAGAAAGTGTAATTGTCTCTGGACTGTAAGAAGTCTGACAATATCACTTCTCGGCCTTTTGGCTAAGATCAAGTGTCAGATCGGGCTGCAATGCTGTATCTTGTCAGCTTGGATCTTATATGACTCTCTTGTGGGTACTATGAATTGGATTCATTGTGAATTTGGTTTTTGGAGCAAGCAAGCAGATGGATTTGGGTCTGCCCACTCCACTCTGAGCATTGGCTTTGTAACTTAAAGAATGGAGTAAAAATTAAAAAGAAAGCAGTCTGACAATGCTTCATTGATTACCCACAGTATGGTGTGGTTTCTGATGAACGTCTCTCTCAATGTCCCATACGCTTAGTTATCTGCTCAGTGATCCAGGGTATTTGCATAGCAATCAATACATAACTTTGTTGAAGCACCTCAGAGTGTGTGACCAATGAATATAGTTTGTAAAGAATTCCACTCTCTGTAATGAAAATATTGAAATGTTTGTAATGTTTTCATTACTGAACTGAAGCACCTCAGAGTTCATCTTGATCTATGAAGGAAATGTGACTATCACTACACTTTAATGTTATAACAATTTGAAATGTTTTATAATGTGTCTTTCAGGTTTTACATGAATAGAGTTTCTTTTGCAAAAAACAAATTCTCTCCGAGTTCCTGGCTGTGCTGGTTGATCTTGAACAGTAAGAGTTTTAACAACACCAGGTTAAAGTCCAACAGGTTTATTTGGTAGCAAATGCCATTAGCATTTGCCACCAAATAAACCTGTTGGACTTTAACCTGGTGTTGTTAAAACTCTTACAGTTCAAGATCAACCAGCACTCATTGTTGGACTTTAACCTGGTGTTGTTAAAACTCTTACTGTGTTTACCCCAGTCCAACACCGACATCTCCACATCATGATCTTGAACTGAACAGTCAGTTATAATATTGCACCATCGGCTAAAGCAGGAATGGAAGGGTTTGATGACTTCTTTACATTTAGCAATTTCTTCATCAACTCCATCATCTTCTTAAAATGTTTTCGACACAGCTACCATTGCGTGAGGGAGAACATTGATCTGATCCTTGTCTTGTTTCTGAGGGTCCAGGGGTAGTCCGACCTCAACAGAATTGGCGATGCCAGTTTCTTCAGTGCAAAGCTTGGTCAAAACCCTTCACAAGCTCCAGGGGATTGGCCAGAGGAAAGGCTTTTGCAGTATATCTGCGTACTTCTAATTGGTTGCTGTGGTAGTCCGGTATTGGTTAGGTACCGATTGCTCCTGCTGCAGACGCTCCTCGAGTGTGTTCTGCTGGGCTGATGACTTTTCCTGTCCTTATTGGTGCTGGTTGAAGTTCTTAGTAAATTGTTCAGAGGCTGCTGCCACCATGTATCATTAGCATGATTGGGTTCTTGTAGCCTTTGACAGAAGAGAGCTTGAAATCATGCTGCTGCAAAATAGTGAACATTTATTGACGATATACACTATAGACAGAGGTGACTTCAACTGGACATCATTAGAATCTGTCTTCCCTCAGGTTCTAATTACATGTGATCTGACACATGCACATGGTGCACTCTAATTGTTAACATAATAGCTATTAACCCTTTTTACTACATTGTGGAACTCAGTTGACATCTTACAGAGTAGTGACTGTGAAATGTTGATATATCTTTGACAAAGACAGTTCGGTGCCAATGAAATCAATTTTGAATTTATACCGACACATCAGTTCAGGATTAGTATTACATGATCACTTGTGGACCTTTGTTTAATCACTGTTATACACTTTATTGCCCTTTATTGCCACTGGTGTAATAAAGTAAGTCATGTTCCACTGGTGTAATAAGTCATGTTCATTTTCAATGGACCAGTGACTCATTTCTGTTCATTCAGGTGGTGAATTTGAATAATTTGACCAAGTTTTCATTGAGCCAAGTTGAGCAGCATTATACATCTATCCATCTAGAAGCTGCTGTACAGTGGTATGTCAGTATTATGACAGGAAAATAAAAAATAAATGGGTTGTATTTCACATTGTGTGTTTTACATATAGCGCATCTATTTGAGCTTTACATTTATTCCTGTCTGTACTATGGTTACACGGATGCTAATCCATTTTAAAGTAGCAATAATAAATGCCACAATGAGATCAATCCCCATCAATTATTCAAATAGACAACAAACTGCTTATCCAACATTCAGCCCTGGATGAGCAGAAATTTCCTCTGATTAAATATTGGTAAGATGTCAACTATTGTTTGCAGTACCAATCACAAGCTTTGTTCCCCAATCTCCAACTCCATCCTTTCCCCTGTAACTGTATCAATCTGATTTCTCACAATCTTGTTTGTATTTGATCCAGAGATGAGCATCTAATCATACATCACAAAGATGGCCTACTTCCATTAATGTAATAGTACCTGGCTGTCCTCCTGCCTCAGCTCATCTGCTGCTGAAGCACTCATCCATTGTCACCTCTAGACTTGGTTATTCCAATGTACCCATAGCCGGCCTTCCATTTTCCACCATCTATAAATGTAAGCCCATTCAATCTTTTGCCACCCACATCCTAACTCACACCAAGTCCCGTTCACGCATCACTTCTGTGTTCACTAATCTGCATTAGATCTCAGTGGTGCAACATTTTGACTTTAAAATGCTCATCCTTGTTTTCACATCTTTCATGGCCTTCCCTTCCCTATCTCTGTAACCTCCTTCAGCCCCACAACTGTTCAAAATATCTACGCTCCTCCAACTCTGGCCTCTAGTGTGCCGCACCCTCGATTTTAATCACTTCACAATTGACTGCTGAGTTTTCAGCTGCTGAGGTCCTCAGCTCTTTGCTCATTGAACCATTCATTTAACTTCCTCTCCTTCCTCCTTTTAAGACATGCCTTGAAATTTTGACCAAGCTTTTTGTTATTTTGATATTCTTGCCTTGGGTGGCTCGGTATTAAATTTTGTTTGATAATGGTCCTTGCGCGATTTTACTCTGTTAAATGTGTTATATATATGCAAGTTTTTGTTCCTGTTTTAAAAGTATCAACACAATTATATTTACAAGAGAATCCATTACTGCAATGCTTTCTGAAAAACAAGCATTTTTCTGTGTACTGCTATTTTTGCTGCAATGGGATAACAATTAGTGTGAATATTGACCATAGTATGACCATAAGACCTTAAGATATAGGAGTAGATAGAAAAGAAATTAGCTCAAATTTATTATCTGTTTGTATTGGATTTAAACCAAATTAGTCTTAATAAAACTGTAATGTATCGCTCTGATGATATTAACAGAATATTTGTTAAAGACAAGCACAAAGAATGACCTTGTTCATGATTATTGATTACAAAAATATTAATGCAGGCATTTCGAGAGAAATGGACAGAGGCTACATACTTACCAAAGAACATAGTGATATTGGGAATTTATATTTAAAGAGTATTTTTGTTCAGTCACATATTATTCGCTATACATTCTATTATGTTTGATTAAACTGGCAATGCTTCAATTAGTCCTGTCACAGAAGCAAATCTTTTATTTTACGTTTCTTTTAAGATACCAGTTAAATGAAACTTGGAAGCAGGCCAAATAGTTGTAAGATATGGCGCTTTGTTGAGTGCCGTCACATGATCAGCGAATCAGTTAATGTTAAATATAAATAAGTAATACATCTATTTGTAGCACAGGCTAGCAAACCGAGTCCATTAGTGACCGATAAGATTGTGACAGATTGACTGGCAATGGAGATTGATTTTACCTTCTTCCTGTTGAACAGTCAGGGTGGAAATTGAAGTTCCTAATCAAATCAGTGATACACCTTGGAATGTATCATTTTCTGACAGTACCTGAAATGGAACAAAAATGGAAACATGTTGATAAGTAGCCGCGCAATTAATTTGAGCTGCTTTCTCCTTTTTGCAGTGGTATCGTGATGGGATTTTACACTTCGCCTTAGACTGCTCAGGAACCATGACCCATTTTCTCTGGTTGAGGTCATTTGCCTTGGAGGGTGAGCTCTGAGTGTGATCTCCACCGAGGGAGTCTGTCCCTGCTTGGGCTGGAAAATAAAGCTGCAGTGGGACCACTGCTGTGGCACCAGAAGAGGAGGTGAAGGAACAGAAAAGGACAGAAGAAACCTAAAGATGAATGAACCTACCAGCACTAAGCCCTGTTGCTATCTTCACAGAAATTGTGTCGTTATCAATGCCACTTTGTGTCTATCAAACCCTTAACCAGATGATCAGTAGGAGTTGCTGTCAAACAGACAATTGGCAGAAAATTCCACCAGGAACTTTGACCTCCTCCCACCACCTCACTGGGGCACGAAAAGTGGAAATGGGGGCAAGAAAATCGAGCTTGGAGCGAGACTGCAATTGTTGGTTTTACCACCTGATTTTGCCTCCAGTTCTGCTGCTATCCCATCAGATATCATATGGGACAGGGGAAGAATATCCAGCATCTTATCTCTTTATATTCTGCTCAAAGCATTTCAATGATATTTAATTCCTCATCATGCTCAAGGAAGCTTGCCAAGGTATGTTTGGAATATGAGACAGCAATGCCAACATCTGCACCTTGATCCTGCTAAAAGAAATGGTAGATAGAAGGATGGATACTATCTTTCACTCCCTGGTTCATTTTTAGATACATGACTAGCCATTTTGGCCAAACATTTTCTTGTCCCATTGAGGCAGGTTTTCCTGCAGTGGATGTGGCGAGCCAACCAAAACTCATTGGGCCCAATACTTCCAGCCTGCTGCACCGGTCGATTGGTGCAGTGAACTGGGAAGATAGCATGTGAGGCTTTTGAGCTGGGTGTGAACCGATCTCGTATCGTAAGCCGTCTTCCTGGCATTGTTTTGCTGGCGTGATTGGCTACATGCCCAAAAAGGGTTTTCTAGTTCAGTGGGAGATCAGGGCGCCTACACAATGGCGCCCCAAGCAGTCTAAGGGTGGCATCTCTGGCAAGCTTAGACTCCGCCCCTTCTATCCAAAATAATGTCAGAGTGCATAAGATTGGCATTTTCAAACTCGCCCAAAAAACGGGTCTGAAACTTTCCCCTTTTCTCGCTCGTTTAGCCCTTAGAATTTTTTCGGGAAGATTCGGCTCACTGACTTTGGCAGGACCAGAAGATCCTGCTGGCTAGTAGGGTCGGAAAATCCTGGCTAATGTGTCAACAAGAGAGAGAAACATTGCCTGAAAACCCTAAATGTTTAAGCTGCACAATATATATTTAGAATTAATTTGAATAAACACCTATCAGTAAGGAACAGACAAGATGAGTTTGACCCTTGGGTACTGAGGCCATCACCATGGGCACACACTGTAAGAAATGATTCAATGATCTGTTAAAGGATGGGCTCGTTTAATCTTGTTGGCTGCAATATCAGCTTTTGTTCTATATTTCCATCTCCTTTCCTTATCAGATACTGCAAGTTGATAGATCACTTATTGTTTTCCTAGTTTGTGCTTTACTAATATAACAATTGCTGCTGTTTTACATTTTCCTTACGACGTACATGTGCGTAGTGTAGTTGTGTAGTGTAATATGCCACAAAGATTTGCTGCAGGATTTGATTGGGCACGTGACAAAAACTGGCATGAAGGTGCTGCAGAATTCCAGAGTAGCTGTATATTACCCATAGATACAGCTGTGGATTGTGTTCTTTGGCTGCAAATCAAAGCAATCCCTTTGTCGGAATGAAGTAAAATTCATCAGTAAAATAAAAACAAAATACTGCAGATGATGGAGCTCTGAAATAAAAGTGCTGGAAAAACTCAGCAGGTCTGGCAGCATCTCTGAAGAGAGAAACAGAGATAATGTTTTGAGTTCAGTATGACTCTTCTCCCAGACCTGCAGAGCTTTTCCAACACTTTTTGGAAGTTTTATATATATATTTCCCATGAATTACACCATTAACCATGACCCAACTACTGTAACTGTTAATGTGAAACTTAAGGAAGACCCTGGGTGAATGGTGCTGTATAAATGAAATTTCTCTCTCCGACACAGTGGGTGGGATTTCCATCCCCGCTCACCCCAAAACCGGAAAATCCTGCCAGAGGTCAATGGACCTTTGCATGGTCTGCCCACCACCCGTCATGGTTTCCGTAGTGGGCGGGATGGGAAAATTCCGGTCCTTGGCATCTAATTCAAATAGGTCTGAAACTGTTTTACTGTGCAAGTTTTCAGACCCTATAGGTACCTGGCTTGCTTTAATGGTGGAGATAATGCCAGTTTAAAATTGCTCGAAATATTCCAAGATAAGTTTAACAGAGCAGTAAGTTATTACTTCCGGTAAATTAAATACTAACTTAACCAACGAGAGGCAACAGAACTGATTAACTTAAGTAATTCAGCCATATTCTAATATTATTGAATGTAAGTGCCGCAAGCGCTATAAGTCAAATAGTGAAACAGCTTTAATTTTTGCTAGTAGATTTAAGTGAATGCATTTCATTTCATTTTTAATACATGACAAAATTTTCAATACAATATGAATGTTTAAACGTCACTGATGCATTATATTCTGTAACAAAGTATTTTTTTACCTAATGTTGCTGCTAACTCCAATGTCTGTGGCAAATTTATATGGTATGACTGTGGTGCTTAGAAATCATAGAAACCCTACAGTACAGAAAGAGGCCATTCGGCCCATCGAGTCTGCACCGACCACAATCCCACCCAGGCCCTACCTCCATATCCCTACATATTTACCCACTAATCCCTCTAACCTACGCATCTCAGGACAGTAAGGGCAATTTTAACTTGACCAATCAACCTAACCCGCACATCTTTGGACTGTGGGAAGAAACTGGAGCACCCGGAGGAAACCCACGCAGACACGAGGAGAATGTGCAAACTCCACACAGACAGTGACCCGAGCCGGGAATCGAACCCAGGTCCCTGGAGCTATGAAGCAGCAGTGCTAACCACTGTGCTACCGTGCCACCCTATATATGGATGCCTGTGGAATTTACCGTTTTCTATATTAGGAAATAATTCAAATATTCCCACTGGCACACACCCCAGATCACTTTGTCTGTGAAAATGTAGACCCAGGGAATCAAGGAACAATACAAAGGGCTTCTCTGCTCAGTTAGACACCCCCCCTTTCACCATCCTCTGGTTGACTTGCAGTGATAAAAACAGCAGTACAGATTGGCCCTTAAAATTACAACCTCACATTTTCACTCTGAACTGCATCTATGTTTTCCTACCAAAAAACTATCAGTCCCTTTTAAGATGCATCAAATGTAGTTATCTCTTCATGTAAATGGGATCACAGGACTGTGACAAACTTATCTGACCCATGCCCCTTCACTTCCACTCTAAACCTACACCAGATAATTAACTCCAATATAAGTATGGTGATAAAAGCTGTAACATGCATCGATAGGTTCAATATAGCTTGGAGGAGGACATTTAGTTAACTCATATACTGGTGTTGGTATTTTTCTATCTCCATGTTGTTCTTTAAATAACATTTGTGTTTAAGTCAGGACTTTTACTGCCAATCTTAATCAGCTCTGCTCAAAGTACTGTTTGGCACATTTCTTCATGGAACATCTTTATTTCTGTGTTATGTTGTGGAAGAGGATGTGGACATGAAAGAAGTTGATTCAGGCATTCATAGGACATGTCTTTTCCTGAAAGATGGACACTTTTTGCAGGGATGAGTGTCCGGGTGTGATTGGAACTTGTGTTCGGAGGTAGGATGCAATCAAAGGCAACCAACCAATTTGGTATGCACAGTTGAGAGGCCCAGTCAGTTGTGCAGCGGGGTGAGAAAAAAGTTGCCTCAAGGGGTTGTATTTCCAGTGTCATATGTAAACTGCACCCAAACCTACTTCCGACAAGCCAGTAGCATCATTCTGCCTCTACGAGGGGCCAACCCCTGCAGATCTGCTTGCTCTTAATGGGGTTTGCTGCCCATTGAGATAATACTTCAGTCTGCAGAACAAGGGAGTGCATAATATCAGGGAGTGCTAGACGACTGATGGCAGTGTCCCTGACCTCAATACATTAACGCCTGCCGAAGAGGAGGTGGTTGAACGACCCTGGGAAACAGGCAGACTCTCAGATCATAGAATCATAGAAATCTACAGTGCAGAAAGATGTCCATGACAACACGACATAGGGAGGATAGGGGAAGGGGATATTAGGCAGGGATTTATGGAGTTGGGGTGGAAACTAAAGGCCAAGACTGACAGAGTGGTTATCTCTGGACTCTTGCCTGTACCACGGGATAGTTTAGAGAGGAATAGGGAGAGGGAAGGTTTGAATTCATGGCTGAGGGGATGGTGCAGGTGGGAGGGGTTCAGGTACTTAAGCAATTGGGGCTCGTACTGGGGAAGGTGTGACCTCTATGAGAAGGATGGTCTACACCTTAATCAGAAGGGGACCAATATCCTGGGGGGTAAATTTGCTAAGGCCATGCAGGGAGGTTTAAACTGATTCGGGGGGGGGGAGGGATCCTGAGTAGTGGGGCTGAAAGTGAGGGATGCATGGATGGGGACTGCAATGCACGGCATTGCAGAGGTGGGGTGGAGCAGGGTTTGAAATGTGTATACTTCAATGCCAGGAGTATTCGCAATAAAGTGGGTGAACTTGCAGCGTGGATCAGTACCTGGGACTTCGATGTTGTGGCTATTTCAGAGACATGGATAGAGCAGGGGCAGGAATGGATGCTGCAGGTCCCGGGGTTCAAATGTTTTAGTCGAAGTAGGGAAGGAGGTAGAAGAGGGGGAGGGGTAGCATTATTGGTCAGAGATTGTATCACAGTGTCAGAGAGGAGGTTTGATGAGGACTTATCTGTTGAGGTAGTATGGGCGGAGATTAGAAATAGGAGAGGAGAGGTCACCCTGTTGGGAGTCTTTTATAGACCTCCTAAAAGTTCTAGAGAGGTTGAGGAAAGGATTGCGGAGTCAATCCTGCTTAGGAGTGAAAGTAATAGGGCAATTGTTATGGGGGATTTTAACTTGACTAATATTGACTGGAATTGTTATAGCTCTAGCTCGTTAGAGGGGTCAGTTTTTGTTCAAAGCGTGCAGGAAGGTTTTTTGACTCAGTATGTAGACAGGCCAACTAGAGGTGAGGCTATATTGGATCTGGTGCTGGGAAATGAGCCAGACCAGGTGCTAGACTTGGAAGTTGGTGTGCATTTTGGTGATAGTGACCACAATTCGGTTACGTTCACCTTAGTGATGGAAAGGGATAGGCATGAACCTCGGGCCAGTGGTTTTAGCTGGGGGAAGGGTAATTATGAGGCTATTAGGAGAGAATTAGGAAACATAGGTTGGACTAGGAGATTACAGGGACTGGGAACGTCCGACATGTGGAGTTTTTTCAAGGAGCAGCTACTGCGAGTCTGTGATAGGTATGTCCCTGTCAGGCAAGGAGGAATTGGTAGGGCTAGGGAACCGTGGTGCACCAAAAAAGTTTCTTTGTTGGTTAAAAAGAAAAAGGAGGCTTATGTTCGGATGAGACGTGAGCACTCGGGTAGTGCACTAGAAAGCTTTAGATTGGCTAAGAGGGAGTTGAAGAGCGAGCTTAGAAGGGCTAAAAGGGGACATGAGAAGACTTTGGCGGATAGGGTTAAAGAGAATCCTAAGGCGTTCTATAGGTATGTCAAGAACAGAAGGTTGGTTAGGGCAAGTTTAGGGCCAGTTATAGATGGCAGAGGGAAGTTATGTGTGGAACCGGAGGAGATTGGTGAAGCATTGAACCAATATTTCTCTTCGGTGTTCACGCAAGGGGACATGAATATAGCTGAGGAGGACACTGGGTTGCAAGGGAGTAGAATAGACAGTATTACAGTTGATAAGGAGGATGTGCAGGATATTCTGGAGGGTCTGAAAATAGATAAATCCCCTGGTCCGGATGGGATTTATCCAAGGATTCTCTGGGAGGCAAGAGAAGTGATTGCAGAGCCTCTGGCTCTGATCTTCAGGTCGTCGTTGGCCTCTGGTATAGTACCAGAAGATTGGAGGTTAGCGAATGTTGTCCCATTGTTTAAGAAGGGGAACAGAGACTTCCCCGGGAATTATAGACCGGTGAGTCTCACTTCTGTTGTCGGCAAGATGTTGGAAAAAATTATAAGGGATAGGATTTATAGTTATTTGGAGAGTAATGAATTGATAGGTGATAGTCAGCATGGTTTTGTGGCAGGTAGGTCGTGCCTTACTAACCTTATTGAGTTTTTTGAGAAAGTGACCAAGGAGGTGGATGGGGGCAAGGCAGTGGACGTGGTATATATGGATTTTAGTAAGGCGTTTGATAAGGTTCACCATGGTAGGCTTCTGCAGAAAATGCAGATGTATGGGATTGGGGGTGATCTAGGAAATTGGATCAGGAATTGGCTAGCGGATAGGAAACAGAGGGTGGTGGTTGATAGTAAATATTCATCATGGAGTGCGGTTACAAGTGGTGTACCTCAGGGATCTGTTTTGGGGCCACTGCTGTTTGTAATATTTATTAATGATCTGGATGAGGGTATAGTTGGGTGGATTAGCAAATTTGCTGATGACACCAAAGTCGGTGGTGTGGTAGACAGTGAGGAAGGGTGTCGTAGTTTGCAGGAAGACTTAGACAGGTTGCAAAGTTGGGCCGAGAGGTGGCGGATGGAGTTTAATGCGGAGAAGTGTGAGGTAATTCACTTTGGTAGGAATAACAGATGTGTTGAGTATAGGGCTAACGGGAGGACTTTGAATAGTGTGGAGGAGCAGAGGGATCTAGGTGTATGTGTGCATAGATCCCTGAAAGTTGGGAATCAAGTAGATAAGGTTGTTAAGAAGGCATATGGTGTCTTGGCGTTTATTGGTAGGGGGATTGAATTTAGGAGTCGTAGCGTTATGTTGCAACTGTACACAACTCTGGTGCGGCCGCACTTGGAGTACTGTGTGCAGTTCTGGTCCCCACATTACAGGAAGGATGTGGAGGCTTTGGAGAGGGTGCAGAGGAGGTTTACCAGGATGTTGCCTGGTATGGAGGGGAGATCCTATGAGGAGAGGCTGAGGGATTTGGGATTGTTTTCGCTGGAAAGGCGGCGGCTAAGAGGGGATCTTATTGAAACATATAAGATGATTAGAGGTTTAGATAGGGTGGATAGTGATAGCCTTTTTCCTCTGATGGAGAAATCCAGCACGAGGGGGCATGGCTTTAAATTGAGGGGGGGTAGTTATAGAACCGATGTCAGGGGTAGGTTCTTTACCCAGAGGGTGGTGAGGGATTGGAATGCCCTGCCAGCATCAGTAGTAAATGCGCCTAGTTTGGGGGCGTTTAAGAGATCCGTAGATAGGTTCATGGACGAAAAGAAATTGGTTTAGGTTGGAGGGTCACAGTTTTTTTTTAACTGGTCGGTGCAACATCGTGGGCCGAAGGGCCTGTTCTGCGCTGTAATGTTCTATGTTCTATGTTCTAACACAACGGATTCTGGTGTCAAGAACTGGGCATGCATGAGGCACAAGTTGTTATGTTTTTCTCTTCGACCTAAATGTACCAATCAGATGACAAAGATTGCCAAAAGAATAATGTGCGTTAAAACTGTATCTAGATAAGTTAACCTAGATACAAAGCATATACATCTGACCCCTACCATCTGCTGCTGCAGCTGAATACAAGTCAAGGTCCTAATACACCGCATCCTGTTGAGGTAGTAATGATTAACAACAACTGAAGATATGCATCCTTAAAGGTACATGTAGCACATATCATAATATGTGAAACATTGCACTGGGGAATGGGATTGTGCAGAGCCACAAGCTAATTCGTTATGTTTTCCATACAATTCTCACAGTCAGGAGACACACTTCCTGCAGTCTGAAGCAAGCCAGCAGTCCACCTCTGAGCGTGGTGATTCAGAACACTCCACCAGCATAGAGACAATCATAACAGTGGGAATTTGTTCATGATTAGCCTCAGGGTCACAATCTAGTGAACACATCACAGATGTGCTGCAGCGACTGATGGAGGATGTGACAGCTGAGGGTCCAGACAGCTGGAGGCCTGCTGGAGACCAGGCTCATGTACGAGCCCCATGCTGATGTCATGCCTCTGGGAATGGCTGCAAGAAACCTGATGGAGACTCAGAGACAGGCAGCAGAATATCTGGCAGAGATGCCATAGGCTATGGGCAGCCTTGAATGATTAATGGAGGAATCCTCTCAAACCATGAGTTCTGTCATGGCTCCGGCATCTGCCCCTGTGCAGGAGACCTTAAATTCTGCCTTTAGTCGCCACATTAGAAGCTTAGACTTCTCTGAATTTGCCTCAGGAGGTTGTTCTCCTGACTTTCCTCTCTTATGTGTCTGTCTTGAACTTGGAAAGCCCCTTTTTCCTACAAATGTAGTCTTGTGAAATTCTGATTCTGGGCCATCTTTGGTGGGAGAGAAGAAAATGTTATAGGTCTGTGAATGGATGGAGCACATGCATCCCAGGTGATGAGAATTGGATATGCATTCTCTCTTTAAATGAATTTATTTTGAAAATCAGCAATAGCCTCAATGGCAAGAAAATGGAGTTGAGAGTACGGCTACTGATTAAAGGTGATAGTTAAGTGTTTGCAAATGCTTTGATTGGAGTCAATTCTCCTGATACTTAATTATAGGGTGGGAGAGAGAGGGACAGTATGAAGGATCAAGAGATGAGTGATAGCTTTTTGAAGTCTGCGTTCGGTTGCTTGAGCAGAAGTCAAATTGTTTTCTGCTGGGTGGGGGTGAGGGGGGTTGGGGGGTGGGGGGGGGTGGGGAGGGGGGAGGTGGGGAATGGATGATCATGTGTGATCCTGCACTGTTCAGCTCAGTGCTGATGCATCCATGTGGAGCATGACGGAGTGGGTAGGAAGTTGCCCTCCCTTGCTGCTACTTCATGGTGTCGAAGGTCTCAGTGCCATATTTAAAGGACATCCGGAAAGCATCCCTCTTTTCTTCTCTGAGCTTGCCTCAATGTCCACCCTTCCACCCTAGCCCATCCTCCTTCCAGCCTTCATGCAGCTTGAAATACTGGCACCCGATGGGTGTCAAGTTGTGAGTAGCCCCCAAAAATGTGAATGGAGTGTGTACTTAACTCAAAGTGATGGAAGAAGTCTACCTTGCCAAGTGCATGTCATCTATGAATGGTCATAAAAGTGAACGTTCTCATTTCTCACTGGCGGGGTGCTTAATTTGGAGGGAAACTTAATTCTGATAAGATGGTCTTTTAATGAGCATGCGTGATATGCTAATGCTAAAGGGCTTCCCGACATTGTCCATTAGGAGGCTCCACCTGTCTTTTTGCCACCTTTAAAGTCCTGAGAACAAAATTCTTACAGATTGTCCTGACATTGGGAAACTGATTTTTGGCCTTGTACCAAATTAAGCTCCCCCTGCCACCATGCTTCCCAATTCTGGCATGACCAGAAGGTTCCACCCACTGTTCCTTTTCACAGTTCTCAACAATGCAATTCCTCACTTAACAGGATAAACAGGGAATATTACAACTGTGGGTGCACAAAATGAAAGTTAAATATTGCAATTATGATTAGTTTTCTAATTCATAGCATCACATTTAATGTCCGTGACATTACGATGACAGTAGAAAAAGAACAGACAAGATTAGCCTCTTCTCCACTTGGGTTTTGAATAGCCATCTGTGCACCACAGGCCAGTAATATAGCTTGATCCATTTCCATTGATTCAAATTAATGGTTGGAAAATTACTCTTTTCATGCAACCCATTTGGATAAGAGGAAAGCTGGGTAGTGAAGATTAACTGCGACGTGGGTATGAGGAAAATTGTTATCTTTTCTGGTGCCGCAGATAGTAGATTACAGTATTGCTCCAAGATTGTGATAATATAAAACAGACAAGGTGCACTCAGTATTCATTAGAATAATGGCTTGGAAGGAAGTACAGGAGGCTTATCATGACATGAAAGTGGCATCAATCCTCTGCCTATATACATTATACTAACTTGCATGATAAATTTAAAGGGCTCATTCTTACTGATTGATAATAAATTAACTATATTGTGTTAAAATACTTCATCCTAATACACACATTTCTGCTCCTTATTTCCGAGTATAAGCACAAAGCACTGGAAGGATTAGAGAATAGGCTGGTTCTCTTAGGCAGCAGATTGTAAGCGGTTGCGATCATTTTACTTCTGATCATATAAGCATTTTTTGGGGCAGCATGCATCATCGCCATGTAGCTATTTGTTTCAAATCAATAGCTAATTTTCTATAGTCCCTTGAGTTCCCACAAAACTTCTTAACTTTCTTGGAACTGTACTGAACTTTTGATGCCTCAGTGTTATTATCATCCATTGGTGTTTCCAACAAAGACTGTTTAGCCTGATTCTGGGTGATTGTTACGAATCCCACTGATACTATAAGCGAGAGAGTCCCAACTTGAAACACTGGTTTATAGTGGCATACCTTTGTTTGGACTAATGTGAGGAGCCATGTACAGTCCAGTGAGAAAACAGTCCCGTCCTTATGTAAACAAATATAAAGATTATTTATTAAAATAAAAGAAGCAAAATACGCAGGATAGACAAATATACACTATGACACTTAACTGTTCAAATGACTAAACACACACTGGGGGCGATTCTCCCAAAAGTGCTGAATTGGCGGGAAAACTTCTAGATCGCGACTGTTTTCTCAGTTCAACTTCTCACCTGAATCTCCGCACTCTGTGCACCGCAGAGGTCACAATTGTGAATATCATTAAAACCCGGGGGGGGGGGGGGGGGGGGGGCTATTCGCACCAGACTCTGACAGTTCAGGAACTCTGCACATGCGCAGTGGTCCCGATCTGTTAGTCTCTCTGTTTTCTGGCCAGCTCGATCGCCGGCCAGCCCGGGACCACAGCAGTGCTGCCCCTCCAGCCCCCACCACGGCCCGGTCGCGGCCCCCACAACAATTCCCGGGCCAGCCCTGAACCCCCCCTGCCCCGGAGCACCCCGATATCCAGCCCACCCCCGTACCCAGCAGTGGCAATCCCCCCACCCCACCTCACCCCGGCAGACTTCCCCCCCGCTGATCCCCTGGGTCAAACCTACCCCAGGAGGCAGGCCCTCCCCCAGCAGACCACCCTCCCCCGGCCCGCTCCAATCACTGCCCACTCTCCATCTGAGACCGACCGACATGCGGAGTGACAGCGGGAACCCCCATCCCCACCGATTGCCCCTAGGCCCGCCCACAATACGCCCTGCCCCCTTGGCACTGCCCAATGCCTGGTGGGCAGTGCCAAGGTGCCCCCTGGGCACTTTGCCCCTTGGGCAGTGTCAGGGGGCACAAGCTGGCACTGCCAGGATGCCCATGCCCAGGAGGCACCCTCCCCAATGCCCAGCCCTCTAGGGGGCCCCAATTGCCCCCCCTTCATTGCAGCAGGGTCTCTCGCTAGTCCCCGAATGTGGGGAGCTACTCTAAACCCCGCCGGAATGAAGTACTCCTGAAGGGGTGGGAGATTCAATCAGGACCGGCAAGTTCCCGATAATGAAATGTAAAACATATTTAAAATACAATAAAAAAAGATTCAAATGACTTACCTGTCTTCCCACCAGTTTCCATCGTGGTCTGGTCTCCAGCTCTTCTCTGGCTCTGGGAGATGCGCATGTGTTCCCGGTGCATGCGCAAATCCCGGAACAAGGCCAGCGACACACATCTCCCAGCACGACTCGCCAGAAAAGTTGCGGATCACGATGGGAGAATCGCCCCCACTGTTTCTCTGAGATTACCTCTTGTTCCCAAACAATATCCACATTACCTGAACTCACTGAGACCCCTTTTGCCCAAACAACGTCCACGTTAGTAACTCTATAAGTGAAACCCACCTCATAGTTACCACACAATACACCTTCGATGATCAGATCTGGGAAACCATTTCTTGTGTATTTAAAAAGAATTTCTGCAACATGTCTTGGCTCTGAATCTGAGATGAGACACTGGCCTCTCTCTAGTCTCTCTGACTGTTAAATGGAACTAGCCTCTCAGTTTAGAGATTGAAAACTAGCCTCTCGGGTGTTGGATGTGACTAGCCTCCTGGGCTCGATGTAAAATTAGCCTCCGTCCCCCTGAGGGTGCTGGCAATTATACCATTTAGCTTCTTTGATATTTCATTCTGTAGATTTGGCTACCTGCATCTCTCAAATTCCTTGACTTTAGAAATTAACATCTGTTTACCTTCACTGATCTCTCAGTCATCTAGGTGAGCTGTTTCCACTGATGGGGCAATTTACACCTGTTCTTGTCTAGGTTCCTGCTAATCTTGTTACTGGGCAAATCACACCTCACCATGCCTTTAGGATGCTGGCTACTGCTGTCCCGTGGCAAATCTTTACCTGTTGCTGGGCAAATTGCATCCTATCATGACTTTTTTAAATACTTGTTACTGCCATTGTTAGGCATATTCCTGACATTGATACAGTAGAGCAAATAGACAGCCTAAAGGTCGGTGAACATTTGGAAAGCTGTGGCCACAATGTTGTTAGGCTCAATGCAAGAAAAGGAAATGGAAAATCACCACATAAATGGGCAGTGAAAGTATGCCTGCTGAGGCAGATGTATCTACGGCATCAGGCTGTAAGTGGGCCTTACAATTGTGTGCTCAAATAGTAATTGATTGTATTAGGGGATTAGGAAAGTAGTAACAAATACTGCTCTGAAATTCTGTTAGAATGGTGGAGTGGGTGATGGATGATGGTAGCTCTGGTACTGGTATGGCCTGAATGTGTAAACGGGCCTGTCCCTGGGATTTGGGGAGGAGTCATGGCAATGAGAATAGGTGGGTGGAAGGTCAGGCCTGAAATGTCAGCACTTAAAGCACCAAATTATACCACTGGGATTTCCGGGCCAGGACACTGCGTGCTTCAGAACATTCGGCAGCCATGAATCCTTTTGATGATAAACTAACGGGAGATGTGTTTATCATGGAATGAACTGACTTCTTCACTTTTCCAGATGCAGCATCCGGCTGGCTTTCTGTCCATTGGTCTGGTAAATAATTAGTCAAAGTCGCTCTCTTGCAGTTGCAGGCGAGGTTCACTGAATGGTAGCTCAGGAACTCCAATCTGTTATATTTTGATGAATGCCAGGAGCTATTCATGTTATCACGCTTCTGTTAATTTTGGTTTCAGTTGACCGTTATCCTCAATTTAATCAGAGGAAGATTTTTAATATTATGCTCCACAATGGATCAGACCCTAAAGGCTATGTACAACTAACGCATATACAAAATCAATATCTGGGACATAGCTCTTCCTAAACTTAATTTTCTGATTTGAGTTATTTAATATTCTGTGACAGAAACTACCTCCTTGAACATCCCATGTCAAGCGTGTTCTCTTGACTCATCATCTTCCTTACAACTCTGTAAACACAATTTTAGCTTTATCATGTCCTCAGCCTGTGATAAGATGTGCAGTGTTAAAATGATGTTTCCTCTCCAGTGGAACTACAGTGATTATTTGTGACATGATGTTGAAAGCTATGTGAGATTGTAGAACTGTTTCCATGGTAACCCACGGAACAGTTCTTGTTGGATGGGAGGCACTTTTAGCTGCAGCTGTACATAACCGCAATAAAAGCTACTGTTCAGATGTGTTAACTCTTTATAGCACTAGCAGATCATAAAAAACAGATTTTTATCAAATTGGCCACTTATGTAAACTTCAAAATGGAAAGGCCAATATCTCAGAACTTTCTTTCTAAAAATATACATACCAGTTTTTGTTTGCATTTCAGACCAATCACAGTACCTGGAAATTGCCCATAGGGCTGCCATAGTTTTGCAGTAAATCTAGCAGCAACACTGTTTGTGAGTGTAAAAGGTGTTCCCACCACACTTCCGATGAAGTTATAGTGACAGGAAAGAGCAGGTCTGACGAAATTCCTGGCCATGCATATATTTTCTACTCCAGTAAAGGATAAAATGGTTTAGAATTGCTCCAGGATCAGCAGCATATTGTTCAAAGCTGGAAAACGGAATTTATTCAAGGGGAGTCAATGTTAATTTTTCCCTCCAGTTGAAACTGTTTGGCAGCTTGGCTGAGAGCCCACTGAAAATTAGACAACTGAGGCACAGAGGTTTGTTTGACAAGCATCCAATTTTGGTGTCTTCTATGCCCTAAGACAGCTGCAGATGAGGCATTACGAGTTGTGCCGGAATCAGTTCCACCTTTTTTTAATATTCATTCATGGGACATGGGCATCACTGGCTGGCAAGCATTTATTGCCCATCCCTAGTTGCCCAAAGGCAGTTGAGAGTCAACCACATTGCTGCGATTCTGGAGTCACATGTAGGCCAGACCAGGTGAGGACGGCAGATTTCCTTCCCTAAATGGAAGGACAATCTGTGACAATCGACAATGATTTCATGGTCATGAGTAGATTCTTAATCCCAGAACATTAGCTGAGTTTCTGCTTTAATAGTCTAGTGATAATTCCACTAGGCCATTGCCTCCCCATTGAGTCTGTGCTGACTCTCTGAATGAACATCCCAATAACCCTGTGCATTTACCATGGCTAATCCACCTAACCTACACACCTTGGGAGATTAAGGGGCAATTTAACATGGCCAATCCACTTAAGCTGCACACCTTTGGACTATGGAAGAAAACCGGAGCACCCAGAGGAAACCCACACAGACACAGGGAAAATGTGCAAACTCCACTAACGCAGTCACCCAAGGTTGGAATTGAAACCAGGTCCCTGGTGCGTGAGGCAGCAATGCTAGCTACTGTGCCACCATGCCACCCAGACTTAATCAGGGTGGAGGTGGTAAGGCTTCCCACAGTGCTCCTGTCTGAAGTACCACTCCACTACCAAACCCACCAGGGAGGAGGGCATTATATTCTGCCCATGGCATCCGTCACCATCAGTGAGATGCACTTGTAGGTGGCTGATTGCAACGTCTCTTGCCGATCTCTGGATGGAGCTGAGGCAAAGACTTTGAAGGTGGTGGCCACTTTGATAGTTGCTAGTCCAGCATAGCCACCAGATCCATTTGGGAGCAGGTCTGCTCCCACCCGGTGCGAGATCCTGATCCGCCTGAGGAACGGGAATTGGATATGTCCAGGAAACTGATCCACTGCCTGTATGCCCTGTGTTTAGATATCACCTATGAACTGCATCACTCTGCTATTCTGATCTCTCCTGTGGACTGGTAGGTCTGCTTCTGTTGGTGCAGCTTGTGCTGTTCCTGTTGTTGATCATCCTCGTCCTTATCTAACATCCACGCTGGTTTGATAGATCACAAACTGAGTGGAAAGCAGGCACACAAACCTCCCAAATAATGAGATTCACCTGCAGAGTAGTGAAAGTGACCTCTTAAATAGAATTAACCTATAAAGCAGTGAAAGTAAACTCTCAGCAGAAATGCTTTGAGCAAAAGCCTTTTGCACAATTAGGCAAGGAAATAGATCTCAGTACTGGTGCAAATTTATGCCTGTCATTTCTTCAACCCACTCAATTGTTGTTGTCTCAGCAAGCCCAGGAAAAACTTGGAGCTGTGGTTAAAGTGGAAACCCATTAGAAAAGCTCTCCATCACTGGTTAACATGTTTAAATTGTCATTCCCCTCAACCAAGGGGATTTGTCACACACAGCCTAACATCCTGGACTGGAGTTGGCTTCCTGATGTTTTGCGGATTTAAGACTAACCCACACTCACTCCCAAACACGTTTTCCCTTGGAAGCAAAGATTCAGTGGTGTATGCCACTCACGCTCAAACCCAATTATTTTTGATGACATGGAAGTTTTAGCAGCATTAACACGACATTCTTTCTCTTATTTATCCATATTAATGGTCAGGTTCTCCTGGATGCATGCTGGCCAGCTGGCTACATGGCAGTGCCTAATTATTGACAGAGTTTGGAAGTCTACACAGACCAGCTTTCAGTGTGTCTTGTTTTAAAGTTCAAGCTTGAGACACTTTTTCCCAAGGCCATGTGAGTCGCAATCACGAGTGTGTTAGGATATTGTACCGTCACATAACAACAGCCAATAGTTCTTCCCACACCTCAATCTTGCCCATTCCTCATCCATGCTCAGCATGAAACAATATTTTACACACAAAAATCTCCAATAGTTATCTCGAAAATGTAATTGATATAGATCTTTGGTAAGGTAAATTGCGCAATATATGTTTTCTGTTTTGTGATCTGGAATTGCAATTACAAAAATCCAATAACCATTAACACCAGAACTATGTATCCAAACCTCCACATTGCCCAAAGGTAGTGATGGCTCCAGATATTCTGATTGAACCTTTAGTCATATATTGTGAAAATTCCATTATTAAGTAAATTGAACCATCAGCCAATACATTAAGGGGTAGTAAGGAGAAAGGGTACCTTTTAGTGAACTTTGAATTTGAAATCACAAGGTGAGAGCATGATATTCATTAAAATCAGTTATGGAGGACTCCGATGATAGCAGAAGGTAAGGAGATGCTGGGGTCGGAAGTTGATTGGAACAGGAGAGAAAGATGAAGCTGTCTTACGAATCAAATTTCTGGCACAGTTTCACAGTGTTATTTAAGAATGAGAGTAAGGGGCCACCATTTAAAGTGGAAGCTTAACTTGCCTTGCCAGTTCATTTTTAGATTTAAAATCAGAAAATGCTGGCAAATCTCAGAAGGTCTGACAGCATCAATGGAGAGAGAACAGAGTTAATGTTTCAAGTCTGGATGACTCTTCATCAGAGCTAAAGAGAATTGGAAATAGGATGAGATTCAAGGGGGTTGGTTAGCTTATTTGGCTGGACAGCTGGTTCATGATGCAC